>NC_092396.1:23097623-23416541 GCF_030028105.1 Mobula birostris
TACATAGATGCTGCCTGACCTGGCGAGTTCCTCCAGGACTTTGTATGTGTTTTTGCTGAGTATCTACAGTAGTTTTATAATTCACTCCAGATTCAGTGAGCCTTGCATAAATTTCATATTTCTTGCACATATGCAGTAGAAACCTACGGCATTATAAAAGAGGGAATTAACTGATAGGGTTTGGCTGGGTCTGAAATTTGGTGTAGATGCAGAACAGGGTTTACTTCATGTCTGTAGGTGGCATCATCACGGGGCACTATGAAGATGAACAAAAGCGTGTAGATGATATCAGATTTGGAAATTGCTTGTTTCAAGGTGAGTAGATGGAATGTAGCACACCTTCAATGGACTGATTAACTTGCAAAGGGAACCAAGCATGCAAAGGTTAGTCTAACGGAAATAAGATGGATATAATTGGTAGTATTAAAATGGATGAGCAATTTAATGAAACCTGATGCCATATGTTTTTGTACCGTAAGAATTTATTTGCTTAGTATATCTCAGACTGAGTACAAGAAGACCATTTCACTCTATACTCGAAATTTTGTACGAGATAACTTTGAAGAGTTCATTATCCTGTCCCGTCCCAAACTTGTTATAACTTACAGTGGAAATCAAAACTACACTTGAGCAAAAAGTATTCTTTGCAGAATAGTTAAAAGCAAATGAGAGGTCAGAGTCCCTGAAATCGATGATCTGCTGACCTTTCCTGCACCATATTTATTGCGTTCATAGTATAATATAGCTCTCCATCCAGAAAATTAAAATTGTTAGAAAATTTAACAATCATTGTACCCACTTTCTATTAAGTCTGTTCTTTGTTCTACCAGTTTTCATAATCTTATAAAAATGCCAAAGCTGAGCATCTCAGACATGCTTTACTTTGACTTTTTTCCTCTCACCTCTGACGTTGAAAAGAATTCATGTTGCGATTTGCCAGAAGAACAATGCAGTTACGTGACACCTGAAACTTGAACAAACCACAGAACTATTGTATATTTTTAAGTGATTGCTGTACGTTTTGTGAATCCAAGAAAGTATAACCACAAAGTAATAGTCCTTCGACAGTATGACACTGGCAGTCTCCTAGAAATAGTGGGGATCAGCAGGTCTACATGGGGTAAGGAGTTGGAAGAAATTACCATCAACAAGGAGCAGTATTGAAAAAATTAGTGGACTTAACCCAACTCCATTTAAAATGTTGTAAATTGCTAATTTGAAGTTTTGGTATTTGCAGTTAACACCAGGTGGCAGGATGTAAACTGACCAGTGAAAGAGTGTGAGGGTGATGGAGTGAGCCTTGATTTAGTTCCGTGAACTGACCATTCCTAATAAAGAGTAGGGAAAACACATTGGCTTGATGAACAAATTATGACAGGTGATAGAGCATCCCTGGCAATTTAACTGAGTATTATCTTGAAAGCACATCAGCATCAATCAAAACTGAAATTGAATTACAGGCACAGCGTAACTACACCTGATACAGCAATCAGTTTGTATGGTTGGAACCGATGCAATTGTTAACTTATTAGGCTTGAGGCCAAGTATGAATTCAGGATGGGAGTCTGCTTCTGTGCCATGAGACTGAGTCACTTAGCATTTCATCTTTATAAGCCAGTGATGTTAGTAACACCGAGTCATACCTGAGGGGTGTTGTGCCAGCTTATTAGGCATCAGACCAGTTATTTGCATCCACGATGATGTGCGTACACAAACCAGTATGTGCTAACACACCTTGCAGCAAGCAGTGTGCGTTCATGTGAAGATCACTGTGTGCATGCACCAGCAATGGTGCTACACTCTGCCCATCAGCAAAAAAACCACTGAAGGGCCGTGATATTGTTTACATGTGTGCCAGATGAAGAGTGCTTATTTTAACAGAGTGTACATCTCAATGTTTGACAGAGCAACCATGTTTGAGAAAACCTATTGTATCCCTCACTGCATGATACTCTTCTGCTGTGATTTCCTATGCAATTTAAAATGAGGTATTGCCAGGGGCTAATTGAAGCTGAAACATTCTAGTGATTACTGAGTTCACTACTGAATCCAAGGCAACACTCATTATTCTGATACAATCTTTTGTTTTCCAATTTCCCAGTTTCAATTGCTTGTCCACATTTTAGCATCACGGCTTTCATTCCCGTCAACATCACTTGTGTTTCACTGCAACGTTTTACCATAACAACACTGAATGCAAATGCTTCTCCATCTGATGTGATGCATAAAGGCATTGGGGTCACCATTGAATTAACCAACACAAAGGGAAAAGCTGATCAACAAATATTGTGGTACAGATATTCAGCCCTCTACCAGTCTGTTAAGTGAGTCATCCTGATTTTCAGTTAAAACAAATTCATAATAATGTCAAGGGTGAGGTTTGTGCTTTCACTGTTACTGTTGTACATTGTTTTAAATCTTAGACAATCCCGATCATTTCTCACTGGTTTTGACTGGCTTATCCTAGAAGCACAAGTACTTCACTGTCTATGCTGACCATTAAATACTTGGTCCAGAGCCTAATGAGGTAGCAGTTGCATCAGATCTAACCATATGAATTTATAATTGCATTTGGTGTGGTTATAATTTGCCTGTAATTCAGTTGACACTAATTTGACAATATTATTACACTAATACTAATCCACAGGAGGTATCTGCTCACCAGGGTCACATCAAGTCAGTGGCCTTTGTGTGACATTGAGGGATGGCAGACCATTCGGTTGTAGGGACAGATAGGGAATATCTCACCTGTCACCCAGTAAAAAATTTAGCTTAGTAATAATATACAAACTAAGTTTGATGTAAATTGAAAGTATGTACCATATGTAAGAGTTTTAATAGCACCCTAAGGTTAGAAAATGCCCTGATTTAAACTAAAAAGGTCTGTGGGAAATTTGACAGAACATTTTGGACCAACCTCCATAAGGACCACAACAGGGTTTGGGAGCTTCAGTGCCTCAATGACCTGGAGAGCTACGTTGACTGGAGTTAGACCCTTGTGCTCTGACTCCTTATAGGGTCACCCATGCCAAACAGGTCAAAGGGTAGAGGCCAGACTAAGAGTGGTCCACTGGTCCTCCAGGTTCAGGGGTGCAGCTCATGGCCAACAACCCTGACCAGTCAAACAAAATTGTTACAGAAACAGCAGTGGAAAATTCCTTGCTGCCCTAAATGCCAGCGGTGTAACAGGTAGTAACTAACTATTTTGAGCCAAATGGGGAGCATGGTAGTCAGGCATTAGGCAAGGGACCAAAGTGGAACATGTTAGTCAGCTGAAACCAGGGCTTGGAGTCAGCGGGAAAATATGTGTCTTCTTCATGCAGTGGGTTCTGCGTATATAAAATAATCTGCCAGATGAAGTGGTTGAGGCAGGTACAGAAACATAACTTAAAAGACATTTGGATAAGTACATGGATAGGAGGGATTATTGGGATATGAGCAAATGGGTTGGTGGGCACCATGGCTGGCATGGACAAGTCAGGCCAAAGGGCCTATTTCCATGTTGTTTTACTCTATACCTAGACCTTTTAAATCAGCAGCTCAAAATATGTTCTTCCGTGGCAACAAGGTAAATTTTAACCAAGGATGAAGGACCTCAGTTATGTGAATTGATTGGTGTAGCAGTAATTGTTCTTATTGGAACAGAAGAGGTTTCAAGGAGATCTCGTATTTAAAATCATGAAGGATGATTCTTCCCTTTGATTGAGGGAACAACAACTAGGAACATGACTAAAGATAATTAGAAAACAAACAAAAATGACAGGAGGGTTTTTTTAAACCATGTGCATTTAGGGTCTGGACTTGGATTCATTTGCAGCATTAAGAAGGGAGCAAGATAAGCATCTGAAAGGAAAGTGGAATGAGTGAGATTGCTCTTCCAACCTCTCTGGTTGAATGGCTTTCTTTCAGCGCTTCGAATGTTCTATTCTTTGTAAAATGGCCAAAATCCAATCTAATTTACTGCAAACCACAAAACTTATATCCAGACTCACTGGAAGGGTTTACATAGTCAGATGTGTTCACGTAGTGCATTTCTTTTTAACTGGCAAGGCACAGTTTTGTTTTGTTCCGTTTCAATTCTCAGGGAAAAAAACACACACATCCAGATAATTTGTGGAGAACCAGAAGCTCTCATGAGCTGTAGATGAGATATGCAAACCATCTGTTTGTAATGAGATGTTGTAAAGATTTGCTTTAGCTCCTGGGGTGTGATGCTTTTTTTTTGTAGTGCAAGAGAAAGCATTTTGTTCTGTCTCCTTCAGAACACAGTACATAATTCTTGGACATTGAGTGTTCTGCTTCTGTGAGGTTAGGTGTATAGGCTTTCAGTGTCCTATTACTGTGATGTTAGTGTATTTGGCTTTGATCGTCCTTTTACTGTGAGGTTAATGTGTTGTTTTTGCGAGTCTTGTTACCATGAGGTTTGTGTATTGCCTTTAATTGTCCAGTTATTGAGAGCTTAATGTGCTGGCTTCTTGTCTTATGTTACCATGACATTAGTGTTTGACATTAATGTTATTGGTTTCCTCTATTTGGACAATGTGTTGACTTTGGATGTCCTGCTATTCTGTGAAATTAGAATTATGGATTTTGGGTGCCCTATTCTGGTGAACGTAATCTATTAACTTTTTGTCCTATTACAGAAAAGTTTGTTTTATGGATTGAGTATTATCCCACCATGGAATTAATGTGTGGGCTTTGTGTTTCCTGTTTCTGTGACAGTTGCATGGCCTTGATTGTTCTGATATCCTGAGGTTAGACTTTTAATAATATCCAGTTTTTATGAGATTACAGAGTGAGTTCTGTAAATCCTGTTAATACGAGAGAGGTTTTGCTTTATGCCTTTACTGTAGACCTGCACTTGGGTACTAGCAACCAATGTGCTGAACCAGTTAAGAATAATGAGCAGATATCTGCTCATCCATATTTAACAAGGTAGATCTTGCTGCAGTTTGCGATGCAAAACCGGTTTCTCACAATAAATCCCAGACCACCATCTTCTTGGTTCATAAAGAATTCCACTCTGATATGTTTCACATGTGACTCATGGACATTTGTCTACTTGAGAATGTTGATAACTCACTATTTTATTCCTTACCCAAAGTGGTGAGTTATCAACGTTCTCAAGTAGACAAATGTCCAGGTGTCACATGTGAAATATATCAGAGTGGAATTCTGTTCTTGTGAATGTGTCAAAAGCTATGTAGATACATTTAAAAACATTGAGGATAAGAATATTCATCGCAGGCAAATGTAGTGAGTTTGCATAAAACACTGCAGAATGAGAGTTGAGTTGATCTTAAGTTTAATCCTGAACTGTTTTCACATATTGGCAATAAAAGGCAAAAAGGGGTTCAGCCCAAATTGTCAACTGTACTTTTTTTCCATAGATGCTGCCTGGTCTGCTGAGTTCCTCCAGCATTTGTGTGTGTTGATCGGATTTCCAGCATCTGCAGATTTTCTCTTGTTCATTAATCTAAAGTGGCTGTGAGAAGTAGTAAATTTTATTAAGTTATTAAGTATATTTTATTAATTTGTATCTAACTCCTGAGATTCCCCTACATATGCCATAGAATCAACATTTTTTGCCTTCAGAAAGACACCTGTCGAATTTACTTGATTCATAAAGATAAAGATTTGCTCAAGTGTTATTTGTCACATGTACATCAAAGTATACAGTGAAATACATCAGTTTGCATCAAATCAAATGAGCTAAGATTATGCTGGATAGCCCACAAGTGTCACCACACTTAATGGCGTCAACGTAGCGTGTCCTTGACCCACTAACCCTAATCCTTATGTCTTTGGAATGTGGGAGGAAACCCATGTAGTCGGGGGAGAATGTACATTACGGACAGTGGCAGGAATTGAACCCAAATCTTACAGCTGGCATGCTGTAAAGTGTAGCATTAACCGCTAAGCTACCATGCCACACGGTGCCTATTTTGAAACCAGTGGTTCTTATAGCGTAATGATTCCAAAGTTATAGGCATTTGCTGTCATTTTCCCCATGAGATCAAGAACACCCAGAGTTGTTGCGTCCTTGAAAATTCCAAGCTGGTTTTATTTTTTAACTGCTTCATGATTTATCTTTGCTATGCCTTGGTTGTGTCTTGCTACTCAGATTACACTGCTGGATATGAGACTGAACTACAAAAGTGTAGGGTACCACAGGTTTGAATCTGAATTAGGACTTCAAGTGGGAGATGAAGCTACACAAATGGCCCTTCACCGGACCTCTAACCGTTCTGGTCTCATTATCTGGCTGAGCAATAAATCACATGAGAAATTCCTTCTCAGAATTCTTAAATTAATTTTATAAACTCTAAACCAAGTGTTGAATAAAGATCAGAATGTAAACATGTACAACAGATAAAATATGACTAGGCATCCGTTAGTCTTGTGAGACCATGGATCTGCGCATGGAAAGTCTTCACTCTCCAGGGCGCAGGCCTGGACAAGGTTGTATAGAAGACCAGCAGTTGCCCATGCTGTAAGTCTCCTCTCTCCATGACACCAATGTTGTCCAAGGGAAGGGCAAGGGCCAATACAGCTTGGCACCGGTGTCGTCACAGAGCAATGTGTGGTTAAGTACCTTGCTCAAAGACACAACATACTGCCTCGTCTGGGGCTCAAACTTACGACTTTCAGGTTGCTAGTCCAATGCCTTAACCACTTGGCAACATTAATCACATTAAAATATGATTAATATTTTTAAAAATACTATTTTGAAATTCCTTTCGCTGATGTTGCCGTCACTGATCCTGCACATGTTAACAGGCTGCACTGTTTATTGGTTTCTCCACTGCAATCAAGTTGAAATCATTCGAACCAACCTTATATGAAATGCCCACAGTAAAATACCCAGAAAATGTACACGTTGATATGTCTATGACTTTAAGTTTTTAATAGTATATTTAATTACTGCGATGGAAACTATCTAGGCTCAAAAAAGTCATCTTCTGTACTTTCCTTGTGTGAAATTTAATAAGAACATAAGAAATAGGAGCAGGAGTAGGCCATCTGGCCCACTGAATAAGATCATGGCTGATCTGACCATGGACTCATCTCCACCTACCCGCCTTTTCTCCATAACCCTTAATTCGCCTACTATGCAAAAATCTACCCAACCTTGTGTTAAATATATTTACTGAGGTAGCCTCCACTGCTTCATTGGGCAGAGAATTCCACAGATTCACCACTCTCTGGGAAAAGCAGCTCCTCCTCCCCCGAATCTTGAGGCTATGTCCTCTAGTTCTAGTCTCACCTACCAGTGTCATCAACTTTCCTGCCTCTATCTTGTCTATCCCTTTCATAATTTTATATGTTTCATAATTTTATAAGATCACCTCTCATTCTTCTGAATTCCAGCGAGTACAGTCCTGGGACTGTACTTGTTTAGACTTTGATTGTTTAATACTTATATTTCAGGCTGCTCTTCTAATCATATGTTAATGTGCTGATCTTTATTTAGCACTTGGCTCTGTGTATATGAAGTTAATTTGCTGTTCTGCCACTTGATAACAGCACTGAGGTTGAGTTCCAGATGCCCTTTCAGTGAAGAGCTCTTGGCAAAAGACCAGTGCCTACACTGCAAAGGAGTAGGAAAGATAGTAAGGTAGATCAGAAAGTAATGTTTAATGACGTTAGTTTATGTTTTAGAAACTTTGTCAGTTGTAGAAGGAAAAAAAAGACTGAAAGAGATGAGGTATTAAATTACAGGAGTTCCCCAGATTACGAATGACCTGCCTTACAGCAATCTGGCTTTATGCAAATTCTTCCATTTGTGTTTAAAACTTTTTCAAACTGGTAATGTTAGTAGATAGATAGATAGATATACTTTATTGATCCCGAGGGAAATTGGATTTCATCACAGCTGCACCAACAAAAATGTTTCGTGGTGTTCATCGATGCCTGGATACTGTCTGGATTCCATTATAGTTCATTAAAATAAAAGAATTATAGCAAGAGTACATACAATACAGATAGCAATAGAAAATGGGCATTTCTGACCTGCACAGAAATCAGTTTACAGACAGCTGTTAGGTACAGAACCCTTATGTAACCTGGGGGCTGCCTGTATTGATAAACAATGATTTGAGAGGAATGGATCTGGACTTCCATCTGATGAGAATGCAGGGAGTTGAAGAGCATGTACAATAAAACTAAGGGCTGCAAGTCTTAGATGAATTCACAATGCACAACACCCAGTGGAGAAACAGATGTATACAACGCAGGGCAACTGATGAGAGAGATGCACAGTGCTTGGTACTCGATGAGGTTCAGAGTTCAGGACACCAGGCTGGAGATGAAACGACACAGAGCAAGGCATCATGGGGCAGCACTGCACTGTAAACGATGCCACAAATGACATACTGAATCACACGGTATAGGATGAGATGTAGGATAGCGTGAGAGGGACAGGGCTCCACAGGGCAGGACACCAGGTGAAAGACAGATGTACATGGGACAGGACATTAGGTGAGGTTGACTACACTGAATGGGGCAGCAGGTGCAAGACAGAGCTACAGAGTGCAAGATGCCCAATGACAATGAGCCACACAATACAGAATGACAAGTATAGGACCCAAGTCACAACAGTTTAAGGCATCAAGTATTAGGGCTAGTCTTAGAATACATGTCTCAGTAAACTGGTGAAATCGGCGGCAGTTTTGAAAGAACATGTAGTTTATCACAATTCTGACTCTTAAATTAGCAAGAATTCCAAACCAAATAAAGGCTGTTAATTTCAACAGTTAAATGTCTCCTGATCTTCATTCTGTTATAAGTATTAGCATATAGAACAAGATCAGCTATGGTGTCTGCCTCCGTAAATAGCGGGTTTACAATACGCGTTGGATTTAATCCAGGCCAGTGGCATTTTACCATGGCCACAATTGAAGGCTTAGTGGTAGAGACAAAGATTGAATACAGAAGTCTCCACAGTTTTCCTGTCTTTAAAATATGATGGAGCTAATAAGATATTTGTCCGTTGCTGTTGGTCACCAGTATCTCAGTAAAAATAACCAAGTCCTAATTGTTCTTGTGGCTACTTGATTGATGTGTACCTTTATAAGCTGGTTTGTTTAGCATTAAGTATTTTGAAGCTATCTAACCTGCAATCTATTTCTAGACGCACACAGAGTGTTAAGGCACTTTCCAACCGGCTTTGCCTTGCAAAGTTAATGAAATGCATGTGGCAGCTTAGGGAAATACAATTCTGTATGTGTGTAACAGATTGTCTGCATGCATCGCTGAAACTGACAGCACAGTCTCTGTCCCTGTGGCAATCTTTCGTGTTTTTCTATAAAACTAATTTATAACCGAGAAGGGACAATCAAGCCCTTTAGTCAGTCGTCCTTCAAGCCATGTACGATCTGCCCTGTGTGGACTCTATTCCATTTACAGTACTTTGTCTGCTGGTGTCCATTTAGCACCTACCTACTGATGAGCCCTACCCCCTGTGTTCCATCCACCTCCACCCCATCATAAATTTTCAATCTCTCCCCCTCCCAGTGTAGAGTGCCCTCCTGTTTCAAATTATCCACCATTGTCCCTGTACCAAAAAGACCAAGCTAACATGCCTGAACGACTGGCGTCCTGTCGCACTCACCTCAATAATAAGCAAATGCTTTTAGAGGCTGGTCAAAGATTACATCTGCAGCTTGCTACCACCCAAACTGGATCCCCTACAATTCATCCGCCGACACAACCACTCGACAGACATTGCAATAGTCACTGCTCTACATACCATCCTTACACATCTGGAGAAGAAGGATGCTTATGTGAGAATGCTGTTCTTGGACTGCAGTTCAGTAATCAACACCATAGTTCCATCCAGGCTCGACAAGAAGCTCAGAGACCTCGGCCTTGACCGGGTCTCGGTAGGGTCAAGGACTTCTGGATATTGGACTTCCTGCCAGATTGTGGGCAGGTAGTAAGAGTGGGCTCCCTCACCTCCACCCCTCTGAATCTCAACACAGGAGCCCCACAGGGCTGTGTACTGAGTCCCCTCCTTTACTCCTTCTATACCCATGACTGTGTCACCACCCACAGCTCCAATCTGCTAATTAAATCTGCCGATGACACTACATTGATTGGCCTTATCTCAAACAATAACGAGGTTGCCTACAGGGAAGAAGTCATCTCTCTGACACAGCGGTGTCAAGAAAACAACCTCTCCCTCAATGTCGCAAAAACAAAGGAGCTGGTTGTGGATTACAGGAGGAATGGAGACGGGCTAACCCCTATTGACATCAATGGATCTGGAGTTGAGAGGGTAAACAACTTTAAGTTCTTTGGCATCCACATTACCGAAGACCTCACGTGGTCTGTACACACCAGCTGTGTGGTGAAAAAGGCACAACAGCACCTCTTTCACCTCAGACGGTTGAGGAAGTTTGGTATGGGCTCCCAAATCCTAAGAACTTTCTACAGGGGCACAACTGGGAGCATCCTGACTGGCTGCATCACTGCCTGGTATGGGAACTGTACCTCCCTCAATCGCAGGACTCTGCAGAGTGGTGTGGACAGCCCAACGCATCAGTAGACGTGAACTTCCCATGATTCAGGACATTTACAAGGACGGGTGTGTAAAAAGGGCCCGTAGGATCACTGGGGACCCAAGTCACCCCGACCAAAATCTATTCCAGCTGCTACCATCCAGGAAACAGTACTGCAGCATAAAAACCGGGACCAACAGGCTGTGGGACAGCTTCTTCCACCAGGCCATCAGACTCACGCTGATTTGAGTGTACTCTATATTACATTGATTGTTCTATTTATTATAAATTACTATGATTGCACATTGCACATTTAGACAGAGATGTAACGTAAAGATTTTTACTCCTCACATATGTGAAGGATGTAAGAAATAAAGTCAATTCAATTCAATACCAACCTTTTAGTCTCCTTCAGCCTAGCGAATGGATTTTACCTTCTTACTTAATGTCCAGTGCGAAAATACTTTCAGAAACCCAAAGTTTGGGTCCAAAATATATACAGCATTTGTGCAATTCAGTTATGACTTCACTTTCATCAGCAGACATCAACCCACCATTTCACCACCACCACCACTATCCTCCCTTCCCAAAAGTACCAACAATTGAATGTCCCATGGATAATTCATTAGCTTAATCTCCTATTATCCCCATCATATTGTTTATATTGGCCTCTTCAAGTTCTGTGTTTTGTGTTCGTGTTCTTGCCCATTCTTTCTTAGTGCCGATTGGTGGGCTGGGGGTTTGGGTGATCTGTTAGTTTTTGTGCGAGGGAAGGGTTGGGGGTGTTTATAGTTTGAGTTTTTGTTTCTTTTTCTTTTCATTTGGGGGAGATTGATGTCTTTCACTCAACTACTTCTATGGTTTTCTGTATTCTGTGGCTTTCTGGAGAAGACAAATCTCAGAGTTGCATTCTGCGTACACACTTTGATAATAAAATGTACCTTTGAACTCATTCACAGGGCAAAGGTTGTTTCAGTTTCCTTGATTTGTAACCCGGTGGAAATTAGTACATTTCTCAACAATTACCTCAAATCAGTCCAACTCATGACAGAATAGTTCAGCAGATTAGTTTTTCACAACTAATTTTTTTTTAATGTTTATCTGAGATTTACAAGTCATTGATACATTGCTATTCTCAAGGTAGCAGATATTTATGAAAGTGGTTCGTTGATCCTCATTCCAGACACCTTCTGTGCCATAAAGATTGAAGGAGCATATCCATTTCTCTTCAGCATGGTATTTGAATTAAGACACAATTTGACATTGGTTCTTGAAGTACTATATGAAATATTCATATACAGTGAATTCCCATTAATTCGGCCATCAGTTAATTCAGCGGCTCTTAAGGATCAAAAAATAATCGAGAAAATTGTCAGGGCCCCCTTCATTTATTTGGGACACTATGGGACAGGAAACTCTTGCTGAATAGTTTCTAACTAGCATCAGTTGAGTGTACTTGTATGGCTGTTAGACACTACACCGTACTTAGAGCGAACAGTTTTTAAACAGCATTAGTTGTATCTGTTTGTGTTCAAAAAGTAGTGACTTCTGTAACTGATAGTTGGCAAGAAATAAGCAGGAAGGCAATTCAGAACTGTTTTGCTCACGCAGTTTAAAGCATTCAGGTTTGTCGATGCCAGAAATGGCGGAGACTGAAAATGAAATTATTTCATTACTTCAACAAGTTAGGAACTTTGAAGGATTTGAAGATATCGAGAATCATCTTGATTGTTACAATGAGAACAAAGATTTGGAGGAAGCAGTCATCAATGACATTGCATGCAGACAGTCCATTATCTGCACTAGGTGTCTGTGCTGGTTTTGTTCATTGAGTATACTGGATGAATTCCTTCATCAATAACTATTAGGAACTAATAGACAGTTTTATAGTACTGCAGTACTATTTGCAGTATTCTAATTTGTTCTGTATTTCATTTAAATACATAACTTCTTACTCAGTTCGTCCTTTTATATCTTTAACTATTTCCATGAAACTTCGGCTAATTGAGGCAGCCAATTAATTGGGCCAAAATGTACTGATCCCAATGTGTCCCAATTAACGATTATCCACTGTACCATATTAAAAAGTTGTGTTTATTATTTATCTGCTCAATGGAATCACTCTGTTTTGCATGGAGCAAAGTGGAAAGTTTATAGATTCTTAGAGCTTTTCTAGAAATTCAGCAGCCAACTAGCTGAAGTTTATGTGTTGATTGTTGTTCTGAATTTCCATGGTGTGTGTCTGGGCAAGTACTGCTGGAGTCAAGCAGCAGATACCAGTGAGTTCTCATTCAACACATTTGTTTGTTATTTTCTGTGCTGCTTTTAATTGCAGATTGGAAGAGGGGGGCAATTTAATATTTTTCAGCAGTACTGATGAATAATACTGAATGTCTTGTTGAATCATTTATTGCTAAAAGTTCAACTTAATAACGCAACCCTGAGCTTAAACAAAATACTGTTTGTTCAAGAAAAATGACTTTACATTATACATGGTCAAATCCACCCTCTCTACTCTGATTTCTATTCAACTAATCTCAATATACACCTCTCTCCTGACTTGTCAGCTCTGGTCCCTTGCATCCCAGCTGATCAAATTCAATACTTACCTTTGTCCACAAATTTCTTTGCAGGTTTGAGCCGGTACACTTTTGGCAGTCTTTGTATCTATTTCACATCCCTTCCCACGGCCTCTGGATCTCAGTTTATGAACTCTGTAATTCTGCCCTGCTGTGGCTGACGCCACATTGATGGAACTATTCAGTTGCCTCTAATAACACTTAATAATTCACACCTTGAACCCCTGCTGGTCTATTTCCCTCTGGCTCAAAAAGCCACTTCATTTTCACCAAATATTTTTATCACCTTCTCAGCACTACAGCAAGGACCATTTACTTCCCTTCATCAAGCAGCTTGGGATGTTTTCTATGTCCTTGGGGGCTGTACTAACAGGTACATTATTTTGATTAAATTTCAACTGAAATTTAAAGGAACTCATTCATATTATTGAAGCAAATACAGGCTTTACCTTCAGCAGTCTTGAATGTTTAATCCAAGTCAGTGAACCAGACACGGGAATGTGTGCATAAGACACCATGACCATAACAAATAAATATGCCTTTACAGCACTGCTGGCACTAAGATCGTCATTTCGGTAACAGTTATTATACAAAAGTATTTATTTTCAAACAGACACAAAGGGAAATAACTATGGCATGGTCCACTGGACCAGTACATTACTTAGTTCTTGTTTGTGAATGACCAATGCAGACCAGGACAGTCCCGTTTGAAAGTCAGGCTGTTCTGTTGAAAGTAAGGTGGCGATAGGAATAATACGATACACCTCATGTCACTGGATGAAGGCGAGCAAGTATATCACTGCCAATTACTATCTACTAATTCCATTGATTAAATGCTATTGTATGATGTCCTCTGAGGACAACACTGTGTTCTGCTGTACAGCCTCTATAATTCAATCATCTGATGATACCCAATATCCAGACTCATTTGTAATAATTTACATCGTGTGAGCTGCCTGAACTCAACCCTGCATCCTGGAACTAGACCCAAGATAATCAATGTTTTGGAAGAGGACAATTCCCAGGGTGAGATTGTGCCTCCAGATACACAGGAGCTTAAAAAGTAATAAGATTAATAGCATTAATTTGCAAACTCTTTCAAGGTGCTTAATAATATCTTTAGCTAAGTAGTAAGTTGATTAAATTAGAACTGATGTTACCTCCATGGAGATTCCCCTGGACTGTAGCTCAATATGATTATTCTGTGCTTGAACCAACAAAGAGCAAATGTTTGAATTTAAGTAGGGCAATATTTCTTATAATAGTCAAATAAAATGGAAATACAACCATCACGGAGTGCGATCATATAGAATCAATATAAGTTTTGGTTTCAATTGATAGATCAACATTGAGCATGTAAAACAAAGTCACTCATCAACATCAGGGCGTTGCAACTGATTCACCTTCACTACCGCAGCTTATTCGAGGAAGGCAGAAAGGTCTTTGGGGGTTGGGATCTTATCCTGACATCCAAGTAGACCCAGTGCAGTAACAAAAATGTTACTCCAAGTTTGGCACGCACAAAAATAGCTTAACATTATGTACTTTGTGAAGTTTTAAACTTCAACAGCACCTCTGCTCACAACCTGCAGTTGTACCAATTCTGGTTTTAAACATTTGGTCCACCTCCTTTTGGTAAGTAAGTAGCTGCGCCTGCGATAGGCAAGGAACTACTTATTTATTTGCTGATGTTTTTGTTTTACAGGTGAATGGACACTTAGATTACATGAAGCAAATGGACACAATATTGAAGGCTGTAGGTGTGAAAACTAAGGACTGCCGCCTGGAGGACAAATGGAATATTAGCCCCAGCTCTAACCCAGATGACAAGTGTGCAAGTAAAGGAGAGGAGCCTTTAGGTAGCTCAGAAATCAAGTCTGCTGCTGGAAAGAATGGGGCACAAATGGCCATTGCTGAGTCCTCCAATTTGTTGTTAGAAGGTAATCTTTTGGGGTCACCAAAGACAAACCACCATTCTACTGGTGCAGAAGATTCGATACCGGTGATACAATCTACACTTTCTCCTGTCAAAGATAGAACTACTGATCACGAAGTATTATCTGGAGCTTCTGAACTTGCCAGAGACCAAGAAAAACTTTAATTATAAATTGCAAATCTGGTTGTCCTGGAACCTGAATTATAGTATAAGAGACAGGCAGAACTGAAAATCCAGAGGAATAAAGATGAGTACCACTGTCTTTGCTCTAATGGAAGATTGGACCAGTTGGTGATTTGTGAACATTATCTGTGAAAGCCTTATTAATTAACGTAAATTAATTTTGGACTGGAATATTACTGATAACATTGCTGTATTAGAAGTGAGCTGCTAAGAAAACAGAGATCTCATGCAACACACACAAAATGCTGGGGAACGCAGCAGGCCAGGCAGCATCTATAGGAAGAGGTACAGTCAACGTTTTGGGCTGAGACCCTTCGTCAGGACTAACTGAAAGAAGAGATAGTAAGAGATTTGAAAGTGGGGGGGGAGAGGGAGAACCGAAATGATAGGAGAAGACAGGAGGGGGAGGGATGGCGCTAAGAGCTGGAAAGTTAATTGGCAAAAGGGATATGGAGCTGGAGAAGGGAGAGGATCATGGGTTGGGAGGCCAAAGGAGAAAGAAAGAGGGAGTGGAGCCCAGAGCAAGATGGAGAGCAGGCAAGGAGTGATTGTGAGAGGGACAGAGAGAGGGAAAAAAGGGGGGAAAATAAAAATAAATAAGGGACGGGGTAAGAAGGGGAGGAGGGGCATTAATGGAATTTAGAAAAATCAGTGTTCATGCCATCCCAGACGGAATATAAGGTGTTGTTCCTCCAACCTGAATGCGGCTTCATCTTTACAGTAGGGGAGGCCATGGATAGACAATGGGAATGGGATGTGGAATTAAAATGTGTGGCTACTGGAAGATCCTGCCTTCACTGGCGGACAGAGCGTAGGTGTTCAGCGAAACAGTCTCCCAGTCTGCGTCGGGTCTCACCAATATATAGAAGGCCGCACCAGGAGCACCGGACGCAGTATATCACCCCAGCCGACTCACAGGTGAAGTTTTGCCTCACCTGGAAGGACTGTCTGGGGCCCTGAATGGTGGTGAGGGAGGAAGTGTAAGGGCAGGTGTAGCACTTGTTCCGCTTACAAGGATAAGTGCCGGGCGGGAGATCGGTGGGAAGGGATGGGGGGGGAACGAATGGACAAGGGAGTCGCGTAGGGAGCAATCCCTGCAGAAAGCAGATGGGCAGGGAGGGAAAGATGTGCTTGGTGGTGGGATCCCGCTGGAGGTGGCGGAATTTATGGAGAATTATATGTTGGACCCAGAGGTTGTTGGGGTGGTAGGTGAGGACAAAGGGAACTAGTGGGGTCTCATGCTGTGATTTCCTTTCCTGCAGCCTCCAATTTGGCTCAGGGTCAATTTAACCCCCATTTTGTGGTGAGTCAGCTAGTTCTTATTTGTAGTTCACAAGAAGGGGAATTTAAGTCAAATTCTTAATCACTCATCCACAGCTTCAGTTCTAATTCCATTCCTCTGATATACAAAATTCTCTAATCTAATGAGAATTTATTGAATGTAGGGCTGGATATTAATCTCAGCCTTGACTATGATCTTAAATAATTAAAACATTCTTCTGACACCTTGTCTACATTACTTGGAGTAGCCACTTGAGTAAGGAACTGGCTGGAATCCATACACCATGTGTGGCTGTTTTCAAAGAGGAGGTGTCTGGGTACAAAAGAACATTCCACTGTAAACATTTCTGACATGAAAGCTGTGTGATAGCATTGAATCTGAGAAGATAGAATATAGTATCAATGGGGGGAAATTCTAGCCATCAGTGTGTATCAGTGTGAGAAAGCCTTGGAGGGGCAGTGATGTTGGTAAAACAAGTAGCAGGCCAGATATATCAATAAGATCAGAAGACTATGTGTATATACTAATATCACTGAGGCAAACATAATGTATCAGTGGGAACAGGAGACAACCAAGTATTGGTAAGAAAGCAAACAGCAACTTATCATATTAGGAAAGAGAGAATAGAACATTTCAAAACATGAGAGAGGGTGGCAGATGCAATGTGTAGAAAGAAGATCAGTGTTAGCAGAATTAATGAGCTGAAGATAAATGGTGGTAAAATGAATGATGGTGCTTGCGATTTTAAAGCGAGAGCAGACCACCTTCATTGTGCATTGTAAGTCTGAAATTCCATAGGATGGTTAATGTGCAGGTGTGGGTGCGTCCAACCTCCATGTGTTTTATAGGATCCCTCATGGGAGGCTCATACAGAAGATAAAGATGCATAAGTTCCATAGTAATTGGTCATTTGGATTCAGAATTAGCTTGCTCATAGAAGATAGAGGATAGTGGCCATGGGACTTATTCTTTCTGCTGCTCTGTGACTAGTGGTGTTCCACAAGGATTCATACTTGGACCTTTGGGGCCTATTTGTGATACATATTTAAATGACCTGGATGAAAATGTAGATGGATGGGTTAGTAAGTTTGCAGAAGATATGAAGATTGGTAGTTTTGCAAATAGCATAGAAGGCTGGCAAAGGATACAGCGGGATATAAACTGGTGGCAGATGTGGGAAGAGAAATGGCAGACGGAATTTAACTTAGCCAAATTTGAAAATTTGCACTTCAGGCAACCAATTGTAAAGTGTCAGTACACTGTTAATGTCAAGATCCTTACCAGTGCTAATATGCTTAGGGATCTTGGGGTTCAGGTCCATAGCTTCCTGATAGTGGCTACACAGATTGATGTGGTGATAAAGGAGGCATATGACATGCTTACCTTATTAGTCAAGAGTTGTGAAGTTAAGTTGTAACTGTATAAATTTCTAGTTAGGCCACATGAGGAGTATTGCATTCAGTTCTGGTTGTCCCATTATAGGAAGGACCTCGACGCTTTGCGGAAGAGATTTACCAGATGTTGTCTAGATTAGAGGGTGTGTGCAAGAAGAAGGGGCTGGACAATCTAGGGATGCTTTCTCTGAAGGGGTGGAGAGTGAGGGAGATTTGATAGCAGTATATAAGATTATGAGCAGTATGGATAGACGGCCAGTTTCCTTTTCCCAGGGTTGAAATGCCTAATGCCAAAGGTTGTGCATTTAAGCTGAGTTCAAAGGTGTGTTGGCAAGTTTTTTTTTACACAGAGAGTGTAGTGCACTGTCGGGTGGTGATGGGGGCATTCAAGAGGTTCTTGGATAGGCACATGAAATGAAAGGATATAGACATTGTGTGGACAGAAAAGATTGGTGAGTTGGCATTTAATTACTAATTTATTTAGTTTGGCACAACATTCTGGGACTGAAAGACCTGCTCCCGTGATGGACTGTACTGTGTATAATTTTAAAGATTCTGATCTTTTACAATTCACATGATCTTTGAAGGGCCCCTTCTATGAATTCATAAAGGAAGATCTTCAATTATATGAATTCCTTTGCTCATTCATGGTTACACTGGTTTCATTGCATGTAACAGTGAGAAAGCATTCAGGAACAGATTCTCACTATGGTTTCCCTAATAATATTTGTTGAAGCATACATGATATTTGCAATGTGTCAATGGGAAGGAATAATGGATATTTTGAATTATGCTGTTCACCACGGATGTCAGACATCTGCACAAACCTAAGGTCTATAGATGAATGATTTCTGACCTCTCATTTAATATTTTTAAGCAGACAATGTAGTGTTTCCTCGTAAGTTCATTACTCCACCCTGTCATTTTGAAGAGTTACTTATTAATGGACAAAAATAACACTGAAGTGATAAAGCGTAAAGGGGAATGCAAATAATGAAAAATCAAGTAGTGAAATAATAAGAGTATCCTTTGTCGCAGGAAGTGTCAAGTTCTGAATGTGAACAAGCCACCTGTGGGATTCAAGGAAATATGTCTCTAGCTCTGAAAGCAAATAAGATGAAGTCAAGATGATGAGGATGTTAAGGGTGTTTCCAGTTACTGTAATGATTAGTTTTATTGTACAGTTTGCTTTTGTAATATCAGTGATTCATTGCTAAACCAGACCTTGAAATTACCATTTGGTGGTTTTTCAAATTTTAATGCATTCATGTGACATTTTGTTTGTAACTATTGTCTCTCAGTAATGGATAAATGTGGACAATAGAGGAAGTAAAAAGGACGAGTCTGCTTTTTAACCCACCCACTGGTTCCTTCTTGCCTCCATGTGTGTGGCTCTCTTGTTACAAATGCAGCATGTCCTGGACATTATTACATGACCAGGTTGGAACAGGTAAATGTTGCTCTCTGTACTGGTTTTACCTGCGCTAGCTTGCCAATGAGCCACCAGTGTTTCCAGAGCAAAAATAATCCATATTACAAAACTCCACAAAGGACAGATGTGTTTACAATCACAGGGAATAAACAGAGAGAATTCACTCACACAAACGTATGTCAGCATCAAAGTACTAAAGACTTAGGTATTACACCCAGATTAGTCTGAAGAGTTAAATCCCAAAATAGTTCTGTTAAAAAAAGTAATTGACTTGGCACACGTGACGCTGAGATGCTGCCTGACCTGCTGAGTGTTTCCAGCAGCAATCCACCATCTTTCCTGATATTTTTTCTGCATGTTTCCAGTATGTTATGTTTATGCAGGCCTGTGTGTTGTCCTTCCTGCTGATTACACCTCATGCCTGTGGATTTGCAAGTTTTCCAAGCGATCGCTGATACCGTTCATATGCACGCTTGGAATGAATTCCTCTAGGAGTAGGGCCCAGATGAAGCCATCAGTTTGGGCACGGGGTAACTCCAGGCCAGTTGAATGCTGTCCACAGAAGGGGCTGGCTCTCCAGGACAAGAGACGCTCTCTCCCCCTCCCCACCCGCCAATCTCTAGTCAATTGAATACCTCCTCACTCTCATTCCTGAGGGCGACCTCATCTCTGGTTACTCTGTAGAGGCACGTAAATCTAGTCCATTGGTGTGTTCAGCTGGTTTATGTGGAATGCCTGATCCGTCTGCTCTAGATCAAAGAGATGCAGCGAATCCACCCCCGCGGTGTCCTTGCACTCGACCTCGGTTATCTTGTGTTGGTCGCCCGGGAGCAGGATCTGATCATTTGTCTGGTTAACGGATTCGACCGAATCCGTTTCCGGTTGAAGAACCAACATGTTCCCTAGAGTCAGGCCCAACCGCGGGCCACTGTAGGAGTTTCTCATAGTGAAGGAGACGACGCTCGGCCGCCTCTCCCACCAGCGCCGGGAACACGGCAGGGACTTGGCAATGGCCCGTTTGAAGTCTCGCATGAAGAGAGGGTAGATGATGGGGTTCATGGTGCTATTGCAGTAACCAAGCCAGGTGAGCACATCAAAGAGCAAGGCTGGAATGCAGTCACAAACCGCCTGTGGGACAGACAGGACAGAGAATGGGAAAACAGAGTCAACACCCCGGGACACAGCGGCGAACTCGGAGAAAACTCGATGTACATCAAAATCCCTAAAACCGGATAAACAGGGTAAACTGATGGTTAAACTTTCCTGAAATCATCAATCGTGTAAGCTATGTCATCGACCGATTTGGGGGGGCGGGTGGTTAAAGTTACATCAAATCTAGAGAGGAGCTCTGGGGCCACAGCGATTTGACGAATAACATGATCGGAGAACCTTAAAAGATTGTTCTTTGCAACAGAAAGTCCAAGAGCGTCCCCGTCAGAAATGACAACTTGGAATCGTTGGATATGGCCGAGCATTTAGTTCCTCAGAGAACGTTTTAAATTTTAAATGCCACCCACAATGAGCATGTATGGGAGAGAACGATAGAAACAAGCCGAAACGGGGGTGGGGTATTAGCATTTAGAACAAATACATGGCAGAGGGTAACAACAAGAAAGCATGATAGAAGGAACGCAGGTGCGTGCCGGGCCTGTCAGGTATTCGGGGAACAAAAGCCTTATTTATTCAATGTCTCGGAATAACAACTCTCCCAATTTTAGTTCTGGATTTAGTGTAATTCCATCTGAGGTGGATTTCACCGCGGGCGAGTGTAATGTTTCCACAAGTATTTCCTGCCACTGTCATCGCTTGCTGACTCAGACGGGATTTTTGTTGAGCTATGAGTTTGGCTTTTTGATTCATGGCTCTGGACACGCTAGGGTAAGGAAGTAGATGAATTCTTTTAATGTAGGAACCCAGCCCATTCGTCAGTCACAGTAAAGTGGTGAGCTGCAAAATGGTTAAAGAGGCCACGCAGTAACTTTGAAATGCGAGTTCTACGGGCAGCTGGAGACACAGGAGACTGCAAATGCCGGAATCTGGAAAAACAAACTATCCCCCCACAGATGCTCCTCGCCCCGCTGAGTTCCTGAAGCAGATTGTTGCTGGAGAGGAGGGATGTTTGTGCCCGGGCGCATGCTCACCTGCGTGACATTTGCCACAAAGAACGGCAGCCAGGCTACAAAGAACATTCCCAGTAAAATTCCCAGAGTCAGGCTGGCTTTCAAAGCCCTCTTACTGTGTTTGGTGGTAAATTTTCTACCGTCGCTGTCTCCTGCTGATGGATTCCCATCTCTAACGACCTGTAAGTGAGAACAGCGACTGTCAGCTCTGCCCGTTTTGAAGGTGGGCAGTTACTCAAGGAAATACGAGTTCCAAAACACAGTGACAAAAAAAAAACAAGTCTCCCTGCGACTGTAGCTCCCTATTCTTGGACGGAGGGAGAGCATGGGGGTTCTTGGTCGTGAACATTACTTCGAATCGGTTAAGAACTGAGTTAAATTTAGCAAATCTTCCAATTTATAAAAAAATCAAGAGGTGAATTTTTCTCAGTTTTCTCTGGGTTGAATTAAGCCTGATTGTGGATGCGACTGGGAGGAGGTACATTTTCTCACATGCGGATGCACATGGGCCAGAGTGCCCGGAGAAGCACCTTCCTGCTCCACAGTTGCACGGGGTTCGGTTCTCCCGGTGGGCTGGACCGGGCGGGAGCCCCTGGGTTCAGGTCGCTGTCTGTGGTGCTGAAAGTTAAGGCCGGTGGACAGCCCGCAACTGCTGTCGGAGCTGATCTTTAGCAAGTGCAGCGACATAACAGCACCCCTGCTCCCATGGCCGAGTTCACAGCTGAATAAGTTCCATAACCCGCACCGTAACAGTGGATAAGGGGAAAAAAAATCAGTCTTAACATTAACCGCTTCCCGCTCAGACAGATTACTTATCAGGTTCGAGTGAGGAAACCCGGTCTGAACTTGGTGCAAATGATGCCCCTTAAGTTGCCCGCATTCTGTTCTGCTTACTGTTATCCCGGGGTTTATAGCAAGGGTATTTGTAACGGCAACAGAGCTCACGGTAGTAAACCAACTATTGTCAGCGGCTCCCTTACCTGCGCGGGTTCATCAGAAGTGGTGACCACGTTACTGGTCAGAGAGGCCACCTGCACAGCTTGTCTCCGGGCAGCCAGCAGGATCCGACAGTAGGTGAAGGAAATGGCTACAGAGGGCAGGAAGAAGGTGAGACAGGAGACAACGAGAGCATAGGGCAGGCTAACCAGGAGTCTGCACTGAGCGCCGAGCACTTCCACCTCGTGACTGGAGTTGAAAGCCTGGTTCTCAAAGCCCATTTCATGCCATCCCATCTCGATGGGCAGGAACGAAGCCAGGCCGGCCAGAGTCCAAGTGGTGACGATGAGAAAGAGGGCTCGGCTGGAAGTCATCCGGAGCTTGTAGGTCAGGGGAGACGTGATGAGGAGGTATCTGTCCAGGCTGATCACACACAAATTCAGGATGGATGCGCTGCAACACATCACGTCAAAGGAAGACCACACTGAACAGAAGTCGCTGTCCAGCACCCACCTTCCGTACAGCTGGTTCAGCATAGCCGGGGGCATCACAACCAAGCCGACCATCAGATCGGACATGAAGAGGGAGACGAGGAAGTAATTGGAAGTGTTGCGCAGGGAGCGCTGCGTAAAGATCAGCAAAATCAAAAGGAAATTGCCAGCGACGGTCACTATGCTGATGAGGCAGAGAAAGGCTGCGATCCACGCGCTGCCCTCTTGGGCCTCACGCTCGGTGGCGTTTCCCTCGGCGCTTGCTGCCCTCTCCATGTGGACGGCAAATGGCAGCCGTCCCGCTGCTTGGCCGGAGGACAGAGCCGGGCAGAGGGAGTGTGCGAGGGAAGACGCATGCAACTGTTCCAACTACCGGCGATGTACGCGTTCAGCGAGGCTGCACTCGGCAAATGATTTCCAATTACAACTGCGGCTCAGCGATGTGTACAGAGAAGTGATGGTGATGCGCAGGAAGCGGGCACCACGCGAGAAGCAATGCATAAAACACAAATCATTTGTCAGCCCTCGACAGATCTGGAGTAACTCCATTCTGAATCCCGGTGGTTTTATTTGCGAGAAGGGAGAGAGTCCGAGTGACAAGAGGACAAGAGTATTATTAATGAGAACCGTCCAAAGTGAAAGGTCTCCTTTCGTAGGTGATTTCGCTAGTCACTTCCTGGAGGCTTCGGTGAGTCCAGATGTCCAGTCTCGCTGAGTGTAGTCTTAACCGACACGAGTGTGTTGCAAATAAGCGTTCTGACAAATGGGAACACAGAGGAAATCAGCTTTTGCGTGATCGCTTTACTTCCAGGAGACTTGGGAAGCTTTCTCGATGTTGGGCAGTCGTGGGTCAGCAATTCGTTGCAATATCACGCTTTGTCAAGCCAGATCACCAACCTAAACTCAGCTATAGCGTTGCCGAGAGGGGAAAAAAACAGCCCAACAGCACGAGGATGTGATGGACTTTCTCTATTTTATAAAATGTTGTTCATATTTTAGGATCTAGGCACGGTTGGCAATGCCAGCGACCATCATCATCTCGCAACGCGCATGAGCGGGCTGTTTCTGCTCCGTCACTTCAGCTTTTCCCCAAGAGTCTGGCGAATGAAACTGGTTTTTACAAAAGTCCTGTCATTTCATGGTCATTGGTAAACTAGCTCGGGTGAGTGGGTCACATTGTCCGCATGCAAGACTGGACACTCCAGCCTCGGTCATCACTAGAGGCTCCCAGGTGGACAGGGAAAACATTCCATATATGTCCTCAAAGATTCCTTGGCAAATTGCGATATCCTTGTGAATGGCTGGCCCATGACTGCTCGAAACAAGTGAGTAGCCAAAGGCTTTAAGAATTTCGTCCCTTCCAAGGAAAGAGGTCACATGAAAACTGCAGAAGGACAATTCACCGCACTTCCTATACCACCCATGGCACCTCATGCTGATCATCTCCTATCTCAAGAGTCCACCTAGAGAGTTCAGGGGTGGGAAGAAAAGTTTGTATGAACTGTCCAATTGTACTTCATCCCCTTCTGTCAATATCACTTGCATGTTGGTTCATTCCTTCTTTTCTTTCTTTTCCCTCCAGGTCTAAGTTTTTTTTTAAGAGTATGAACAATAAGCATCAGTACAGATTCTTGCCCTACTATTTCCTAGCTCCAAGTTCCCCAACTGTCCATTACACCTCACTCAGTGGATAATAATAACTATCTGCCTCCTGCTACCCACTAGCTCAAGGTGAATCCCAAAATTCCCCCTTGTCCTTATCTCCAACATATGTAAGACAAATCTGCCCAGCAGCATGCCACAGAGGCACTGGAAATTTATGGATAACTCCCTACTCTTCTCTTCCATTCTGGGCTCTCCTTGCTTGCCTTAATAGCAGTGTGCCAGATGCTATGCTACCAGAGGTATTTATTTAAGACTGGATGTTATTTAGTTCTTCTTTTCCTAGAGAGTAACAAGTCTATGAAATGTGTTGCTCACTGGTATGAGGGTAGTGGCTGATGATGGACCGAGCTGAATATCTTTGCAACTGGGAGAAAGATAGAATGGTATTGAATTTCATCATTACAGTAAGTCAGAGAAGAATTTTTGATTCTTTATTTTTGGTGGGGATTACATACCTTGAAGTAGCCACATTGAGAAACAAGAACAGAGACAAATCTGAGGAACAAATATGAGGGTGAGTCCAGAGGAACCTGATCATTATGTATGGATCAAACTTGGTCACCTAAATGGTCTTATCCCTCCCATTAATACTATATGGTCTTGATTAATATCG
Organism: Mobula birostris; assembly: GCF_030028105.1. Lineage (NCBI taxonomy): Eukaryota > Metazoa > Chordata > Chondrichthyes > Myliobatiformes > Myliobatidae > Mobula > Mobula birostris. Next base: position 23,122,757 of record NC_092396.1, read on the forward strand.
ATGTTTGACTCAGGGAATCAAGTGTCAAATTTCCTACCCTGCTGATGTTACACCTGGCGGGGTTGTCATTGAAGAAAGGAATATAAAGAGGCTTCAAGGGGGCATAAAAATGCTGAGTGAATGGATCTGAATGTAGAAAATGAAATATAATGTGAAGTTACCATTTTGGTACACAAAACTGACGTACAGCATATTTTTAAGGGTATGTTGGCTTTAATTACAAGAGCACTTGAGTAGAGGAGAGAAGATGATTTACTGCAATTACATAGGGCCTCAGTGAGATTGTACTGGAACACAGTTTTGGTCTCCTTACCCTTAGAAGTATGCTTACCATTGAAGGAGTTCACGAGACTGATTCCTGGGGTATCAGCTGGCCATACGAGGTGTAATTGAGTAGGATTAACTTGTGTACTCTAGAGTTTTGAAGTATAAGAACAGATCTCATTTCAACTTACAAAATTCTTACAGGACTTCACGGGCTGATGCAGGGAAGATGTCTTCCCTCTCTTGACTGTGGAGTCTTGAACCTGGGACTGCAATCTCAGATTAAGGAACAGACCTATCAGGAATGAATGAAATTTCATTTTGCAGAGGCTGTTGAATCTGCCCCAGAAGGCTACAAAGTCACCAGTTTGTTCAAAGCAGACTATGATTGATTAATGAATCAGGGGATATGGCAGTTTTGTAGGATACTGGCATTGAGGCAGAAAGCCAGCTGTCATTTTGATAAACAGCAGAGGAAGTTTGAAGGATGAATGGCCCACACCTGCTGCTATTTCTTGCATTCCTATGCATTCTATTTCTCAGCAAACCTGTTGACTGTCCCTTCTCAAAATCCCTCTACTCCTGTAAACTTTAGCTCTCAACCCTTTCTACAGTGTTTCTGAAAATCCTTAATTGTATTTCCCCAATTATATTCTGTCTCTGTGTTATCTGTGAGCAACCCATCTTACTTTCCTCTAATTTCCTGCTGATGACACAACTAACCATAACATCCATCATCAATTCTGTTACCCAGTGGAGTGGAACAACACTGGCCTGAGTCTATTTTTACCTTTCCAAAGAATACCCCGAGGTGTATCCAGTTCCCTCACTTGTGTCAATACTAGTGTAGTCCATCATGGAGCTGTCCTTGATCCTTTATCTGCGAGCTTCCTTTGCACAGCATCATCTGAAGAGGTATAATCAGTTCTACATATGTGCTTATAACACACAATTGTGCTTCCCCCACACCTCTTTTGATCCTCCATTCTCTCTGTGTTGGCAGATTGCTTGCCTGACATGAGGTCCGTTTTTAAACGAGATCCATTTTTGCACTGACAGAAACCATACCCACACCTCAAGCTGTTCCCAAAATACTAATTCCGTTCCCTGTCCTTGGCCACTCTCTGAACAAAACTGTTTGTGATTTTGCATCACAGGTTACATTCCTGGAACTGCCCGAGGCTGCTGACTCCATATTCCACTTAATATGAAGACTGTTAAATTCCACCATCTTAATATCACCCATCACTAGGCTTTGGAAGACCAGCAGAACTGCTGATCACTGAGCATAAGGGTGACAGATGCTGCTCGTTGGGATGAGGGCAAGAGGCTCTGTTTCAGCTCAGTCTGACAGACTGTGAAGGGTGGGAGGGCTGCCAGAAGAGTATTAATGTTGTTTGGTTAATGGTAACCAGATGAGCCAAGGCAAGATGGAGAGGATCATTGTTATAGAAATAGAGCTAGGTGATCTTGGAAGGTCAAAGACAGTCAGTGGTGCAGTCAATGTATTTTTGATACAAAAATAATATTTGAAATTCTGATTCATTGTAAATGCCACAATGGATTACAAAGCTAATTGGACAGTAAAGGCTTTGGTTATATGGAGAAGAGCGCCCAACATATATAACCAACCATAGAACCATAGAAACTACAGAAACAGGCCTTTTGGCCCTTCTTGGCTGTGCCAAACCATTTCTGCCTAGTCCCACTGACCTGCACACGGACCATATCCCTCCACACACCTCCCATCCATGTATCTGTCCAATTTATTCTTAAATGTTAATAAAGAACCCACATTTACCACCTCATCTGGCAGCTCATTCCATTATCCCACCACTCTCTGTGTGAAGAAGACCCCCCTAATGTTCCCTTTAAACTTTTCCTCCCTCACCCTTAACCCATGTCCTCTGGTTTTTTTCTCCCCTTGCCTCAGTGGAAAAAGCCTGCTTGCATTCATTCTATCTATACCCATCATAATTTTATATACCTCTATCAAATCTCCCCTCATTCTTCTACGCTCCAGGGAATAAAGTCCTAACCTATTCAACCTTTCTCTGTAACTGAGTTTCTCAAGTCCGGGCAACATCCTTGTAAATCAATAAGGATTATACATTCCCTTCCTTCTGAATTAAAAAGAAATAGAGGGTGAAGCTCTCTGGCCCCACATTCAGTGGTCCAGCAAATCCAGCGGTCTACCATGTTTTGAATCTGTACTGCAGGACTTTATTATTAACTAACTCTAACTAACCATTTATTAAATTAGCTGTACTAATCTTCAGCTATTTAACCTACCATTACAACTTTTTTGATCTCAGTGTTCCCAACTTAGCGACAGTTTTCAGAACCCTTATATGACCCTGGGAATGTGTATACTTCAATAGAACAGTTCTCCTGTTCAGAGGAATTAGCAGACCAGGGGCAAGTTTCACGATCCACATTGTCTGTCAGATCCCGGGGATGCTGGAGTGGAGTTTCAAGCTATAACTTCATCCCTACAGAATATCTTAAAGAATTTTTCGGACAACTCAAAGTCAAGCCTTGACTCTACTGTTGAGTCAATATGTCCAGACACAGCACCAAAGAGCGTTAATGTGATTATCGTGTGACTTCTTTTTACTTGTAATGAATACTTTGCTTCAGTATTCACCAGGGAAAAGGACCGTGGCAATTGTGGGGATGTCTTACAGCAGACCGAAATGCTTGAGCATATAGACATTTAAAAAGAGGATGTGCTGGAGCTTTTGAAAAGCATTAAGTTAGATGAGTCGCTGGGACTGGATAAGATATACCCCAGGCTACTGTGGGAAGTGAGGAAGGAGACTGCTGAGCCTCTGGCGGTGATCTCTTCATCATCAGTAGGGACAGGAGAGGTACTGGAGAATTGGAGGGTTGCAAATGTCGTTCCCTGGTTCATGAAAGGGAGTAGAGACAACCCAGGAAATTATAGACCAGTGAGTCTTACTTCAGTGGTGGGCAAGTAGTTGGAGGAGATCCTCAGAGGCAGGATTTATGAGCATTTGGAGAGACATAATCTGATTAGGGATAGTCAGCATGGCTTTGCGAAGGGCAGGCCGTGCCTTACGAGCCTGGTTAAATTTTTTGAGGATGTAACAAAACACATTAATGATGGTAGAGTAGTGGATGTAGTGTATATGGATTTCAGTAAGGCACTTGATAAGGTTACCCAAGCAAGGCTCATTTAGGAAGTAAGGAAGCACGGGGTCCAAGGAGACCTTGCTTTGTGGATCCAGAATTGGCTTGCCCACAGAAGGCAGAGTGTGGTTGTAGATGGTTCATATTCTGCATGGAGGTTGGTGACCAGTGGTGTTCTGCAGGGATCTGTTCTGGGACCCCTCCTCTTTGTGATTTTTATAAATGACCTGGATGAGGAATTAGAACAGTGGATTAGTAAGTTTGCTGATGACACAAAGGTTGGAGGGTGTTATGGATAGTGTGGAGGGTTGTCAGAGGTTACAGTGGGACATCAACAGGATGCAGACTGGGCTGAGAAGCGGCAGATGGAGTTCAACCCAGATAAGTGTGAAGTGTTTCATTTTGGTAGGTCAAATTTGAAGACAGAATATAGTTTTAATGGTAAGGCTCTTGGCAGTGTGGAGGATCTGAGAGATCTTGGGGTCTGTGTCCATAGGACAGTCAAAGCTGCTGTGCAGGTTGACAGTGTTGTTAAGAAGGTGTCTGGTGTGTTGGCATTCATCAACCATGGGATTGAGTTCAAAAGATGTGAGGTAATGTTACAGCTATATAAGACCTTGGTCAGACCCCACTTGGAGTACTGTGTTCAGTTCACTACAGGAAGGATGTAGATACTATAGAGAGAGTGCAGAGGAGATTTACAAGGATGTTGCCTGCACTGAAGAGCGTGCCTTATGAGAACAGGTTGAGTGAACTTGGCCTTTTCTCCTTGGAGCGATGGGCCATGAGAAATGACCTAGTAGAGGTGTATAAGATGATGAGAGACATTGATCGTGTGGGTAGCCAGAGGCATTTTCCCAGGGCTGAAAAGGCTAACATGAGGGGGCATAGTTTTAAGGTGCTTGAAAGTAGGTACAAGGAGGATGCCAGAGGTAAGTTTTTCCACACAGAGTGGTGAGTGTGTGGAATGCACTGCCAGCGACAGTGGTGGAGGCAGATACAATAGGGTCTTTTAAGAGACACTTAGTTAGGTACATGAAGCTAGAAAAATAGAGGGCTATGCGGTAGGGAAATACTGGGCAGTTTCTAGAGTAGGTTACATGGTCAGTACAACATTGTGGGTCAAAGGGCCTGTAATGTGCTGTAGATTTCTATGTTCTACCTAATACTCTTAGTTGCTGAAAAATAAGTTGTTCAGGACATAGAGAGTTCTTTGCTCCTCTTTGAACCATACCGTGGAATTTTATATCCATCTCACAGCAGAGATTGGAGGTCTGTTTAATTCTAATCCTAACCTTAATTTTAAACAGAGGCCCTGTTTCATATTAAGGTTTGTGGTGATTAAGCAGAGACCCTGTCTCTAGCAGTGTAACACTGTCAGCTCTTCAGTATATGTTTTGCTCATATCTTTAGGTTCTTGAAACTATAACCTTTGATTCGCCAGCCAGGTGCCTCTGCTGAATTGGCAGTCGGAGTAACCAAACCATGGATTTCTGAATAACTTACTCCATTCGCTGGAGATCAAGGATTCAAAGAAAAGTTCAAACAAATGTCCTAATTAAAATTGAAACCTCTCTCTCTCTCTCTCTCACACACACACTCCCTCATCTGTTCAGTCTGTCTGTCTCTCTCTTTCTCTGAACACATGTTTAAGATGCATCGACAACTGAGACAAGGGCACGCGTTCCAGATTTACGGGCTTTTGTATCCCAAATGGAGTTAATTTGAGGAAAGAAAGAAATATAAGGTTGTAGAATGAGAGTTGCCAGGATATTGCAGGAGGGTTGCCAGAATTTGCAGGCCGCGGTTTGAACAGTACAGTGCTCCTGGTGAGAGTACAGACTGCAGTTAACTGAAGTGGTGAGAAAATATGTGCTCAGTAGGTATTGCTCTATAGAAACATCAGTCTTATAGTGAAATGACAGCTAGATAGCTCACAGCTTAGACATCAAAGGTCAGATTAATTTCTCTGTTACCTGTTCTCCCCACCTTCCCAGCAGTTTTACCACCCCACCTACAGTAGAGACAATTTACTGCGGCTCTCCAGATTAGCTGTTGCCAGCCTGAGGTCAGAGCACCTGCTCCGGAGGGACATCTGCATTTCCTCTCTTGCCTTCTTTGCCTTCACGGTGAGTTCCATCACACCTGTGGTTCACTGAGACCTCCGTTCTGAAGTCCACCTCCGTTCCCCGTCCACCACACAGGATCAGTCGTTACCTCCCCATCACTAACCCAAGTAAATCTCCAGTTATAAATCCTCAGTCTAACCTCAGAATCAGTCTTATTATCGCTGACTTAGCAACATCCATCTGGGAAGAGAAGCAGATGATTTTCACTGATTGTGAGGACGCTTTCGTGCACTCGTCACCATGTGGCATGAATAGTCCCAAGGTCTGTAGTCAAGTTCTTGGACCGGAGGTATATAAAGTGTTTCATTGCTCTCCTGTGAGGTCTGGAAGCTCTTTTGAACAGCTGCCTTTTCTGGCCAAAACTTCCTAGCAGTTAAAACTATGTTTTCTTACCACATCATGGGCCCATTGTGTCAATGCCAGCTCACAGAGCAGTCCCAGCCCCTTCTCCACTAACCTTTCCCTGTTACCTTTACTCCCCATTGTCCCAACAGCTCTAACGCGGGGACGAGTTACAGTGGCCAGTTAGCCTATTGACCTGCACATGTTGGCGAGGAAACTGGAGCTCCTGGAAGAAACCCACCCAGTCACAAGTAGAATGCGCAAATGCCACACACACGGTCCCAGAGGTCAGGGTCACGGAAGCAGTGAGGCAGCATCCCAACAGCTCCCTCACTGCGAAATGGCAAAGGATGTGATTCTATCAGAGGGAGTGCAGAGGAGGCTCACCGAGATGGTGCAGGACCCTAGTTAAAGGATCGGGTGGGCTGATTTTGTTTTGCCTGGAGCGAAGGAGGCTGATCTGACATAAGATTATGTGAGGCATAGAGAGGGCTGATAGTCAAAATTGTTTCCCATTTTCAAAACCAAGGTGAGAGGAAGAAGTTTTAAAGGGGACCTGAGGGGTAAGATTTTACACAGAGTGTGATTAATAATTTTATTTTATTTTATTGGAATAAAGCGCGGAATATGCCCTTCTGGCAGTTCAAGCTGCACTGCCCAACAGTCCCCGGATTTAATCCTAGCCTAATCACAGGACAGTTTATAGTGACCAATTAACCTACCAACCAGTTCGTCTTTGGATTGTGGGAGGAAACCAGAGCACCAGGAGGAAACCCACGCGGCCACAGGGAACACGTACAATCTCCTTACCGGCAGTGACGGGAATTGAACCCCGGGTCGCCTGTACCGTAAAGCGCTGTGCTAACCACTACACTACCTTGACACCCCAGTCCGGATCCACCACCAGTGAAGGCAGTGGAATGAGATACAACTACGACATTTAGGAGGCATTAGACAGAGACTTAAATAGAACGATACAGGCCTAACGCAGGCAAATGGGATTAGTGCAGGTGGGCAAAAAAGGTTAGCACAGACGTGGTGGGCCAAATCTATGTTATTGGAGCCTAATCTGCATATTTTATAATATGCAAATGTATAACTGCAACGGGCCTGGCCAGACAGAGTAGATCAGGGGAATTCACACACTCTATTTTATAACCTTGTTGCTACAGTATGAACTAAAATTCGACCCACACACACTTCCGGGATTGTCCTTAAAGATCCACAAAGGGAGATGAGGTATAATCCATCAAAATTTAATCTAACTGTTGATAACTGGAAAGATATAAGTACAGAATTTGAGCAGAAGAACACAATGGTATAAACAAGAAGAGAACAGAGTGCCACCTCCCTCCAAGTTTCCCTCAACCCTTGCCCCCTACCTTTTATGTTTGCGTTTTGTTGCCTCGTTTTAAACCGAGTTATTGCCACTGATGCAATTGGGCACTCACTGGTGCCTGGCCCAGGTTCCCAGAGGCCTGTGCAGCCACCGCCAGCAGGCTGCCTATTGTAAGGCCACCCACATACATACACTCCACTGGCGGAAGCCACCGGACAGTGTTCAGGAGTGGAACTGCTGACGTTATGTTTTAGACCCTAAGAGAATTCCTGCCTGCTCTCCCGAAACCACCGCCAGCCCAAACTGGATACTTCCCTGTTTCGTTGCAGTATGAAGACTAAAGCTGGGAGCACCCACACATCAAACCCATGGTTTGAACCCCTACATACAGCTTCATCTGAGCAAAAGCTGTGATTGTATGTGCTGTATGAATGTAGTAATCTGTTTCTTCAGCCGCACTCCCTCTACCTGCTGTGTTAGGTTTCTACCTGTATCAAGAATGCAAGTGCCTCACTCTTCCCTTCTTCATCTTCCTAGCTATTCATCTGCATGAGGTTTTCCCTTTCTCTCTCTCCCTGTCTGCACGTGTATGAATGCACGTACAGTAGGTACCTCACTTGCTTTCAGTCTCTCTGTCTCTATGTGTGTGCCTACAGTACTGTGCAGAAGTCTGAGGCACATATAAATAGTTAGGGTGCCTAAAGCTTTTGCACAGTGTTGTATTTGTCAACGTGGAGCGGAGAGCGAGTTTGTAACTCTGGCGGGAACAAAGGACGTTGGGAATGGCAACAGAGGAGAGCTGTGGGAGGGGTGTGGGGTAGGTGCCAGAGAAGAAGTGCCAGGGGCAGGGGGGAGGTGGCATGAGAGTAGACATGCCCAGCCCTGAGACACCAGTCAAGATAATGGATAAACTCTTCTCGGACTTCCAGGTATTGATTTTGACCAATGTTTCGACGACAAACTCTGCCATCTTCATCAGGGATGGCACCAAGAACCATCTAGTCCAGTGGTATATATACTCGGGTTGTCCGTCCCTCCTGATTGGTTAGTCCTCAACCAATCAGGTTTCCGCTGCTCCACCTTGTCTACAATCCAGTTCTTACTTAGAGCGAGCCCTTCGTCTTTGTTAAAATTCTTATTCCCTAGTCTTATTTCAATGACTTCCTTCACCAGGCGTGGCACAGTAGTTCTGTGCTGTCAAAGTTAATCCTACGGCCATTGCGAATGCAATGTTCTGTTACCACCAATTTCTCTGGGTAACCCAAACATATACAGCTCCTGTGATTCTTGATGTGGGTTTCCACCGTGCCAATATACACTGGTCCACGTTCACAGGGAATCCTGTAAACACCAGGCAGCCTGACTCCCAGTTCACCTCTGACCTGCATAAGCTGTGATTTGGGCTTCCTTATTGTTATGGGTTTGTGGATGGTATTAATCTGGTATTTCTTCAGGAACCTGGTGATCCTTCCATGGAGATATAGGGAAGACAGGCGGTAGCGATGGGTTCCTCCTCAACATCAGGTTTCCCGGTTTTCCCATCAGCCCTTTGAAAGGCCCAATTCATTTCCTTTGCCTTTGTGGCCGTTCTGTAGGAACGTCAATTCTGTGCCGCACTAATGGCTTTTGGGACCGCCTGGTGGAGGAAGTTATTGAAATAACACTAGAGAATAAGAATTTTAACAAAGACGAAGATCTCACTCTAAGTAGGAACTGGGATTCGATTGTAAACAAGGTGGGGCAGCAGAAACCTGATTGGTTGAGGACTAACCAATCAGGAGGGATGGACGATGGGGCTATAAATACCACCGGACTAGACATGCCTAAGCATCATGCCTGATGAAGATGGCAGAGCTTGTCATCGAAACATTGGCTAAAATCATTGCAGATACGCCCGGAAAGCATGAGATTTTTTTTTCACCAGGCAAAGTCATTTGATTCCAAACAAATGGTTTATTGATCCTTACGGAATGTCCCTCTGGTGCTTCCCACTTCCTCCCCTCTCCCCTTCCCCTTTCCCAACCATAATTCGCCTCTCCCTGCCCCCTTCCCACTCTCAGAGACCCATATCAGAATCAGGTTTATCATCGCTCGCATATGTTATGCAATTTGTTTTTTTTTGCAGCAGTACAGTGCAATACATAAAATTATTACAATACTGAGTGTGACCATCATGCTTACATATGTTCATTCACTGTAATTGTCTCGATTTACTCTTTGTGTGCATTGAATGTGTGTTTACTTAACGCCCTCTTTCTATGTCCCAGTGAGGCACTGTCTGCCTTTGTGTGTGTGTGTGTGTGTGTGTGTGTGCACGCTAAGGTGGGAGTAAAAGAGACAGAGAATCTCTAGTCTTGGGGTCTCGGTCATGTTAGTTGCTCTAATGTTTGACGTCAGCATGTGTGGGCTGCCCTCCCATCACATCCCTAGATGTGTGGTTTGTTAAAGCAAATGACGTACTTCACTGGATGTTACAATGTACATGTGATACATAAATCTGGATCTGATCTGATCCTCCATCTCCATAGCTCTCACACCGTTTCTTTCTCCCTGCATTTTATCTCCCTTCTCTATGTCCAGATGACCAGAGTATAAAATGCAAGAGTTCTGAAAAAAAAGTTTACACAGGTTTACAAACTATAATTTTATATACAGACAGTTATGAATTTGAAATGGCTACATACAGGGATTTCTGTGGCAAAAAAAAAGCTTTGATTACTGGTAATGTGAACTCAACACTGATCATCAAATTCTAATTGTACCTTGCTGGAACTTGGTGAGGTATATATTATTATCTAAATGGGATTTCTACAACAAATGCTATTCTTTAAAGACTTTCTCTTTAAATAAGTCTGCATGGTTTTAAAAATTTTGTTATACTTTGATTTTTTTTTCTTCTAAATCCTCAACAAATAAAACAAACTGAAATTTTATACCACGTCTTCACGTTTTCTCCATCAAAATGTCCATTTTGCTAGGCTTCTTCTCTGCCGTGCTTGAGAGCAGCTTCTTTCTCGTGGTGAAAGGGCTCAGCCACTCCTGCAACGACATCTTCCTCATTCAGAATTCCATTAAAGAGTTGGGAATCTTGGTGTTGTTCCTTCCCGCACGCCTGGCAGCTGCAGTGTAGAATCTTCTCTACTAGCTTGTCCACCCTGGGTATTGCCTCGTTGCCAGGACATTCTAACTTGACCTGTAATTGACATTTTTAGGTTGATTCTTTGAGGGGTTACCGTTTAGATAGCCAGTTGGCAGTCAGAACTCACAGTGTGAGAAAAATAAAAGATCTGCAAACGCTTAAAGCTGGTGGTGCTGTCATGTTCTCAAACCTGTAATTCGACCTTTGCTGGTATTGTCAATTCAGCATTATTTTTGTTCTACTTCAGTTTGCATTACTATACTTTTCCCTTCCCATTGTTTTGCACCCATCACTGTACTAATTGTACCTATTATCTCCATGTCGACTGTTTACTCTGAGCTTCACGCAGGCAAGCAGCTTGGTGTATAAACAAAAAACTCATCTGAATGTGAATCAGAAAGGAAAACAGAAAATGCTGGAAATGTTCAGCAGGTCAGATAGTATCTGTGGGAGAAGCACAGAGTTAAGTTTCAGGTCCAAGATGCAAGGTTCCTAACTCTGCCTCGCCTTCATCTTGTCTTCCAACTCCGTAGTTTAGCAGTTAACGCAATGCTTTACAGCACCAGCTCTCACTGATCAGGCTTCAATTCCCGATGCTGCCTATAAGAGGTTCATACGTTCTTCCCTCTAGGAGCTGCAGTTTCCCCCCACATTCCTGGGATGTACAGTTAGGGGTTAGTATGGTGTAGGGCATGCTCTGTTGGTGCTGGTAGTATGGTGTCACTTGGGGTCTGCCCAGCACAATTCCCACTGATTTGATTTGATGCAAATGACCCATTTCACTGAATGTTTCAATGTTTTGATGTGCGCGTGAGAGAAGCAAAGCCTGTCTTTATCTTGTATTTCTTTCTCTTTCCACAGATGCTGCCTGCCCTGCCGATTGTTTCCGGCATTTTTTGATTTAATCACAAGGTGAGAGCTTACACAGGATGGAAAAGAAGAATGAGCAAAGTTAATCAGGATGTGAAAGTTAGCATCCTCAGTCTTGGGTTTTAATAGGCTGCAGGTCACTTGAGGATGGATAGGTGAGTTTAAACATTCCGGACAAGAACTTCAGAGTTGGAGCCAATTCTTTACTTCAGAACAGTGAGCATGTAGGAGGGAGTATGAGATGGTAAGAACAGTATTTCAGGAAAAGCACCGCAAGAAAGGTGGGTGATCTCCTGGTTAGACTGTGAAATAAGATGGAGAAGGATGAGAAAGCCTGTGGTGCAGAAAATGTGATTGTGCAGATGTAGTTGAAAAGATGATTAGCTTGCGTGTACTCACACAGAGTGTCTGTTCACATTTAGACAGGGAGGCTGTGTGTACAAAGATGGGATGGTGACATAGAAGAGGACAAAGTTGTTACTTACAATTTCCCACATGGACTGGGCCGGCATGCAGGAGTCACAGTGAACCAGGGATTCAGTTGACTGTGGAAAGGTGTTGGGAACACTGTAGCTGAAACACTGGCCGAGGCATGCTCTGAGGAAAAAACATAACATTTCATATGATTGCACCATTTAAATTGTTCTTGTAAAGCACTTCTTTTTGGCTGAGATAAAATTGGATTAATCAAATCATTTTCAAGTAAGCCGGCCATCCAAGCTGAAGTCCCAGTTCATCACGAATAAAGCCCTGCCACCTCTGAGCACATCTACAAGCTGTGCTGTTGAAAGAAAGCAGCATCCATCATCAAGGACCCCCACCATCCAGGCCAGGCTCTCCACTCAACAAGACACACAAAATGCTGTTGGAACTCAGCAGGAGCTCCTGCGCTTTCTTCCGGGCAGAAGACTGTGTGTGTTGCTTCAATGTCCAACACCTGCAGATCTTCTCATCTTCATGCTTTCTTCTCACTGATGCCATTGGGAAGGAAGTACAGGAGTCTCAGGTCCCGCACCAGCAGGTTCAGGAACAGTTGTTACCCCTTAGCCATCAGGCTCTTGAACCGGAGGGGCTAACTTCACTCACCCCAACCCTGAACCTACTCCACACACTATAGATTCATTTTCAAGGACTCTACAACTCACGTTCTCATTATTTAGTACTTCTTTTTCCTTATTTTGTATTTGCATTATTTGTTGTATTTTGCACATTGCTTGTTTGTCCATCTTTGTTGTGTGCAATTTATCATTGAGTCTATTGTGTTTCTTTTTACTTACTGTGAATGCCCACAAGAAAATGAATCTCAGGGTAGCAGATGGTGACATATAATATATGTACTCATAACAAATTTACTTTGAATTCGATGCTTTTTGTTTATACTGTCCAGTTTCCATCTCAACACTTCCAGTGCTCCCCAAAGATGGTGACTTTGTGGCATGATGCCCGCAGGTGCCAGGTGCCCTCCAGTACTCAATCAGGGCACACTCTTTATGAGTGAGTCTCTAGAAGTAGTGTTAGCTGACAGTGTTACATTGGTGCATAGAATATATTTGTAGTGAATGAGACAGACACAGGCATTAAAACGAAATTACAATGACGTGAGATGGTTTCTTGTAATAAATCTTCACATTAGCAACAAGACCATGAATTCCCTTTGAATTGTTGTGATATTCTTCTTTAATCTTTTACAAGTATTCAGATGTTGAAGTTCCAGGGGAGACTGGAGTCCCACAGTTGTCTTAGTAAGCAGTGATGTGTTCATTCACACCTCAAGTAAGAAAAAGGAAAGCAAGTGGTGTTTGCTGCACGATCAGCCACGCAAGAAGCAGGCACATCACGTCTGTCACCATGGAAGCAGCCAGTCGGAAACTCAAAGCCTTCAGAGATCCACTGCCACCCAGCCCAAGAGCCACAATCAGCAGGAACAGGTTCTTAACTGGCTTCCACCTCTCAGCCTTAGCTACCATCTGGCTGGAGTATCTTAAGCTCAGGAACAGCCCCGACCCTTTCAAAGAGAAATGCACAACAGATTTTAACTAGGGTCTACAACTTTAGTGTGTAACACCACCATACACATTTCCCTCTCCCCGCCACATGAATGGATCAAGGTCAAAAATAAGAAGCCTCACATGCTGACTTCCTGCACTGAGGTTACAGGAAGCCAAAGTGAATTACTTATCCTGGGTAACTTATGGTCCTTAATCCCTCAAAAATCATTTGCGATATCCATAACATATAATTCCGAGAAGTTATTAGCATGAGAGCTTTCAGGAACAAGAGCTCTTGGATCTAACATTCCTCAATTTTCGATGTGACCTCATTTTCTGCAGATCTTCTTGAACACATTATACCGCCTGCTGTGATAATTTCCACCAAAGAGCAGTTCTACAACTGGACTCCTCTTTGGATTACCTCCCTCTTCACTGACTGAGGATGGGGACGTGTATAATCAACTCCCAGGAAATGTATGTTAACCATATCCATCAGTTTGAGGGAGAGCGGGATTTTAAAAAATCTGTGGGAGCAAATTGAGGAATACAAGTTTTTTTAGAGAGAGTGGTGAGTACATGGAGTGGTGGTGGAGGCAGATACATTTGGGACACTAAAGAAACTTTTAGATAGGCACATAGGAGGAAATGTGGGAGGGAAGAGTTAGATTGATCTTGGAGTTGGTTAAAACTTTGGCATGACATCGTAGGTCAAAGGGCATGTACTGTGATGTTCTATATATGGAAAATCATAGTTCCCAGGTTGCGATGGCTGAACCTTCCGTCAGTCAGAAATCGGTTTTCTACAGTAACCCACGCCATATCACTCCACAAACACCTGCTATAATTCTTCTATTTCATTCAATAAACACCCTAACTTGAATAAGCTTTGCTATTGTTGCATGCCGGGGCAGGGCTGGGGAAGATGCTTTGGTGCTACTTGTGCACGAGGGGGGGGGGTGCTTTGGAGTTCTAAAGTTTTCTTGTTGTTCATTCTTTGAGGTTCTTCTTCTGTTTCGAGGATGTCTGTGAATAGTAAGAATTTCAGGTTGTATACTGTGTACATTTTCTGATATCGAATGGAACCACTGAACACGACCCATAATTAAATTAATGGAATATATACTCTGAACAAACACCATGAAGTATTTTATGATTATAGTTAGTACTATTATAATTACTAAAATGTATGAGAGAATTTATGGAAGTTGGATTTCCATAAGTCAGGTTATTTGCAACCCACCGAGCCCAGTATATGATGTTTTCTGAACAATGGAGAGGGTTTACCAATTCTGAGCATTCTTCTGTTTTCCGCCATTTTCATTTAAATAAATGTTATTTTAATTTAAATACACTGCAAGGTTAGTCTAGCATTCTGCTTTTCATGCCTACCTGTTCTTGATGGACTTTGACTCACATCCGGTGTGGCCAACTATCTGGGTGATGTTCTTTGCTTCACACCAGGCACTCTTATCGGGAAACAGAGCCAGTTTATTGATGGGAGGTGGTGCTGCCACAACTAGAGATGGGAGCAGGATGCCCAACACGAACCAAACCATTATGGTCAAATGTTCCACCATGGCCCTAGAGAAAGCAAAATGCCGATTAGCAATGAATGACCACCTCAAGGATTTGATCAACCCATAGGTACTCTATATCCATCCAAGGAGCAGGAAGTGAATGAGAGAGACCCATGGACGCTCCTCAACAGTTTTCTGTGGTCTTTCTCTCTCTTTTCTCCTCCTCCTCCTCCTCATTATAAATCAGGAATTGACTCTTCTCAGTTTCGAGGTTATTCCAACATCATACACACAAAATACAGTTTACTGTTGGGAATCTATGAACATGTCAGGCCATGTAAATAGGGAAAGAGAAAGACTGAGCCAATGTCCCAGATGGATGAAATGCACCACAACTCGTCAGAAGGAGCAAGTTTCTGAAACCTCAATGTTGAGTCAACAACGTCAGACCAAAGACGATGAGCTGTTGCTCGTTTAAACATCTGGACTTATTGCAACTGTGCAAGAAACCGCAGACAGGCCAGAGCGGGAGTAGAACGAGGAATTGCAGGTAACAGGAAGCTGAGGGTCGGGCGAGTGGACGCAAGACCAGTTCATGGCCAAGAGGTTACCCAGTCTGTGTTTGGTTTCTCTGGAGTCATGGATACCACAGGATGAGCAGTTTCCTAGCTCAGAGGAAATACAAGTGAATCACTAGCTCACCTGGGGGGAGGGAGTGTTTGGGCTCCTGGATGGTGGGAGGGGGAAAAAGGGCAGATGCTGCATGACTTTTTCAACTAAGAAGGAATAGGCTAAGGAATTGAGGAAGGCAATGGTCTCTTTGAAGTGCAGCATAGAGGGGGAGGGAACGATGTGTCTGTTGGCAACACCTCACTGAAGATGTCAGAAATTGGACAGGATTATCCATTGGATGCAGGGGCTGGTGGGGTGGGAGGTAGGAAGGGTTCAGCTACACTTGTTTTCTCCAGGGACATAGTTTCAGAAAAAGGAGTTGCCTATTAAGATGAAGTAGAGGATGAATTATTTAGAGAGTTACGAATGTTTGGAATTGCTTGCCCTAGAGATCAGATGTTGCCAAGTCATTGAATATGTTCAGAGCTGGGATAGACAGGATTTTGGAGTATAGGAGAACTGAAAGACAATCTGCAACAGGCAGGAAAGTTGAGATAAGGCCAAAATCATGTCAGCTATGAGTTTACTGAGTGGTGAAGCAAGCTGAGGGAGACGTATGACTTGGTCATGTTCCGGTTTCCTATGTGACTTGTTGAATTTTTTTTTCATATGGGCTCAATTAAGTCTTAAGTGTTTGAAACTGGTCAACACACAAACAGAGAGTGCAGTGGGGAGAGGGAGAGGTCAAAGCTTTGGCTCTCTGTTGAGGCAAGTTTTAAAAGTTTGCATGCCCCCGAGTGCACGGCAGGGCTGCAGGCATCACAGCTCCAGTAGCCTGGGTTCCTTCCTGACATCGGACACTGCCCATGTGGAGTTTGCAGGTTCTCCCACACCCCTCCCCCTCCTCCTCCCCCACCCTGCCTTATCGCATTTCCTTCCAAATCCCAACGACAAGCAGTTTGGTAAGTTAACGGACCACGGGACAATGCCCGCAGTGTGTAGGAGCGAGTTGTAGAGCTGCGGGAGAGTTCGTAGCAGTGAGAACAAAATAAAATGGTAAAGTGCAAATGGAACCTTGGCGCTAGGTGCAGACTCAATGGGCCGAAGGGCCTGTTTCTGAGCTGTATGACTCCATGATATGATGTGCAACTTTGCCATTGAACCCGCACAATTTCTACAATTGCACGTATAGCTACCACTCAATAAAACATCTAATTGTAGGACCAGCTGAGAGGATCATAGGGGCCTCTCTACCACCCATTGGGATATTTATCAGGAGTGCAGCATTTGCAGGACAGGGCCCTTAATATTATTAAGGATCCCACCCATCCATCCAGCATCCTCTTTGACTTTCTACCATCAGGCAGGAGGCTCCGATGCATCAAAACATGAACAGTCAGGATGAGAAACAGTTTCTTCTCTCAAGCTATTAGGCTTCTGAACTCCCTGCAGCATCGTATTCAAAGCGTCACTGTTTAATCTGTTCCCCACCTTGTGATATTTAACATTAATGCACTTAAGTTTGTTTTTTATGTGTGATTAATCTGTGGATTTTATCTTTACCTTCATAAGTTATCGTTTGTTATGTGTACTACTGTGCTTTAAACCCTGGTTCGAAGAAATGTTGTCTTGTTTCTATATACATCACATGGTTATATCCATTATATACAAGTATATAGTTAATGACAATAAACTTGATTTGATTCAGGTCCACTTGCAGAGTGGTGTAGATGTCGAACCTGAGAGAATATACACTCAAGAAGTTACATTTTAAACATATCCTTGCCTGATTCTTACTGTTCACTTTGAATTAGGTGGCTTGACCTTATTCTGTTCACTTTCCAATCAATGGGTCCCATGCTTCTCTTCAGTTGAGTAAGTTGCCAACTTAATCTGCTGTGGGGCATTAGTTTAAAGTTTGACGTTGTTCTGCAAATGGCAAGGTTTCTGGAGCCCAGAATGGAACACTGAAATTCTTTCACTTGCCAGCACCCTTTGCAAATGGTGAAAGATACCCCCTCCATTCACTAACCAAGACAAAATAATCTCCAAAGTCATTGTTACCAAATCTAGATCAATCAACAGTGCTTTTTTTTGGTGAAGATTCATGTAGAACATCTGTACGATATTTCTAGTGGTGGGTAAGTCTAGGACCAGAGGTCACAGCCTCAGAATAGAAGAACGTGCCCTTCAGAACAGAGGTGAGGAGAAATTTCTTTAGCCAGTGGGTGGTGAATCTGTGGAATTCATTGGCACAATGGTTCTGGACGCCAAGTCAATGGGTGTATTTAAAGCAGGGGTTGATAGGTTTTTGATTAGTAAAGTGCCAAAGGGAGAAAGCTTGAGAATGGGGTATGAGGGATAATAAATTGGCCATAATTGAATAGTGGAGAAGCCTCG
The DNA here is from genome assembly GCF_030028105.1 of Mobula birostris. Classification (NCBI taxonomy): domain Eukaryota; kingdom Metazoa; phylum Chordata; class Chondrichthyes; order Myliobatiformes; family Myliobatidae; genus Mobula; species Mobula birostris. The sequence goes on from NC_092396.1 coordinate 23,140,513, forward strand.
ATGGCTAAACAGCCTAATTAAGTTCCTATGTCTTACAGTCTAACATATACAGACTTATTTCACATCCCCCATCTCAAAATCTGCTCAACATAGCTCTTTAGTTGACCTCTCAAGATACATCGTCCAATGGCAGACCATGGGTCAATCACAGTACAAACACCTGAACCAAGATTTGTCCTCCCATTTTCCTTTGTCTCATCTTAAAATGGAAGCCATGTAAAAGACACATTCCAGAGAGGGTGAATATTGGAAAGAAATTGACAAGGGGAGTGAAGAGGAGCAGACAAGTTGAACCAGTACAGTAACGTGAAGAAGATCAGGGTGGGTTCAATAGTTATCTTGCTCTTGACGTGGGCACAGACTCATGGAAATATAATCAACTGGAGAACTCCACATCATGGAGAAGGATTACATGAAGGAAAAGAGAACTAATTTGACACAAAAAACATAAAAAGAGGGAGAGGGAATTCCATAATAGTTGAAAGAAAAACAAAATACAATATTACCAACATAGAAAGTCTACAGGTGCTGTAAATCCAAAGCAAAACACATAAATGCAGGAGGAACTCAGCAGGTCAGGTAGCACCTGTGGAAATGAATAGAGAGTTAGTTTTGGGCTGGGACCCTTCTTCAGGACTGAGGAGGAGGGGGGGAAGATGCCAGAATAAAAAGATGGGGGGAGGCAATGTTCCCCCTAAGGTATGTACATGTGCACATGCACCCATCTTTTGCTACTAGTTCACAAAGGAATTTAAACTGTGCACAAAAGGTTGTCACCCTCTATCTCATTGACATGTTTAGTATATTTCATGATTCTACACAATCACATTTCTTTTTCTAATTTCTGGTGTGGACAATGTTGACAACGTGGAGTTGGCAATGATTTGTCTGCTGATTTTAGAACTACCTTATTTATACTGTTTTTAATTGAAGGAATTATTTATTCACAATGTCAAATTCCATAGAAGCAAAAGGCGTGAAGCGCAAAATAACTGCTAGCTCATTTAAAGCAGAATGGCTTAATGAAACAGTAGAAACTGCCACACTGAAAGCTCATGAGGTCAGGAACGTGCAACTACGGGAAATATTTATGTACAATACAGAAACTGGTGTTACCTGTGTACATTGTTGCGATGTAAAAGTAGCTGGAGAATTTGCAAGTGGGAGGAAGTGGAGTGATATTTGGAAACATGACTTTTTAAAGCATCATTTAGCAAGGAAATCACATATGGAAGGTGTGCAAAAGTTCTGGCAAGAAAATTCTTCATTACCCACTACAGACCAGCAACGTATGTTTTGTGAGAGTGCCAATGAATGAGAGCAAAAACAATCAAACCCAGAGATCAAAGTTCTTATTGACAGCGTTTTGCTAGCTGTTAGAATGAATACCTCTATATATAAAATTCAGTGCACACATGTTGTTGTCACTGGACAAAAAATTGCACAGCGCAAGATTTTTGCACACACTGGTCATTACAAATTAGAGGGAACATTGGGGGGGGGGAAGAGGCTGGTTGGAAGGTGATAGGTGAAGCCAGGTGGGTGGGAAAGGTCAAGGAAAATGTTACCATTCATATTCCATTGCTAACTCAATTATTCAGATATTAGGGAAATTGACTGTGTGATGTGTTTGTTTGTTGTTCCTCCCTACGCCTCGTGGTGCATCGGGCAGCAACCTTGTTGTTCTGTTTTGTTAGCTCAACCCAGCATGGACGGAAAGCGTGCAAGGAGCTGGCCAGATCTGAACCTGGGACCACTGGCCTCGAAGTCCGTTGGTGACACCACTACACTAGTGGCCGGCCATAGTGTGTTTCTGTTACCACTTCATTAGCTAACTTGATCAAACTGACTAAAGACTCTCGTAAGTAGAGTGAGCCACAACTAAAAATGGCTCTATTAACTGCCAGCATTCTCCAGGCTCAGCCAGCTCACCAGGGGAGGAGCTGAGAGAAGGGAGAAGGGAAGCATTGCCTATGTCCCAGCCTCAGTGGACATGGTAGGCATTGCCTTGCCACTCACTCGATGGCTCAGGAGGCATTTTCATTGGACCCAACCCAGACAAAGGAAGCAGTGGCGTAGGTCTTCTGCAGCATACAGGGAGCACGAGTATCACACTACCCGGGGGAAAAGGAGCAATGGTCAGATCCTGGCAGCAGGTCCCAGAGAAGCAATGATCCAGACACCAAATGTGGACCCACCCAAGGATGAGACTGGGTTTGGGACAGGTCCCTGGCTGAAACTGTGGGTCACTGGGAGGATAACAAATAGCACAGAATGAAGATAAATAAATGTTTATGAAGTAGAAGAAACATACTGGGAACTTTTTTTTAAATCATATTCAGACCGACAATCGTAAAATCCCACTTCTTATGCCAAGAACACAATGAATTATTACTCCCATGCAAGCTCTGTTATGTCTTTTACAGACAGGATCACACCATCTGAATTGGCAGGGGTGTAGAAACTCAACAATTATATTTCATCAGGCAGAGACCTTCAAGTTTATTTAACTGGTGCAGGCGTGTAAAAGTCACAGAGTACTGGCTCGGCACAGACACAATCACCGTCCGCAGCTGCCAAAGGCAGCGGAAGGACTTTGTGCAACTTTCCAAAGAGGCCAAAGTAATCAAAACCAGAACATCGCTTGTTCTTGAACAGTCAACAAACAAGTTGGAACCAGTTACGAGAAGTCAGAACCTGTAATGTCAACTCTTCCAGGAACTTTCCCAAATAAAATACCACAGTGTGCCAGAATTCGTAATCCAATCTATCCATTCCATTTTAAAAAACCATCCACTAAGCTCTACCTGAAAGCGTAGACCCAAGCATGCCAAATCTATCCAGTAGGTCCTGACATGAAGGTGGCCATAATTTGCAGTGGTTTCATTGACCTTCTGTTCTCCCTCTCAAATGGTCCCTCAGGATGTAGGGTGACTTGCTTCAACTCCAGGTATTAAGAGCAACGTGGGAACTGCAGGGTCACCCTCAGGAGGTGCCAGGTGGATGGCTAGGAGATGGTGCTCCCCTTACACCACTCGCGTAGCACGCTGTGTCCTCCTGACTCGCGCCCTGCAGATTCCCAATGCCATCCTGAAGGCTCCTTTTCTCCGCTCCCAGTGGTCATGGGTCAGTGGGAGTGCGGAACTTCTTCCGGAGAGCTTTTGACTGTCTGAATGGGGGCCTCAGGACGCTGACGGGGCGCTGGCATTGACATGGCACCGTGAAGATTTTGAGGAAGCAGCTGACTGCATTCCCTGGCTCACGGAATCTGATGTGAGAGTGCCAGAAGGACACAGAAAGGCAACGATCACTGCTAACCCGTAAACGGCGGAGGGCAGTCCAGCTTGTTGTGTCACCGCCTGGTACGGGGGCTCCAATGTCCAGCATTTGAAGAGGGTTGTAGACACAGCCAGTTCCACCACGGGACCACCCTGCCTACCATCAAGGATATCTTCAAGAGACGGTACCTCAAGAACACAACATCCCTCAAGAAGCAATCTTCTCATCATTACCAGCAGGCAGAGGGTAGAGGAGCCTGAACACACACTACAATTTAGGAACAGCTTCTTCCCCTCTGTCATCAGATTTCGGAACGGTCTACGGACCCGTGAACAGCACCTCGTTGTTCTTTTTTTTTTGCTCTAATTCTTTATTTTATCATTTATGGTCATTTTTATGTCTTTGCATTTAACTGCCGTCACAGAACAATAACGGTCATGATAAAAACATAGAATAGTACAGAGCAGTACGGGCCCATCGGCCCACAATGTTGTGCCGACCCTCAAACCCTGCCTCCCATATACCCCCCCCCCACCTTAAATTCCTCCATATACCTGTCCAGTAGTCTCTTAAACTTCACTAGTGTATCTGCCTCCACCACTGACTCAGGCAGTGCATACCACGCACCAACCACTCCCTGAGTGAAAAACCTTCCTCTAATATCCCCCTTGAACTTCCCACCCCTTACCTTAAAGCCATGTCCTCTTGTATTGAGCAGTGGTGCCCTGGGGACGAGGCGCTGGCTATCCACTCTATCTATTCCTCTTATTATCTTGTACACCTCTATCATGTCTCCTCTCACCCTCCTTCTCTCCAAATAGTAAAGCCCTAGCTCCCTTAATCTCTGATCATAATGCATACTCTCTAAACCAGGTAGCATCCTGGTAAATCTCCTCTGTACCCTTTCCAATGCTTCCACATCCTTCCTATAGTGAGGCGACCAGAACTGGACACAGTACTCGAAGTGTGGCCTAACCAGAGTTTTGTGTAAGTTAGAGATAACGAACCTGAAACCTCGATCTGGGCCAGCTGCTCTTTATCGAGATCTTACTCGGCCCATCGGTGCCTCGTACGAATCGGGCTGTGCTACGCACCATTCAGAAGCTAGGGACAGCTCTGAAGAAGGCTTGCGGTACAATACCACCCCGCTGAGGTACGGAGTACCACAGAGCCAAGGTTTTGAGTTCAGTCCCAAAGCCACTTTTGCCTCACTACAGACTAAACTTCGAAAATTTTATTCTTACAGTTCTAGGCTAGCAGGTCGTTACTTTACACATCCACTGCTCAGTTAAACATGCATTGTTTTTTTTACTATTTTTGGTGTGTTTGAAAGGTTAAATAAACTTCGTTCTCTTTTTAATCAACTTTGTCTGATGTCGGCAAGAGATTTGGCTGCAAGACATAAAGTTGAACTTTCCAGTTGGAAGGCAACATTCCTACAGAAATAAATTTTTGCTGACACAAGAACCTCCCTTTTCAGTGCTTTAGAAAATAAAAAATGGTCTGTGTATGTGTATCTGTGCATATACTGTACGTGTGAACATGCTTGAGTGAGAGTGTGTATGTTTGCACAGGCAGGAACACGTGCCTGAGAGACTGTGAGTCCATGGGCATGTTTGTAGTGTGTGTGTGTGTGTGTGTGAGAGAGAGAGAGAGAGAGAGAGAGAGAGAGAGAGCAGCCACACCCTCCCCTCCCTCCCAGTGAAGGGTCTGGCCGACCAGCCTCCTTGGCTCCAGTCCCTGCTCAAGCTTTCTCAGTCTTCCCGAAACGAACAGGTGGGAGGACCGTTTCCTTGCTGATGTTTCAGCCCAAGCCATTGCTAACACAGCAACGGTCAATGAACACTGACCTTTAACCAACTTGTCGGAGGCGAGGCAAAACTCGCGAAATGAAACGTACGTGAGGGGAGGAGGGGATATGTTGACCGGGGTGAGAGGTCGTGTACGTGGAGTGAGTCATTATTCATGAGTTCCGTGAAGTCTGATACCTGGTGAGGCTGCAGTAAGGTTTGCTCCAGAAAGTATACAAAGACTCAGGAGCTCAAACGAGGAGAGGCAGTGGCGTTGTAGGTGATGACACTTCAGTTACACGCATTGCACCTTTAAGTCTGGGGTTAGGTAGTCAGCACCTCCTGGCTGACCCCGTCTCTCTTGGTCTGTCAACAGTACAGTACGTACTCCCACCTCCCACTTGCATACCGGAGCAGAGTGTGAGATACCATTCAACACCACGCAACTTCATTTTGTTATGGCCTCCAAGATCCTTGCCAGGATTAGATAACGTCTGCTCCTCTGGAGCACCACAAACTTACCAACTGCTGGACGAACCGTCCAACAAAGATCTTGTGTGATTCCCTGGAGCTCTGTTCCTGGGGGATAGCAGGTTATCAGATTCCCTCAGTCAGGAGATTGGGTGGGAATCCAGGGGAAGGGTGGATGGGGAACGGAACGGGAAGAAGGGAATGGAATCCACTGGGACGACCCACCAGAAGAGCATGATCCCAGTCAAGGGGGAATCTGAGTACAAGGAAAAGAGGGGTTGTTTGTTAATTTCCACTTAATCAATGGTTTCTGAGAGGTCCAAATCTTCTAAGACTATTTGCCTCTGTTATGTTATTGTCTGTACCGAGGGCACCCAGCGGCGAGTCCAAACGGACCCCCTGCGGTTCAGACTGAAATGTCTATCTCCCCATGAGCTAAGGTGAGGTGAGTAAGGAGATCCCTCCCGTATGAGCGCAGGAGATGCCTTCAGTGGAGATTTGCAGCGTGTTCAAACCGGAGCTTGCCACGTCAGAACGACCCTCTTGCACTCGCGGCGTCCCACGGGCATCGAGAGTGGAGTATTCCGGCAGATGGAACGCCAGGCACAGAGAGAGAGCCTTCTCCGAGTCTGAACAATGGAAAATCACCAAGAAGACAAAATAAATTGTAGGCTGATAAAAGAAACATGAAAAATCTTGTTACTGGGCTCCCTAGTTTTCCAGTGCAGATCCAATGATAGACTTGGCCAAGAACTAGGTTGAACTGTGGAACACTAAGAAACAAGATTTACGCTGCAGGGAGCCAACAGCCAGACCCTAGCGGAGAGGATCAAATCATTGTTTGTTTTAAAATTCTTCAACAATCCACACTTCTAGTACAAATGAATCCATCCATATCACCATGGGGGCCGGGTATTCTGATGCCAGGTGACTCAACTCATGGCTCCTGACAAGTTTTCCGTCTGCAAGCCAGGAGCGTGATGGAATACTCTTCCCTTACCTAAATAAAGCCAGCCCCAGCAACTCCTCGGAGCTTCAGTCTCATCCAGGGGTAGGCCGTATCTTGTATCGACAAGCCATCCGGTAATTTAAGACCATCAGACACAGGAGAAGAATGAGGCCGTTCGGCCCATCGAACCTGTTCTGCCCCTCCATCCTGGCTGATTTATTTTCACTCTCGACCCCATTCTCCTGACTTCATCTGGATAGTCAACACTAGCCCAGTTAAAGACGTCCAGCATTGAAGCAAGCAGTTCATAATATTCATTAATTTATGAAAAAAATAGGTTGACTTTTTTAAGGAAATTTTGCACAACAGCCAACTTGAAATTTTGAAATCAAATACAGGAAGACTCTCAACAATAATTATTCAATTCATTAGCGAGGTTAAAAACAGTCAAACTTCCCAAATGAAATCAGAAGTTGCCAGAGGGCAAGTGTGCCCACTCATGTAGCCTCCTACATTTAGGATGCTTGGGATATAATTACCTCAGTGGATCTATAACGCAGAGTGCGGCCGTAAGATCCCAAACCGGGGCTCAACCAGTCCTCGGGTTACAGGTTTCGAACTGGTGCAGCATTTCTTGCTGAGAATTCAGTTCTATTTTCAGCGGATTTAATGCAACCAACTTCTGTCCCGTGTCCTAAGGCACCCGTGCTGCTCGGAGTGGAGATTACTTCCTTACCTCCCGAGAGTTGCTCTGTTGCCTGACCTCAGAACTCTGGTTACATAAATGTTTAGCAAACTGGTACACAGCTGAAAGCACGGAACCGCATTATAGTTGCTGAAGAGAACTAAACAGTATAATCCGATCCATTTACCAGAATATGGGACAGGGATCTCAACTGGCTCCTTTTACTTAGTTTACATCATTACGGATTATGTACTCAATTTATTAAAACTTTCATTTCCTAGTCTACATTGGGAACTGACCCAAAGTTTCTATCTGTTCAGATTCATATTAAAACACATTTTACTCCGTAACTGTACTTAAGTGTGTGTGTGTGTGTGTTTTAAATTGCATTGAAGTATCTTAAATAAAAGCTTTTGATCCAAACTGCTTGTCTCAGCTCAATTGCACAGTCGGCCTGTTGGGACAAGCCTCAATCTGTCTGCTGTCAAGTTTACTTCCAACACAGTTTGTAACCTGGCAGTGCCTGGATAAACTGTGTTTGTTTTATCTGCGTCTCAGCTGCGTTCAAGTTTGTAAAATGTGGAGGGTCCAGTAATTGAGATTTATTGTCATTGTCCACGTGTCGGTTCCAGGGTCTCTGGGCAGAAGGTGCAGGAACTGGAATCGCCTGCCCAGACACTGGGTAACCCTTCAGCTTACGGCGTCGAGAGCAGCCTACTCGCCGCATCAATGACCTAGATGTTCGCATTGTGCTGGCTTTTTATGACAAAGGGCTAGTTCATTCCCGACAGGATCAGGCAACCACAGAACCACATTGTGAGTCACTCCTCTGGATGTGACTCACTCACCAGGCTAGTTTGTAGCTGCTTTGCGGCCAAAACCTTAGATAGTTTGAGTGGGCGGGCAGTTACACAACTACAGCTCAACGCTGGGTTACACTTCTATGTTCTGGTTTCAAAGAAGAAGAAGACTTGTATTTGCATAGCGCCTTTCACATTCACAGGGTTGCTTAAAGGGCTCGCTTCCCGCACGGGCAGCCCAGGGGCCTGGACCACGATCAAAAGAAAGGAATTTAAATCACAATGCAGCAGCTGAGGGACTGGGTAGTTCGTTCAATAAATCTGGAGTTTGAAAAGCGATGAACAAAACAGTCTTGGTGCCCATGCTGTACGGAAACGCTCTGAGATGGCTAAGCATGTCATTCAGGGACAGGCAATAAATGAAGTCCACATGTGCGAATGGAAAAAAAGTGCATGGTAGCCAGAGAAATAGCTTATTGAAGGCAAAGAAGCGGTTAATGGTGCAGGTATAGTACTGTGCAAAAGTCTATATAGCTAGGGTGCCTAAGCTCTTTGCACAGTACTGTGTACTGTATGTCAACGTGGATTGGAGAGCGAGCTTGTAAATATGGTGGGAGCAAAGGATGCTGGGAATGATGAGGGTGGAGCTCCGCCGGAGGGACACGGGACAGGGGGCAGAGAGGGACGCCAGGGGTGGGGGTTGGCGCAAGAGCAGATACACCCACCTTGCCTAAGTCACTTGATTCCAAACAACTGGTTTATTGATCGTTACAGATTGTCTCTCACGCCATACCCCCTTTCCCCAACATTGATTGCCCTCTCTCTGCCCCCTTCCCACTCTCAGCCAACCATAGAGACCCAGATCAGAATCAGGTTTATCATCACTCAGACATGTCATGAAATTTGGGGGTTTTTTTGCAGCAATACATAAATCTACTACAGTACTGTACAAAAGTCTTAGGCACCCTAGCTATATACTGTAAATGTGCCTAAGACGTTTGCATAGCACTGTAGGTCTGCCCATAAACAGCAATAATCAGATAATATTCTCCTTATTTTTGTAGACCAAAAAGGTAATAATTGGCCAGGAAGCTAAAAGAGTCTTGTTGTTCTTTGAAAGTGTCAGGGGATGCTTGTATAAAAGAGGCAGATAGGATCTCAGTTTAATGACTTATTTGTGACACTGAAGCACTCCCTTTGGTTTGCTCCTGAGCGTTAACCTAGGTTTTCCTGGTGGGACTTAGGTCTTGGACAAGCAGGTTTCCCTCATCTAAAACCTTCATCCCCTTGAGTTACAATCCCAGCATTGACACAGCCTTGGCACCATCACAGCAGTGAAGTGGGGCCTCTGACCGTCCCCTGGAGGCAGCAACATCAGGAAGGGTAGCACCATCAACAGCCGTCTGCACACAACTTTATGTCTAATCAAAGAAATAACTATTGAGCCAAAGGAGGTATTAAGAAAAATTAATAAACTATTGTAAATAATAGAATTGACAACAATTGATGAAAATACTGTTAACATCTATGGAGAGCAAAACACAGTTAATATGTCTGGTTGAAGACCAGCAGAGTATTTCCTGAGACAACAATACCAACTTGAAGGAGCATTGTAAGAAAGATATAGGGGCATGCCACAATAATATTGCATCAGAAAGCACCTCTAGAGCTGTAAGACATTCCAAATCATCCCAGAAGCATTATCAATGACATCCGACACTATCCTACAGCAGGGAAGAATGGCTGCCATGGAAGAGGTGATGAAGACGCTTGGTGTAGGGTCTGGGGCAGGGAGGTAGCTCACAAGAAGCTTCTTGTTTGAAAAGTTGCCATTTCTCCAGCTTTGAATAAGGAAAGCTCCCTGCCCAGCTCTCGAGAGGCAGTGCAGTCATAATCTTACATTTATATAGACTTTAACATGGAGAGCATCCCAAGGCGTTTCACAGAGAATGGGCCAAATAGTCAAATGCTACATTTCAATAATGGTGTCCTCATGCATGGAGATGAAGGATAAAAGGGAGTTCAACAGGGAGGGACAAGATACCTGCAATGCCTGCACCGTCGTTGCCATGGGAGGATCATCTCAGGCAAAAACTGAAAGGGCAAGTTTCATCTTTTCCAACACATGTCCAATATCTGCCACCTGCCATCTGCAGACCTCACTTCTCAAACCTCATCCCCTGCTCACCGGGAGAGAGGGAGAAAATCTGCGCCAATGTTTCCTCTGTTACCAATCTCTCAGAGCAGAGCCACAGAGCAAACCACATTCCCTCTGCTCTCGGTAATCCCTGTCTCTCACTGCAGAGCCAAGGGCACAAACCTGTCAGTGTTTCTGTGAACAAGCTTAGGAAACAACAGCTCTTTATGTGAAAAGGAATCCAATTCAGTCCAACTTTGACTGTTAGCGAAGGAGCTAATCCTGGCCATATTTTAACAAACCCAACTCCGGCTTGTCCTTCTACACCTCCTCATTGTTTACAGCTGGAAGTGTGAGGCAGAGTCCAAATGCAGATTGATGTCTGGTGTGCTGGAGAGCAAGTCTTTGCAGCAACATGTACAGTCAATGCATTTTACTGTAGATGAACTTAGTATGTATCTATTTACAGGAAATGTTGTTCTGCTTTTATTTCTCTCTTCCTCTCCAGCTTTTCCATCTGTATCTACCAGAATTCAAAATTCTGTAACAAACCCATAGTATTTTCTGTAACAAACTACACACACAGAGCTTAAAAAAACAGCCAGAAGTTCTCTTCAAATTTGTAATGTTCTATATTTCATTTGAGGGACCACCTTTGTGATAGGAAACGTGGAGGAGGTTTGACTCAAAAGCAAGGCAGCAGAGATGATTCAGCAGTGAGTGATAATTTGTATAGCAGACTGCAAGGCAACAAGACACGAGGGGCCACAGCACAAGAGCGAACAGAAACTGAACACAACACGCAATGACGTAAACATTCGGCGGGGGAGGGGAAGCCAGGAGCAATTGGTTTGAAGCCGGCTGCTTCGATAAGTGAACGGGGACTGTGGATGAGAACTGGGGTTTAAATAGGCTGCAGGTGACGAGTCTGGAATGAGTGGCGGGTGGACCGTATTAGCTGGGTGGATTCTGGGGGGTGCCTGCATGTGCAGACCTGACACTTGTCTGAGTTTGTCAGCACTGGATCGCTTCTTCCTGGCTGACTTTCCTCTCCCCTCCTATTCATTTTAAATGTGGTTGTGCCCTGTTCCTTCACCTGGAGCTCTCAGTGGGCCTTATCTGTCTGGGTCATCAATGGTCTCTTATGAGGATCTGAAAGCTGAGGGACATGAATACAGTAAACCATCCCAATGGTCATGGGCCCAGTATATCACAGTATTTATCATTTCCCACACTACCATATTTTGGCTTCACTTTTCTAGGCAGCCCCTTGGGGGTTGACTATGACTTCCAGTCTTGTAGGTTCTGATGAGACCAAAGTGGGAGGCGCTGACCTCCAGGGGAAGTGGTTTGTGAAGTGCTGACCTCCTCCTGCCACGAAGCAGGGCTTCTCTTTCCTCACAATATGAGGAATCCAGACTCTTTCTCTACTTTAAACCTCTTGGATGGTTCCTTCTCTCTGCCTGGTCATCTCCTCCCTGTGGCAGCGCTCCCCTCCACACTGCCTCCCGCGAGAGGAGAAAACTCTAAGGACAGTAAATGGGAAAATCTAGAATACAGTATCCCCCTCAAGCCTAGCTGTCTCTGAGAGACACTGAGTAACTTTAGAAAATGGATTTTCGTTATGTTGACAGAAGCGCGATGTTGACCAGCACTGACCAACCAGAAACCAGTGACCGAGGTACTCAGCTAAAGACCAGATCGGCAATTCGTATCAACAGGGGTCGCAAATTCCAAATCTTTGGCAAGAGATATAGAGGAAATAGCGCACGAACAAGACGGCCGACCCTCTTCCAGACTAGTTTCTATTGTGTTTTCTGCCAGTTTTAACAACAGGTCTGGTGTCAAGGGCAGTTTCCCAACTCTGGAAGTCTTGATTCATTTCTTTGCCCCACTCTTGGAGTGCTGGGGGGTCGTCCTGTCAGGAAGGGGGTAAGAGAGATAACGGTCCTCCAATCCCAGCTATTCGCTGCGAAATGACGCCGAGAGCTTAATCGTTTCCTTGAAATGTATAAAGAGGAGCCAAAACTCCAGAAAGGCGGCCCTAACGCACTGTAGTTACAGAGAGTTCGATGTTTAAGATCCCAGTGATTCCGTGATGTTGTAAGATTATGACACAGTCTTCCATGGTTATTAGGCAATGTTCAAAACCTACATTCAGATCATCTTTTCCTGACGCAACTAAGTTACACACACGAGTTTGCTTCGTTAAGAGCCATATTAAAACCGTTCCTAACATAAATCAGGAGGCGGGCAATGAAATGAGAGACCAGCAGAGGGCGCCGGGCACGTCTTTAAACAACATAAAATACATCCTCGACAAAACCTTCTAATCTGACAGGCCGCTGCTAAATCCAATCTAAACATTAACAACAAAAAAACTTACAACATTCCGTTTTTTTTCTGACGTTGTCGTTTTCTTTTTAAAGGTAAAAGACATGTTTTTGAGAACGGTTGTACTCAGAATCTTCACAACAAAACAACGTAAAGTTTGAACCAGGGAATGAACCAGCAAGAACCTAAAGCTGTTCGAATATGTTAACTCTTTGTTTATTTGCTAGCGGTTTTCAAAAGAGTTTAATTAAAAGAACAAGAGACTGGCAAATCCTGACTCCCCGGGTTGACACAGTTATTTCAAAGGAGTTTTTTTTTCCCTATTTGGGTCCGTTTTTATGTAAAACTTGTGTTGACTTTTACTACTTTAAAGGGTAAATCAAGTATTGATTTAATAAGGATTACCTATCCCTGGGGTAAAGTTGCCCCAGTCTATTTGTAGGACACGAACACGAACGCTGTCCTGCCCTGCCCACGGCGATGACCTCGCCAGAACATGGTCAATAGAAAAGATCAGTTTTTTAAAAACTACAAATTATATATCACCCCCACACACTACACAATCCTCCTACAGACATTGGGGGATACAAGTAGAAACTGCTGGAAACCTTTAATCAAGGACCCGAGACGTTGGCTGTGTCCCGCTGCTTCGCGGACGCTGCCCGACCTGGTGAGTGTTCCCGGTTTTTATTTCGGACGTGTTAGCTTGTGTTGTTCCCGCTCTTTGATTACTCATTCCTGGGACTCAGTTGGACACTATATATACCGCGGTCTGCCGGCCTCCGGTAGCACCCGACGAGAAAACACTTTTAAGCTTCCCTGGCTTTGTTTTTAAGCAGACTCCTAGCATTAAAATGAGGGTTTGAAACTTGAATGATCCAGGAGCAGACCCACTCCGTATTTGCGGCTGGTGCATTAAATTTCGACTCTATATTTTGTTACAGTATAAAAAATATTTTGCATGAAGAATGTTAACTAAGTACATCTAATTTGGAAGGAGGAGCCACTTGGGGCCTTCGAGTCGGCTCTGCTATTCAATACGATCGCAAACACAAAGAGGCTGGAAATCCAGAGATGCTGGGGGAACTCAGTAAGTCAGGCAGCATCCGTGGAGAGGAACAAAGAGTCGGCAATTCGGGCCGAGACCCTTCACCGGGATCTCAATAAGATCATATCCAATTCGGTGATAACCTCCACTCTATTTTCGTGTCGATTCCCGGTTACTTCACCCCACCCCACCCGAACCGACCACATTTTAAGGAAGAGCTTCCAAGCACTCAAGAAACTCGCTTCATTACTGATTTAAATGGACGACCCCTTACTTATGAACAGTGACCCCTGGTTCTGGATTCTCTCACGAGAGGTAGCATCCTCTCCACAACTATCCTGTCCAGATCTCTCAGGAATTAATATTTTTTTCAGATCAAATAGCCTCTCAAATTCCTACACAAATTGCGCGGGGTCTATTTTTTCCCCGTAGAATGAAATGGAGCTGCTACTTATGACAAGATGGATGTTCAGTGGTGAGAGATAATCATAAGACCTTCACATTTAAGTTGACGATGCCCCTGGGGAACGGCCAACACGGTGGTGACGGGCCGAAGGGTGGGTTTAACCCTGACGGGCGAGAAAACGCGCAGTTTTACATTTAATTTATGTTCAAGATGAAGAGGTGACGCCTGAAAATCGTTCCAAAGTTGAAACCTTCGCGATATCAATACTCGGTGTTGCTGACGCTTCAGTAGTTTAATCTCGGGCCTGGAATGGGTTAGATCTGACGCCAGAGCCAGAGAGAGCCGCCGAGTTTCTGCCCCACTCCCCCACCCCGAATCGCTCCCCTCGGGAGGGAACGAGAGGACGCGTAGGCGGGATGGTTCCAGTTTTCTAACCCATATTCCCCTGGGGACATTAACCCCCTCCCTGCACACTCCCCTGCGCTCGACCCTCTCTCCCACCTCCTCCACCAACGCCCCAAACCCCCCGGCTCTCTGTCGCCCAGGGGAGGGAGCATCCCGGCGAACTACAAGGACGGACAGTTCCCGCACGGTGACCGTGAGACCCGCTGCCTTCTCACCGCGTGCCCGGCTTCAGCTCCTCCCGGGGCTCTGGATCCGGCGCCGGTTCCCCGCGCAGTCCGGGATCAGAAGTCTTTCGCCGGGACTATCTGGAAGAGGCTCGCCGGCCCTCCCTCGCTGCTGCTTTGACTGAAGTCCGGAGCTGCCTTGGGATAAGGGTCCCAGCAGGGAATCGAACTACTGTGTGTGGGGGGGGGGTGGAGTGGGGGGGGGGAATGCCAGCAGGAATGAACCCCAGGAAGCGTGATCCCAGCAGGAATGATCCCCAGGAGAGGGTGATCCCAGCAGGAATGGACCCTAGGGGAGAGGCGATCTCAGACGAGCCCTCCGGAGTGTCCCAACTGAGAAACAACTGCCTGGGCAAGGGTTCCAGCTGTGAACCAGCACGAAGAGCAATCTTACAGCCGCAGGGGTAAAATCTGCAGAAATTGGTTTCAACATAACTTTTTTTTCTCTCATTATTTGTTAACCTTTTAGTTACAAGACTGCGTCCGTTGTTGGATTCTCCTGGGATCAAACAAAACAAAACTATCTCACTATCTCTCTCTCTCTCTTCTCTCTCTAGCTCTCTCTCTCTCTCGATCTCTCTTTCCTTCTCTCTTTCTCTCTTCTCTCTCTCTTTCTCTTTTCTCTCTCGATCTCTCTTTCCCTCTCTTTCTCTCTTCTCTCTCCCTCTTCTCTCTCTCCCTCTCTCTATCTCTCTCCCTCTCCTCTCTCTCTCTCTCTATCTCTCTCTCCCTCTCCTCTCTCTATCTCCCTCTCTCCCGCTACCTGTCTCTTTTTCTCTCTTCTCTCTCTATCTCTCTCTCCCGCTACCTCTCTCTCTCTCCTTCCCTCCTGCCCTCTCTCCCCCCCCCCCCTCTCTCTCTCTCTCTGACGGATGAATGAGGATGACACTAGGGAAATTGGCAGTGGGGAGGGCATGGGACGGGGCTAGTCTGTTGCGAAGTTGGGAAAAGGGAAAGTTCTGATCACGCCCCAAGGATTTTATTGACCCCTGCCCGTCTCTCGGTTACCGGTTCTGGTTTTTTTTTGTTTTATAAAAAAAAGGTCTGAGAAGCGAGGCGACCCCCTTTCCCGTAGAGAATGCATGTCCATCCACCAGAGCCCCCCAGAGGCTGCCCGTGTGCGAAGATATTTCCTCATTTTCGGCAGGTTGGATTGACTCTCGGCAGAACCCCTGTGCCAGCCCGGGATAAACCAGCCGAGCACTTTATAACCGGCCCTTACGCCAACCCTGAACTAAACCGGCAGGGTGAAGTCTACAAGGCCAAGTCCGTATGGTGGAGCGGCACGGGCAAGGACAAGGCAGCGACTGCCCACAACGCGTGGATTCCCAATGTCAGACTATCGTCGACCAGCGAGATCAAGGAGGGAGGGGGGAAAATGAGAAAATCAGCCCATGGTCCCGGGAGGCTCCGGACCAGGAAAGCCTCGGGCGGGCAGCAAAGGAGAAGATGTGGGGGAGGCGATGTGAAAGAATACAATAACAATGTAACAGCAACAGAACTCTCTAATTAGCGTTGATGTAAAGTTATTCAACAATGCAGACGGACGCAACGTTTCCCATATTTAGTACTGTGCTCTCCGAATAGATTTGGACTAAATTTTAGGAGCTTCCTTGACATCAGAGTGGGTGCAGCCCTCTGCGCTGCCCATTGTAACTGTGATACATCATGTATTAGACGCGGGGTAATCTTGCCTGCCTTGTGCCCTAACGTACCGCTTCGAAACCAGCCCTGCACTTGAACCAGTGCGGCGGTTTCTAGCTCACACCAGGCACTACCGATGAGTGTTGCATCCACTCCTGTTTCGTGCAGTCGGCCACTGTCCCAAGGACTGGACACAAGGAAATCTAGGACCTTGCCACACAGCGGTAGACAGGGCGGGCCTCTACCCCATAAACCTGAAGCCAAGTGCCAAGATACCCGCCCTCCTCCGAAAGCTCCTGCCGTCTCTACCACTCTCCAAGGCTCCGCTCCCTAAACAATGGGATGAACTCCGAGGGTCAAAATTACTTCTGTTCTTGAGTCACAAACATAAAACCTGAAGAGCCAAACTAAAATTGTCACTGCGGCATATTTAACTCTTGACTGCAGTGAAACCGCAAGCCGAAGCAAACCGGGCTCGGTAAGTGAAACGAAGTTGCAAATTGACTGAATCTCTTACCGTGAGTTCGGTACAAGCATGAGCGGAACCGAAGTATGATTTATTTTCTCCACCCACTGGTTTCCCTCCAATTAAGAGATGTTTTCTCATACCACGGCCAAAGGGCCGTTTGGCAGTCGAGTAGCTGATTGACAATGGAGCACACGGCCGCCAAATCCTACCCCCTCCTTATCCAATAAGGATGTCCAAAGTTTGCAGCAGCTCTCACTGGTTGGTGGTCAGGATTGGGGACTCTGCACGGAATCCAAACCCCTATCTCTTTCCGAGTTAGATCGGCTGCTCCAGAACCCGGAGCCAGATTCCTGCTTATTAATGTAAACGTAATATTCGCTCATTGATTTGCCTGGGGGAGTTCTACAATGAGCTCTATTAGTTTTACATCCGGCAAGCGAAGTTTAAAATTATCCCAAGTATCTGCAACAACTGATTGGAATCTACAAGCGGTGCAAAAACTGGCAAACTTGTATGGTTGTTTTCAGCAGTATCTATACCGTGCGTAATAATCGGATTCCCATACCTTCCAGTACTGGTGATTCGCCAAGCCCATCAACTTTTAGAGAAAGAAATTGCTCCGCGTTCAACGTCCGTGGAAATTGTCATTAAAGTCAAGCTGCACCATTTCAGCCTCTCTGCTCGTCTCTTTGCAAATGAATCCACGGAGAAAGCGATACCCGCCTGGCATGTAAGTAGGATCGGACTGGGAGAACGCGGAGATCCAGTGGGTGATACTGCGGGGGGGGGGGCGGGGGGGGCGAGAGAGAGCGGGACGAAGGCCAGGCTCTCAGCTCGCCCACCGGAGAATGACTCCTGCTGAAAAAACGTCCTCATAAGGGAGTTGGAGTACGGGGTCGGGCGCAGCTTTGACGCCCCTCCCAGTTGAATACCTCGCTGAACCTCACCGCTGGGTCCATGTAGGCATCGGACTACGCAACAGAAAGCAGGAGGCGCTGATCCCGGAATCTCTTGTACGTCCGCACGGCCAGCGGTAGGACAGAACGACAGCAAAAAAAAATAACAAGCGGACACTCAAAGGAGCTTTACCTTTAGCTGGGGGTAAAAAATATTGCTCGAATCCTTGGGAAGTGCCGGACCTTCTCTGTGAAAACGCATCAATTTTTTTCCAGATTACTTAAAGTGCGGCAGATTCCCCCAGTTCGTACGGTCTACAGTCCAGAAGCAGTGAATATATGGAACAAGGAATTACTAGTCTAACAGCGTCATGAAAATGGAATACATTTTTATATTATGCTGCACACCAGACTGGCGCTCTCCTAAAACCTACTCACAATGGGCGGTGCCAGAGTTACTCTGTCAGGGAAATTGAACTAGTACGCGGTATAACAAAAATGGTAGCCCCCCACCCGTCCCCTCAGGAGTGCGTGCAACCTGAACGGATTTGTCAAAGGGGGACGGGTAATTAAAAGTGGAACAGCTGCAGAGAGCGGAAGCGCGCCCGGAGCAAACACAAGGTCCGGACGCAGTCCTGATCCCCACCGTTGGAATGTGCGTCGAAGCCGGCTGCTTTGATATCAGCTCCCGGCCTAATCCTCACTAACCTCCTCAGTGCAGCCCCCGTCTCCATGTCATCCAGAAAGAGGAAAGTTGATGGCTTTACTATTGTTGATCTTACGGGCAAAATAGCTGTTTAACGTCTAATGTGATTGGACACCTTGATTTCCCCGCGCAAAAGTAACACCAGTGTTAATGATGTTCGAGTCGATTCAGAACATTAAGAAGTTTTATTTTAAAGTAATACATTCAGGGAATTTGTCAGGACAAGGAAGCACATGAAGAGTAAGTTCTCCAATCAAAGGTTAGCGTTGCTCCCTCCTTCAAAAATACACCATTCTAGCTATCCTCTTACCCACCACCGCCGCCGCCTTCTTAATCTGGCGTCTTCCCTCTTACTTTCTCTGTCCCGAAGTAGGGTCTCGCCCCGAAACGTCGACTGTCTATTCATTTCGATAGATGCTGCCTGGCCTGCTGAGTTCCTCCAGCATATTGTGTGTGTGTGTCTTGCTTTGGATTTCCAGCATCGTGTATTTGCATCGACCTAAGCACATTGAAAGGACACGGACAGGTGTACATAGATAGGAAAGATTTTTGGAGTGGGGGTTTCCAACATTTTTTGTGCCATGGACCTATAAAGCAAGGGATCCGTGCTTAGAAACCTCTGTTGTAGAGGTTATGGGCCAGACGCGGGCGAGTGAGACCAGTTTAGAAGGGGCATTCTGGTCGGAAGATCTAGTTGGGTCGAAGGGCCTGTTTCCGTGCTCGATAAAACCCCACGGCGCCTCACATCCAGGGAGCGCAAAATGTGTGTGTTGGGGAGTGAGTAAGGAAGGATTTACCACGGCAGAACAAAAGCACGGCAGATCTGGTTTGCAGGTGGAAGGAAATACTTGGAGAAAGGAATTGACAAGTTTTGAATGATCGGCCAAAACCGGCTGAGTGTTTGGCTGACGAAGAAGTTTAGAATGCAGGAGAGGAACATTTATGGAGTTTATGAGATGGCGCGATGGGGCAAGGAAGGTGAGGTTTACAAGGATTTATTGATGTGGACATTGCTTTGGATGTGATTCACACGAGCAGGATGACGGAGGGTGGGCGAGCGAAGCCGGTGCACAGCCAGCAGAGCGGGTATGGGCTTGGATGTGACACTTATCTAACAGTGACAGCAGCTCTCGCCAGCGGTCTGCGATGTGTAGGGAGAAAGTTTATTGGTTAATGTAAACTAAAAAAAAGTTTGTTGATCACATGTATCGAGCTACAGTGAAAAACATCGCTTTGCTCCCATCCATAGCCGTTTTCATTACAGCAGTGCAGGAGGCAAAGGTAATAAACAACAAGATGCAGAATAAAGTATCACAGTTACAGAGGAAGGGCAGCGCAGCGTGCGGACATAATCAAGGAAGATTGTGAGGTTAAGTCCATTTTATCTCACAGGGGCTCCGTTCAATAAAACCGTGAATGGTGTCCCCGTGCGTGGTCTCGGAGGTTTAGGATGAGTGGAGGTCGGCAGACTGTGTTTCCGAAGGGTGAGAGACGAAGACCCCAGAATTAGTGAAAGAAATGACGGGGAAAAGTGCGTACTGGTTCCATAATATTTTGCGAAACACTGAGGCAGTGTAAGTGACGGGGTAATAATGCACAGAGCCTTCCGGTAGCGGTATAGTGTTTGCCCATTGCTGCCGTCTTAGGAAGAGATGATTACCTCCACAAAGTAACAGCCCACTCCTATTTTCAAATGGCTTTTATATTTGTACGTGGAGTAGGAGCTTGGGGTACGGAAATAAGCCCTATCTGGACATGAGATACATGATAAAGTAATCTATTCCCGTCGTTCCTTTAGAGAGCATGAAGGGAAACGGGGAGAAGGCAGGAGACTAGCGCTGATTGGAAAACTGGATTCAGTGGGCCAGATTCTGCTCCTACATCTTGCGGTCTTATTTAATACCTTTCTGCGAGCTAAGCTTCCTACGACTGCTGTTTACTACCCAGGGTGAGGGATTTATTGGCGTTGATTGGAGAGATACCGAATTGGCACCGATGGAGTATCAGCTCGAAGGCAAGAAATGTAATTGGACGATGTAATTCCGAGAATACTTCGTTTTCCACCAAGGAAGGGAAGGATAGTGAGGAGTAGATTTATTGCTCACTGAAACACGATAGAACCGTTAGCTGTGCGGCCGCAGCGAAGGGACCCCGGCGCAGTTAATAGTTCAGCACAGACCTTAAAATCACGTCTCCAGTCCCTCTCCATCCGTAAACAACCTGAAGGGAAGATGCAAGCACGCGTCTTAACCCAACACGGAAACAGGCCCATCGGCCCAAATAGTCCTTACTGACCAAGAAGCCCCACCCAAGCTAGTCCCATCTGCCAGCGCTGGGTCTATAACCGTCTAAACGTTTCCAATCCATTTCTCTGTCCAACTTTATTTTTTTTTAACATACAAGTTTCTTTTGTACCTGGCTGAACCGCTTCCTTTGGCAGCTCTCTCTGAATAAATATCGATCTTTGTGTCAAGAAGTTGCCTCTGAAGTTCTCCCATTGAATCGTTCCACTCTCACCTTGACCCTCTGCCCTCCAGTTCTTGATGCCCAACCCTGGGAAAGACCGAACGCCTTCTCATCATCTTATACACTCGGCTCTCAGTGCCCCATACTCCAAGAACTTGCTGTCATCAATCAACATTCCGATGAAATTTACCTTTCAGGCAGAAACGGTGCCCGGCGCTGTAGATATGATGGGCAGGCCTGTGAATTTTAAAATATGATCCACATACCGATACAGATTTGTTTTCAAGCTGCAACCGTGATATAGATATTAAAATAATTTCAGCTCGCGTATGCATGACCTCCGAATGAGGCAGTTAGGTCCAGAAAAAACTGTTTCTAATTAAGGCTCTTTGTCCGCAACGTCGACTACGTATTTATTCCCCTCTATTGATGCTGCCTGACCTGTCGAGTTCCTCCAGCATTTTGTGTGTGTTACTCTAGATTTCAAGCATCTGCAGAATTTCTTCTGTAACGTTCTGAGCGCTATCGAGATTACTCTTTGATAGCATATTCTATTGGCTGAGGTGGAGGCCCGAGGGAAACTATGTCGGTGGCAGTAACGAGGAAAATCGGTGCAATGGGAAGGTTATGACTAATAACTTGCATGTCTTAAAGATGTAGTTCACAGAGTTTTTTAAAAAAAAATCCTTTCGTAGACAACGCAGTGAGGAAATTTACGCCCCCGAGGGGCAATAGGATAATAATGAAATAATCTAATTTTGGTAAAAGCGTTTGAGAAATCAGAGATTGTTCTTCTTCGAAATGATGGCTAGGGATTTCTTACCTTGGACTCGGACGAGGGCTCCCAACCTTTTTTATGCCATGGACCCCTGCCATTAACCTGGGATCGACGGACCTTTTGCTTAATGGCTAATGCCATGAAAAAAGGTTGGGAACGCCCGGAAGATTTGATTTAAGTCTCAACCTAAAGACAGCAGCTGCGACAGAGCCGAGCTTCCTCTTGGCATCAAGTCGATTTCTAGACACTGAAGTGGGACTTGAGCCCACAGCACGCCTCCGCCTCCAAGAAAGGGAGGAGATGCCAGCCAGTGAGACATGGCGGACACTTCACTTTGATACAGATAACGGCGGCAAAAGGACGTTTATGCTGACAATGCTACACAGAGAGAATGCCGGGAAAGCGCCTCAATGATGGTCAGTTGGCACCAAATGTTAAACCTGACCGGGTGGGAAACGATACAGCAGATAAATTAGGTTGGGGACTGGTGGGGAAGTGTGTACCACATCACCTGTATCACCGCACTTCATTCTTGATTACAGCAAGCTTGAAAAGACCAGGACTCCGTTTTATTAAGCGACCCCCCCCCCCCCCCCCGAGAGTAGGAATCAGCCAGAGATATTGCTCACAATTTCCTTTTGAAGTGGTGTGTGTGTGTGTGTGTGTGTGTGTGTGGAGGGAGGGACAAAGAGGAGGAGGAGGAGGAGGAGGAAGAGGCCATTGAGCCCATCAATTCTATCCCAACTTTAAGCTTTTACATTAGTCATTACTTCCCTGTAATCTATTTCTTTCCACATGTTCATTAGTGTTTTTTTTTGGGGGGGGTGTTTACCGTCGTCAAATAACGTACACAGGGAGAATGCGAAAACCACAAATACAGAACACTGGCGGGTCGGATTACTTGAGCGGCAGAGCAACAACACTACCTGTTGTGCCATCTCTGTATAATGCAAACTCTTCCTGAATCTTCAAGCCTTACACAATGCCACGGTAAGTGAATTGGCACATCCTAGTGAAAGTTATTTGAACAAAATAAATCAATATTTGATATCCATGTTACCCAGATGCTTCGTGTTAGAAAACATAGGGGGAGGATTAGACCAGTCAGCTCAGAGCTCCTCCACTATTTGGTCATGGCTGAATTGTTATCCCTCTCAACCCCATTCTCCTGCCTTCTCCTCATAACTTTTGAGGCCAGTACTAATCAATTATTTGGTTTCCACAGCCATCTGTGCCAACTAATTCCCCACACTTTCTAACTTCTTCCTAAAGAACTTCCTCATCTCTATCCTAAAGAGACATCCCTTTATTCTGAGAATGTGGCCTCTTGTCCTAGACTCTCCCCCTATTGGAAACATACTCTCCACGTTCACACTATCCAGGTTCACTGAGATGTCCCCCTCATTCTTCTAAATTTCAGTGAGTACAGGCCCAGAGCCATCAAAGGCTCTACAAAGTTAATCCTTTCATTCCCAGAATCATTCTCCAAGAGCTCCTCTGGACCCTCTCAATGCTGGCAGATCCTTTCTTAGATCTAGGAGCCAAAGCTGACTGCTTTCTACTTTTCTGCATCTCAGTCCCATAATGAGATAGTGATAAGCATAACTGAAAGAGTGATTATGCTGACATTTATAGATTATTAAATTTTGTTGCACATTAAATAGATATAATTTAGAACTATCAACATTTGCTTCTAAATGAGGAAATTTTCCCTAAAATTAGTCAATAAACAAGATTGTTTGAAATACAATCTATTATTCTATTACTGAGGATGTGTAATTTGGTGACCACAATGTTGTTACACTTTTTTTATAGTCTTCCAGATTAATTATTTGGACAGACCCTAGAGTAATTTTCAACCACATTCACTTCAGATTGCGGTCAGACTGACAGGCTCATGGTTGTATTTCCCAATGACGACTAGTTATCTAATACAGTACCTCAGCAGGTGTGAGTCTGAATAGTGGAACAGCCAACGTCATACACAGGTCTTCAAAGCTGAGATTGAACCTGTAATGCATCTTTCATCTTTCACCTGTACAAGGTAAAGAACAGGTGAAGTACGATAATAAACCTAACTGGATAGCATGTATGCTTCTTCACAGGTTAACAAACCCCAAATCAGTTTTCTTTTCTTAACCACAGCATTGTGCAACGTTCCAACAGGACTTAGTGAAGCTCTCTTCAAGTTGATCAAGTGAATCAATATTCATAAACAGTAATTTATTCTTGATGTTGGTTTAATTCAAGTTCAGTAGTTAGTATTATCAGCTAACACAGTCTTAAGACAAATCATCAGATGCGATGAAATCTAGTGTCAGCAACTTCCTTTATAAAGTTGTTTTATAAAGGACTATTGCAATCAGTTTGTAGCTTGGAAGGTAACTCATCACTTTCATGTCTAATTGGATATTTGTGTAGCCACTCACAGAAACTCCATTAAACTCAAATAGGGTTTGCACTTCTAACCTTTAAAAGTGAAGAGCTGGGGAAATTGCTGTTAAAGCCATTTCATCCCACTATGAATTCTTCTCAAGGATAAAGAATGCTGATTAACTTTCTACATGGACATATGTTTTTTATTATCACACAGAAATTTCATGGGACACCAGCTTTTTAATTCCATTTACTTAACAGAATTTCATTCTCCTGCTGACACTAAGGGATGCAAACTTACTTCTGCTCAGTAATCCATCTACAGTGCCGCCACAGATTTCAGCAGCAGGAACTGTACTGGGAAGGCTGCTTCATTCTACTGCTAATATTGTCATGCATGTTAACTGCCCAGTCTGTACGGGCAACTGACAACACAAAACGTACCCTGAAATAATAAAGTAATCAATATAAGTTTTTCAGGAAGGAAAGCAAGCTTTGAAATAGCACCACAGCCTAGTCTGAAAATACCCAGAAAAATTGACAAGAATTATGTGCAGAGAAAATTAATGTTCTTCAAGAATAGGGACATCACATTGAAAATGCCTTTCTCTTTCCTCCTTTCCAGCAGATTATTATTTTTTTTTAAATCACTGAACTTTTGTGACAGCAACACACAAAAAAAATTACAGGGCAATTACAGGCTTATGCAAATTTTGAAACTAGCACTTTGTGTATATACCAACCAGGATTTATTTCAGTAAGTGTTAAGCTGCAAATCATAGCCATCAATACACTGAATTTATGGACTGGGAATCCACACGCATTGTGGACAGGACACTCAGTAAGAATTATTTGAAAATGTACCGTTAACATTTGACTTATAACAGACCGTCTATTACAGAGGTGACTATATAATTTCACTGTAGTAAATCTGCAGTCAACCTTTGTAATTTTGCTCTCCAATGCAAAGCATTAATTGAGCTGATTTATTATCAGCCTGGACTGCATTTAGCAGCAATATATTATCACACTGAAATTTATTGTTAGATACACAGTGGTTCTAGATTCCAGAGATTGCACAGAGAGAACATTCCAAACCAGAAGCTCAGCTTATATTCTGACTATAAACACAGGAGTGATTTAGAATGCCCTCCAGGGATGGCTGTTAGGGAGAGCAGAGGCTGTGTGTGTTGTACTGCTCTCGCTTCACAAGAAAGCAAGAACTAGCTTTTCTTTTAATAACTCCAGCTGTGGGCATATGCACCTTTGCTCAGCTTCTGTGTAAGAAGTAAAAGGCTTTCTGAGAGGTTTCAATCAGAACAGCACCACAAGACAGAACAGAACAGACAAAAATACCCCAGTAGGGAGGCAATCAAATAAATTAAAATAAAGTTTAATTGATTATCAGGCAATCAAGACAACTTATTTTCATAACTTCACCTCACTTGTTCACATCACCAGCGACTATCATTTCAGACATTTTTCCAGATGAACCGATCTGTTAGTCTTTGCCCTTACTGTTAATCTATTTGATACATACAAATGAACGAAACTGGGGGCAATAAACTGTTATTAACGACAAAACTGGTGCAGAAGTTTGACAAGTAAAATTAAACAAAGCACAGTATTAAGAATTTCAATTGCAAACAAAGGCAGAAATGATCCACGGCAACAAGTACAGTCTGAAAAAATAATACTATGTCGATTCATCCTGCAAAAAACAAGAATAACAAGAACATAATTAACATCTGTACAATTTAAAGAGTAGCTAAAATATGTAGTTACAAAACAGAACACAAATTAACACATCTACAGTGCTCTGCAAAATACTTTGGCATGTTCAGCAAATAACAGGAAAAGGTGGAAGGAGAGGAAGATAGCCCAAAGCAGTCAAAAATAAGTCTGTATTGAGGTGCAAGACAAAAGTATTTGGGGGGGGGGGGGGGGAATGCCATAGTGGAATATGTCCATACATATAAACAATATACTAATTCTGTACATTTCTAGGTAGAAGAGTTCTAGCTAGTTGGAGATAGAAATATAGGCATCTCCTGGATATGACATTCAATGCTACATTAAAGCAATTATTACCATTTTGAAACATTTTCAGTGTGCCTAATTTTAATTAAAGTGCAAGGGTTATTTGGATACCCAAACCCCAAATTAAGTTGAACTGTAGTATAGACACTGTGCAATTTCCTTTCACATTGAATTACATGTGCTCCAGCAAGAACAAACTGCAGGTTAATCTCTATGTTTCTAATTCACAAATTAACAAAATATGGAGACTTGTTATGTGCTGATTGAAAGTACAGATTTATTAACCTGGTGTGTGTAGAAACTCCTCACTGGTTTCACCTACATGGGCCCCTGTTGCGTACTGGTAGTTTATAAGAGGTCAATCTTGACATTTAAGCTTTGACATTGTGAGATTACTGAAAATTCATCTGGAGAGAGGTTCATACTGAATCAAATCCCAAACTGACAACTGATATTTAGCAGAAAAAATATTACGTGTGAAAACCTCTGGTAGAGTAGGAAGCAACCAGAGACTAACTTCTCATATTTACCATCAATCACAAGACAGCTTATTCAAGATAATAACTGCCTTAAAACTGAACTTTAACAAACCACATTTCATGAAATGCAACTGAATGAGGTGATTTATGAATAATAATTAAAAACTGAACACTTATTAAAAGCTTGAACAGTACTGAAACTTTTGGTTTTGCCAAACTATGCTATTATCGTTCAACTCAACAAGGCTCTGCTGTAAAGTGCACTGAGGCGAACATCACACTTTGATTACATCCCCATAGACATAAATACTACGTCTGTGGGGTAACCCAATTTAAAAAGTTAAGTTTCAGGTAATACATTTTAAAGCTTCAATTTACAAACCTAGCACAGGACTCCTATCTAGATGTACACTACAATCTTGAGGATCATAGGAAATAGGTAACATATAGGCCAAGGAGGTAACACGTCAATGATCCTTGAAGCAAATATCACTGGTGATTATTGAAACAGTTGTAGTAAGTTGGGCAATGGAGAAGATTTCACTACAAATTTGAATATTCATCTCCTACATTCATGGCATCTAGTGCAGGATTGACTTGGTACAGATGAGATAGCAGACTGCCATTCCCAAAATCTGCAAAAACAGCACCTCACGTTATCAAAACCTACTCAATAGAAGTTATCACAGGCAAACAGGAATTCAAGGGTTTAGCAAAGATCTGTTGGAGTAGTAATTCACAAGTTCTTTGACAATAATTCCTGTCTCATAAATATAAGATCTCCAAATGGACCACAATCTAGTCAGAGTTTGGAGGCATACATGCGTCAATCACCAAGAGAACCACGTCGGTTAGAGACAGGGCTTTGACTCTTGTTAGAGTCACCCATGCCAAGCAGGTCAAAGGGTAAAGACCACACTAGGAGTGGTCCGGTCCACCAGCCCTCCAGGTTCAGCTCAGCTGACTGGTCAAAAAACTTGTTACAGAAACGGCCATGAAGAACTGTTCTTTATCTGTGTGCGACTGTTTTAGAGGACCTAAACGCCAGTGGTGTAACAGGCAAACGGTAAGTAAGCATACATATGAGAGCGTAAACTATTAGCAAGAGCCCAACACATGCTTAAGTTCCAGTTGAGCAATTATTTACATCTGTACTTTAATACTGACTAGAAACCATTGGAGAAAAAAAAATCAATTCAATATTGTACTCACTTTGACGAATTTTCCATGAAGAAGGTATGGGGACTGGAAATCATGTTGACAGTTAGCATACGCCATTCCCAAGCCCATCCCTGCACCAAAAGTAATAGGCCACTGACGTCCTAAGCAGATACACAAAAAAAGTAAATATCTATAATTGGGAAATGGTTTAAGTGCTCTTTATGATGAGAATCCATAATAAACTGTTAATTTAAGGACAAAATTGTTTTCACTCTCTTCCAAAAGCATGGACATGCAGAATGTAGATGCATAGCAGAGACCACTGTGCACTTCATTCAAATGACCAAACTTAACATGATCAAGTCCACAGTGAATGTCAATGCACTATTTAACCACGGAGTCAATATAAACCAGCAGATGCTGGCCTACAAGTGATATTGGCTGTTTTTTTTTAACTGGGTGGGGTAGGTGTTGATGTACAAAGGAAGGAGAAACAACCCAAGAATTTTTTTCCCTTTTCACTATTACAATTTTAAATTCCGACCCAGATTAGATTTTAGTTACAAGTACGCACAGCTCAATTAAATGCCCAAACCCATTATGCTACTACGTTATTAGGTGAGCAAGAGATCTTTCTGTATTACAGCACTTTTTACAATATCACTACAAATGATTCATCCGTCCCAAGATGTTATTCTCTCTCCTACAAGTTCACGACCACTGCTCAATATGTGAATAGTAAATAGTAATACTTACGTTTGAAAGCAACAACAGAAAATACAATTCCTAATCCAAGGCCAACACCTGAAAATGTAATAGAAAATAACAATTAAACAGTTTTAAATTTAACCATCAATAGCATTAAAATTATTTAGGTGAAGATTGGGGAGGGGGTGGGGGAGAGACCATTCATATGAAAAACTGTAATTACATTGCAGGAATTAATATTTCTGTAGAGTCACAGCTCGAAGAGTCATTTGTGTCAGCTCTCCCTCCTCCTATATAACTTGATAACCATCTAATTAATATTGTTCTACAGACTTCTCTCATCAGCCGCAAAAGTCATCAGGACTTTGGGGTGGCAAGAGTGGAGGAGGGGATGTAAGCGGTGATTGTGGTGAAGGGTGGGGGTGGTGTTGGTGTTAAGTAAGGTTCAGTTTTTCATCTTGAAAGAGAATCTTCCTTAGGGGCAACTAACACAATTACAATTTGGAGTCAAGTCATGGTGTTCAACAAATTGCAGGAACTACTGCAGGGGAAAAAACTTCCGCCAGCACAACTGTGAATTTTAGTTTGTCTGGCGCTATTAGGCTTTACAGATTGATTGCATAAAGAAAGGCAGGTACCTACTCACCCAAACTAATAAATGAACACACTTCAGCTTGGTGCTAATTAGCTCCATGTAAAAGACTTAAGACCAGACCCACCTTCAGAAAAAAAAAGTTTACAGTTCTCATGTTTTTATGTTGAGGGCTCGCTAATGGTTTGATGAATCTATCAGGGTAATAGTAAAAACATAGAGGTCTCAGATTCAATCTATGCTGAATTATCTTTGGCAATACTTCAAAATGGAGGGGAGAAATTTGTCACTTGATAGTTACTGAGTGACAGCCACTGAAAATACAGCAGAGGACCCTGGTGGAGAACAGATCTCTACTGAAATGTGATGCTCCCAGCAGTCAAATAACCAGTTGAAACTCTAAATCCATGTTTACATCAGTAACCTGGGAGAGAAACTGTAGATCCACATACAGCATAGGGAGTGCATGAGAAAAAAATAATTGACACGTTGAGGGAAAATACATAGGTTAAGTACATAATGTTAGTGGACAGGACAGAGATGAAATTAGCTCTCAAACTAAAATGATCTAAAAGGACTTGGAAAAGGCAATACACCAATTTTTTTATAAATCAAGGCTGTCACTTTAATATGCCTTGAGGAGATTCTTCTTCCACAAACTCAGAGCACTGAAATCTGAAATTTGAAATTCTGCAAGTAATCAGCAGAGATCCTGTTGAGACATGAGTGGCATTTGGATCCTTAACTTTATCTCAAGGTAGTTACTGAACCAAACTAATACATTTATGTCATAGCCCCAGTTAAGAAACATTTTTGATCCATGTTCAATCCTTCAGAACCAGCCCAAAAGTGTTCTAGTAACAGAAGGCACAACAACCAAAATCATCCCAAAAATAACTAAATGGAAATTGATATTCAAGGATGTGAAATTTACAAAAATATGGACAAAACACAATATAAAATTAATCACAACTGTTTCTTCAATACATTATTCTGAGGAACAATATTTTATAATTCTTTCCGACAAAAGTTTTAAAACACCGGGCAAGTTTTTTTTTGCAGTAACTTTCCAGCTACAAGTCAATTTCATTTTATGCTGGAAATTTGTCATTAAGAGTAGTGAAAATTTTAGTGCATTTTTTTGTTTCAAGCATTTTTGAACTTCAAAGCCTAGTACAATTAACAATTTCCTAAAATACCGTGCAGAGAAATTATACTCAACTAGGACAAGCTAACCATCAACAAGAATGTACGAAATGGGGAAACATTTTGACCTTTAACCTGCATCTCTGCTGCACACCACCTGTCTCCCAGACAAAGATGCATTAAGGTCTTTTTCTGCTGCCCCTAACCTTAGGGCTGGGGCCCACAAGAAGGGACTTCGTAAAGAGGTCAAGTCTGTATTTTGGAGCATATCTTTGGCTTAAGAAAGCACTATACATACACACACTTAGTTGTAAACTAAACATCTTAAATATCTTTAGTAAAGATCATGAAGAGTTTACAAATTTGCAAATGTAAGGCTTGGGTAAAGAATTGTTTAATCAAGAGAAAAGCAGCCTAGGAATGCAATTAATACTCCAGTCAGCTAACTTATGTTGTATTCATATTTGAATTGCAAAGCTATTGATGTTTGGGAGTGGGTTCAGATCAAACTAAACTTCATATATTCTAATAGAAATTAACCTGGGCTTTGATTGTTAACCTTTAATGTGCAGAATCATCAAAACACACTCTGAAAAAGTGGCAAATTCAAAAGATTTCCTAAAAAAGTTCCTAGAAAGGAACCTTAACAATTAGAATTTAAATTACATTGCTTTGTATCAGTGCAATGCTGAAGGCCTATAACTAAATTTACCAATAACTTCTAAATTACTTCAAGCCATTTTGCATAAATATTTTATTTCCTCAGCAGAGTAACTGAGACTATCCAATCAGATGTGAGGGAACTTCTTGCTGCCATACCATTATATAATACTCACCAAGATGATAGATTTGGAGAAATCAACAGCATAAATCTGAGGTTTAAGATGGCATTCCTTTCAAAATTAAAAAGTTAATGTAAAAGTATTTATACAGTTGTAAAGTGGTGCTTGAAGGTGACCACTGAGGCAAGCTATCACACGTTAAAATTATGTACCCTAATGAGTAACACATTTTGATCCATCTCTGTGACCCTACAGCCTCCAGCCCCTGAACTTTCCATTCTTCAGTTCTTCTCTAGCAGCAGTACACGATGTGTAAATCAAATAAAGATACTGGGTTAGAGTAATGAATGGGGCATTTGACTACTAATGTGGAATCTTTAAAGGGTACACCTGCAGAAAAACAGGAAATCTGGTGTAAAATAGCACAGTATAACTTCAACCAGTTGAACAAAACTAATATTTTTCATGACCTGAGGAGATCCTGAAGCATTTCAGTGAGTGAGGTACATTTGATGGGAACTATTACAATAGTACATTGATATGATCTATCTGAAAAATTACAATTCCTGATAGTCTTTTCCAGGCACTACCAATATTGAAATCAATTTCTTCAGTTGAATGCATAACTACAAAAGTTCTGCAGCCAAGTCTGGTTAAATTTTTGCCATAGTACTAAAAATTAAATACATGAGAAAGAAGACACAAAGAGCACTCTTAGTAATAGCTTTAATAATTACAGGTCCACCAAGTTCCAGCCCTTACATACTCAAGTTCCAGATTACAGCCACACATTGCCTAAAATACTATCCACACGACCAAGATAATTAATTACATCACTGGCCTACAAAACTATTTACTGTGATCTTACTCTAAAATTGAGATTTAACACCGTGGCAGTTTCTCAATAATGGTTAAATTCCCAATAAAGTAGAAATGGCTGCATTTTGGTTCTGTTTAGAATTCTTACAGCATCATGTTTGATGTCGCCCAAATGAAAATATTGACATAAAAATCCACACAAAGGACTTCAGCTACATAAAGCCAAGCTCTTGAACAATCTCCCTTGGAGTGGAATGTTCTCTTTTTTAAGTAAATAAACTTTCAACAATGACCAAACTAGTTTTTCTATAAAATGCAGAGTAGTGGAAGGTTCTAAATAAACTCCAGAATTCCAAAGAACATAAGTGAAATTAATTTTGAAGTTCACTACTGGTAGTGTAGAAGAGACTTTGATCATAATTGTATGGTCACACACCTTGCCAAACTAATTTTGACCTATTAATCCAGGAAGGTGGTGGCAAAATGGCAGACAAGTTAAATGAATGAAAAACAATTCCGATTCTCACTGCAAATTACTTAGACAGATAATGACAACTCACTGTCTATATATCTGAAAGCAGAGGAAGGTCAGGCAAACACTATCAAACTAGTTTTACAAAAACAATTAGAAGTTCAACTCTAATGAATAAAACAGAACTAAATTAGAAGGGACACTAAAATGAACTTGAGCAAAAAAAAACACTCACTGTATGTTTCACTTTCTACACTTCAATTACACGTCAAACAAACCTCAAATGAGTGTACAAAATATTTCCACAGATGCACATTTTAATTCATTTTGCCTCCGTTCTACTTCCCTGAAAAATTAGAACAGTAAAGCTTATGCAGAATGCAAACATTCAGAAACACAAGCACTTCATGGGAAGTGTTCCAGAAAAGAACTTAACAGAAGAGCTCATAATAAGATATGAGATAGATGCTGGTTTATTGTCAGTGAAAGGATGAAACAATTGGCCAAAACAAAGCTGGACCAATGGCATGAGTGAGTGAAAGAGTTGCAGAAAGTTGGTATGAAGCCACAGGTCCTTGAGATGGGCCAGAGTAAGAATTAAATAATCCAGTTTAGAGTTTAGAAGGTGTAGGAAGAAGTAGCTGTGAGCAACCTAGAGAGTTTAGGTGGCATGAAGTGGTGGGTGGAGGAAGAGAAAAATGAGACACCCGATAGATATTGAAAGGGATGGTAAGTAACAAAAAAAAAGTATTTATTTTTATGAGAGAACTAAAACAATAAAGAGGGTTTCAGCATTAGAGAGGGGTAAGATTTTAAAATCCATTTACAGCACTTAGGAATCACTGGCAAATGCTAGCACTTCTACCCATAAGAAAATGCTCGAGTGGCTTTCTTGAACTGCAGCACTCCGTACACAAGATAACCCACAAAGTACATCACAGGCTTTGATACAATTGTGATAATTAGATCACCGCAAATGGTAATCAGTTGTGGGTCTGATGTCTTCCCCAGGCAAAAAAAAGGTGCAAATTTATTTAGAGTACAGCACAGAATGGGCCCTTCAGCCCTTCAAACTGTACCGCCCAGCAAACCAGGGTTTAATCCTACCCTAATCACTGGACAATTTACAATGACCAATTAACCTACTAACTGGTAGGTCTTTGGACTGTGGAAGGAAAACGGAGGACCTGGAGAAAACCCACATGCTCCACCGGGAGGATGTATAGATTCCTAACAGATAACATCCGTATTGAACAATACATTCCGATGCCCCGAGCTACACTGGTGTTGCACTAACTGCTAGTACCGCGTCATCCAACACATTAAGAATCAACTGTGAAAATGATAGGGGAGATAAAAAGACAAAAAAAACAATGCAGGGTTGAAAGCAAAAACTTGTAAGTACAATGACCACAAGTGGAGTGCAGAATAACTTGGAAAGAACAAACAGATACAAAAAAAACAGAATGACAGTCAATACTAAAACAAAAAACATGAAATCAACTTGGAAGGGAAAGTGTGTACAAGCAAGCCAAACTTAAAGTGATTACAAAAGTTACCTTTATTTACTAATTCAACAGTTATTATACAGGAACTTGATTGCATTAACTGGCATGAAAACTGCCAGAAGAGCTTCCTAGCAGGAGGTCCAGGGTTGATGACAATGCTAGCCTCATTAACTCTACTTCAATAGGAATTGTTTTAAAATAAATATTTGCTACAGATGGATTTTGGGCTCAATACAGGAAATATCCAAGGCAAACTCTGTCTAGAGAAGACCTATAGATTCAAGTCAATGCATCAGGCATAGTTACAGCTATCAAAACAACCAGGAAACTCAGTCAGTAATAATGTTACAGCAATATATTTAAGACACGCACCCCTTTTCCTCCTCCTCAAATTCATTTGCACCAACTTTGCTGCAGTTTTAGTTACAGATATTGTCATTCTCAAGATCAGTCTTCATATAGACTCTCCAATCTATGGTAGTTGTTTGTTTCAAAAGGAAGTTGTTGACATATTGACTTTGATCAACTTACCGCGCAATCAGTGGCATTTAGTTTAAAAAAACAACAAATAGCAAGACTGACATCGATCTATTTTCATAAAGCTGTAAACTGAGTAATGTAACCAACGGGCCCCCTTAATTACATATTCAGTATACATCTTAACCATTCAAGGCATAATATAGAATAAACATGAAACACTAATCTAAATCACCTAACTTTTCCCAAAACTTTTGACCCATTTCACTGCATGAACTTGCCAGATGGTTGCTTGGGACTTAGATTGTTTTTATAATTTGATACTGACTGATGGAAACAAGTATCACATTAAATTAAATAGTGCACAATTAGCTTGGCCAATAGACTTCAATGCAAAAGCAGTTTCAAAATGGAACAGAACTCTTATTGTACTCCAAAACATTAATATATTGTTGAGTGCTTACACAACAATCTGTATTATTTATGAAGTGCACTAGCAGTAGTTCCATGCCATGGATCAGATTCTACTGGGACTAGATGGAGGATGCCAAAACTCATTTAAAGTCTGGCCTTCATAGCTCTGCAGTAAGGGCTAACACTCATTATCCGCTCTCAAGCTGAATATGAGCTTGCTGGATTAGACTTCTGAAATGCTCATTAAAGTAATTTGATAAATATCAAACTGAATGCTCCAATTTAGAATATTAACAGCAGAGAACATTACTTGAAGCATTTAACCTATTACACATTGTGCAGCAAAATCTCTACTGATGTTCAGCAAACAGGATCCGACCCAACTTTTTAAATGCAAGAAAGCTTCTTCAAACATGAGGTCCAAAGGTTGATGACAATGCTAACCCCATTAAATCTCCCATTTCATTAGAAGCTGGTTTTAAAATAAATATTTGCTACAGATGGATTTTGTCTCAATTTCATCAAGTCTCAATAGAGCAAAATAGAGCAACCATCCAAGGCAAACTCAGCCTAGAGACCTATAGTTACCAATGGTTTACAATGGTAGCACAAGTTGAGTACCCCTTATCCAAAATTCCAAAATCCAAAAAAAACGGCGAAATTAGAATTTTCTTTTTGAGCACTGACATGGCATCACAAATGGAAAATTCCACGATGTGCCAGGAAGGCTCACAGGCAATGTGCAGGTCTCTGCGCATCACATACAGGTTGAGGAGTGACCTAACCTACGCTGCATAAAAATGAAGATCTTGATCGTGTATTCAAAGAATGGATTCGGTAGTGAAGTGAAAACATGTCACTTAATGTATGCTGACGATGAAAAAAGCAGAGATCTGTCATGACAAACTGAAAATTAAGATAATCCAGCAGGCTGGTTGCAGAAACTTAAGAAATGGCATGGCATTACATTTTTAAAGATTTAAAAACACCTTAAAGATAAAGCATCTGCTGATCATGAAGCAGCAGAGAACTTCACTGACAAGTTTGCCAAGATCATTGCTGATGAAAATCTAACACCCAAACAAGTCTACAATGCTGATTAGGTTTTATGTAAGGTATAAAAACAATAAAAAGTAAAATACAAATACAGTGCACTGTATGTAACCTTTTAATCAAAACACGGCATGATAGGTGGAGACTCCAAGCCTGCAGTTGTTTGTTGCTGTTCAACAGCTGATTCAAGTATTCTCTTGATCCTGCACTGCTTGTGTGAAGGCCAATTTATACTTCTGTGTCGAATCTACGCCATAGGTACGGCGTAGCCATGTACTCTACGCTGTACCCTTATGCGCACCTCCCCAAAAATGTAGCCATACGTCGCAGTGACGCAGACTGCAACAACTGTGATTGGTCCGCTTGGTAGCATCGCATTTCCGGTTGCTTCATCATCAAATCTACCTGCCGACATCCGAAAATATTTGAAATGCATTTCCTCATCCATGTCTCCCAGTGGCCGGACAAGCACAGAAAATTCACCCTCCTTCTGCCTCAATCCGTTCAATGGCCATACACACCATCTCGTCTGACATCTTCCCTCTTTTCTGCCTTGCAGTAATTTCAATAAAAGTAACTCTTGTTCAATATTTATTAGCTCCAACTCCAACATGATGCGCTCAGTTTCAGTCGCCATTGTTTGAAGTACACAAAGAAACTCAGTGGCATAGAAACCCCACGGCCAACCAGCGTTTTGCAGAGCGACGCAAACACAGCAACACACAAGTATCAATGCTCACAACAGCGTAGGCCACTTGCGTAGGCTACAGCGTAGAGCCTACGCAGAAGTATAATTGAGCCTTTGTCCTGCACACATTATATTAATGTATGCAATAATTTTTAAACATACGCGAAGAACAGGTGTAAGACAAAGACATAAATTCAATCAGAAATGATAGCGATCCCAGGCTATCTCTTTATTTAACGAGATGCAGTGCAGAGAAGGCTCTTCCAGTCTTTGAGCCGCGCTGCCCAGCAAGTCTCCCGATTTAATCCTAGCCTAATCACAGAGCAAGTTTTTACAATCACCAGTCAACCTACCAAGTGGTAGGTTTTTGGACTGTGGAAGGAAACCCACGCGGTCATGGGAAAAATGCAGAAACTCCTTACATTCCAAAATCCAAACTACATCTGGCCCCATGCATTTTGGATAAGGGGTACTCAACCTGCAGCTATGTTTAGCACAAGATAATTTTTATATTGAAAGAACCACAGCCCAGGCTGACTATGCAGTATAGTTACAGTATTCCTGTCTATATGTCACTATTTGTTACAAGAGTTCTGTTAAGGTGATTTTAGTAAACACAAACAAATTGTCTTATTTCTATATTTACTTGCACCAATTTTGACCTGATAACATGCAATTAAAATTAGTGCAGATAAATAATAAATCAGTGATCAACACAAGGAATACAAATACTACCAACCAGCTGTACTCAGTATGTTCTTTTTCACTGCACAAGTTTCCCTTACCCTGGCAACACAGTCTGTCATTCTCCTTGTGTTAAACTGGCAATGCCATCTGTGACTGGGCAGCAGCCAAGAATCATCACGGCAGGGCTGTCTTCCAAATTCCTCTTCCTATCCAAGGAAGTGCCATAATCTATATATTTAACATTATTCAGAGTAGAATGTCAACATTACTTCCACCCAAAATAATATATACAGCTACAATATAATCTCTCCCAATCTGTACAACTTCCACAGCAAAGATAATTTTCTAATGGGTGACAGTAAAGCACTAGGATTCACTCGGCTCCTGATTTCAAACCATTATTTTTAAATAAGTATCTAAGACAAATGGCTGATTTACAACTATCAAACAGAACAGATGGCCAAGTAATCTTGGAGCAAATCAACTGGTCACATAAATGAGCAGATAAACAATATGTGGGACACACACCGAATGCTGGAGAAACTGTCTGTTCATTTCCACAGATGCTGCCTGACCCGCTGAGTTCCTCCAGCATTGTGTGTGTTACTCCGGCTTTCCAGTATCTGCAGACTTGAGTTTTTAATACATGGGACAGAAGTTTTCCCTTCACAAAGTTAAGGAAGCATCCATTCTTTGTGACTGCATCAATGCGTTGGGACCAGGACAGATCATCCAAGTGCAGTATACATTTATTGGTGCTGGAAATCTGAAATCTAAAAACTCAAAAGTGCTGGAACCTTTCAGCAGATGAGGCTGCATTTGAACAGAGGGAGAAAAAAAGTTAATGTTTCAAGTTAATAACGTTTCGTTAGAACCGGTAAAATTTAGAAAACAGGCTCGATTTAAGTTGCAGAGGAAAGGAGAGAGGCAGGGAGAACAAAAGGAGTGCCTATGATAGACTCACAATAAACACTGATAGATTGAAATTACTGAACTGAATCCACAATCTATAGACTCGTTCTTAAGAACTCTACAACTCATATTCTCAATATTTATAGCTTACATATTATTTCTTTTGTTCATTGGGTATTTGTCTGTCTTTGTTGAGTGCTGTTTCTCCATTAATTCTATTGTGTTTCTTTGTATCTACTGCAACTGCCTGCAAGAAAAGTGAACCTCAAATAGTGTATAGTGACATATATGAACTTTGATAATTAATTTAAATTTTGAGTTAGTTGTGCTGGGAATGAAGAATACAGATGTTCAAATTTCTAGTAACCATTATTTCTAACAGGTCAGGCAGCATCTGTGGAGAAAAGCACAACAGAACAACTTCAGAACCAGCTCGGACCGAGAATGTGGAAATCAGAAACAAAAACAGATAATTCTAGGAACATTTAGCAGACCAGAATTTGCATCTGTGAAGAGAAAAACATAATCAATACACAAAATTGACAACCGTCTCTCACAAGCATAAAAGTTCATCAATCTGAAATGACGACCCTTCGCACAGATTCTTTGCTTTTGCACCAGAGCCGGGCAATTCTGATGCAAATTGGAAAGGGTAGTTTTTGACATTCAATCAGGGATGCTCAAATGGAAGATGAGATTGTTTGAAGAGTGTAAGCTTGAGAAACTAAGTCCAGTATTGAACACCAAAGACAACAGGAGTAGGATTCAGAATTAAAGTGGAAGTGCAGTGGACTAAACTGAGGTACGCTGCAAAGCAGTCACCTAATTTGCACACATTTTTCCTGTAGTAGTGGAAGCTATACCATAATCAATATAATGCACATAATTGGAGAATGTACAAGTGGATTGCTGCTTTATCTAGAAAGAGTTTGGGCTCCTGGAATGGTAAGGGAAGAAGAACTAAAAGCATAGTTGCTACAAACCCCCTCTTGTAGCACCTTCCTGTACAAAGGGAGGGGGTTTGTAGCAACTAATGGGCATTGGTGCAGATGTCAGACTAAACAAGAAAGTGATGGAGGAAACAATCCCTTTGCAGTGCTGAAAGGGGTGGGAAGGTGATAACGTCTAGTTGAAGGTGGTGTAAATTTCAGGAGAAGGGCGGTCAGATGAAAGCAGAGGACGAAGCCAACTGTTTCCTTACTTTGGGTGAGAAGAGGGGGCTAGAACAGAAGCATGGGAAAATGGAACTAACACTTCAAAAAAATAGCTATCCATAATTGGCTTGCATGGAGATGGTATTACTGAGTTAGGGTAAAGCATGTGTGAGCAATTTGAGATGATAAATTATCAGGCACATTGAAAAATAAAAATTGTTTTTCTTCCTCCCTCCCAGCCCCAAAGCACGAAACCTCTAATACATTAAGCTTAGTGACAAATCAGTTGACATTTTCAGCCGAACAAAAGTCCCAAGCAAAATTTCTGCTCCATAAATCAAGACCCAGGGAAAGATTGACAGGCCTTCAATTCAGCTCA
This sequence comes from Mobula birostris, assembly GCF_030028105.1. NCBI lineage: Eukaryota > Metazoa > Chordata > Chondrichthyes > Myliobatiformes > Myliobatidae > Mobula > Mobula birostris. Next base: position 23,179,847 of record NC_092396.1, read on the forward strand.
AAAAGGTTAAAATAAAATTTAAGAACTCTTGCTTCGAATGATTCTTAAAAGGGTGTTGAGTGTTCAGTCATGACAAGCATCGTACCCAAAGCCTGATTTGGCTCACAAATCTTTGAGTGCTTTGTATAATACTGGATGACTGCTACAATTTAGTAAGAACGTCCTACCACAAGTAGGACAGCAGAAAAATAATACATGTGAAGCATTATGCAAATATTTACTTCATCTCCCAACAATATCTCAATATCTGGTTTATTTCTGAACTAGCTGTAAACTCCGTGACAAACATAATTAGCTAAATAGGAGTTCAAACTAAAACAATGAGCTGAAACAGCATGAATACTATCTTAACACCTCCTTTTGAAATTAGGATTTGTTACTCATGTCGCACAATATTTTGTTTATGTGTTCTCTCAGTGATAACCTGCTATTTTCATGTGATTTTCAGAAAATTTATTCTCTAGATTCTTCATAGATCAAAAGACATTTCATAATAAATATTTATTAACAATTGCAAACAAACAAGAATTCTGAATACTTGTTCAGAATGCTGGAGGAACTCAACAGGCTAGGCAGGATTTATGGAAAAGAGTAAATAGTCGACGTCTCGGTCCGAGACCCTTCGTCAGGAAACACACATCAAAGTTGCTAGTGAACGCAGCAGGCCAGGCAGCATCTCTACGAAGAGGTACAGTCGACGTTTCAGGCAGAGACCCTTCGTCAGGACTACAGCAACTTTGATGTGTGTTGCTTGAATTTCCAGCATCTGCAGAATTCCTCGCGTTTGCCCTTCAACAGGAGTCAGGTCTCAGCAATTTCCTCCAGCATTTTGTGTGTGTCGCTTGGATTTCCAGCTACTGCAGATTTTCTTGTTTTTCTGTAGATTCATGATTGTGAGAAGACATTCCTAAACTTTTAAATGGATGAGCCCTCCTTTTGGATCTAGATTTCCTCAAACAAGGAAACATGCTTTCAGCATCTACCCTTACTACAACTTCTTAAAATCTTCAATGTTTCAGTAAAATCATGAGCCTTTCTCCTCAACGTCAATAAAGCAAATGTGCTTAACTATTCCAGTTAAGGCAGCCCTTTATACCAAGAATACCTGAACTACATTTACTTCCCCCCCCCCCCACTCTATATCACACAATGGGATAATTTATCTATCTGTTCATTGCATCACCAGTATAATTTCCCCCATCTGAAGTTTACCATAGAGTAGCTTGCTTCGATTAACAAATCTCACTTGTGGGTCCAGGAGATAATTGGTCCAAATTCCACTCCACAATTTATTCTAGAACCCTGTTTCTGTTGAAGGAATGTTTCATTGCAGAGCTGTGAAATTCCATAATAATATGACATGAGCTGTAAAGAGCAGTTCAAACTTATTGAGACCAAAAAAAACTTACATAAAAAGTGATTTTCAGGACTTCCCAAAGTTAATGAATGATTTTTGAAGTACCAGAAATAGTTATTTTACCTGCAAAATAGTGCCACAAAATCTTTTGTGCCCACATCAAAGGACAGACAGGGGCCTGGTTAAACTTTAAATCCAAAATATAATATCTTTAGTAGTACAATGCAGTATTTCACAATACTACACTTCAGTATCAGCCAACACCTTGCACTGCAAACAGAACACAGAAATGCAACTTCCATCTCAGACTGTCAAAGTACGCAAAAGATCCCATGCTACATTTTCATACAGCAGAGTAATTCACACAATTATTTGTATGGACATTAACTTCTTCACTTATTGAGGGACTGACTGCGATATTCTTATAAAACTAGTGAATATTTTTGAATATAGTGAATATACACAAGTATAGTAGCATTTATGCAAATCTTAGGTCTTCATCAAATTTTACAACACATCAAATTAGTTCACAATAACAAACCTGTAATCAATTTGGGAATTGCTTTTTTCTAATTAACCTCTGGTCTTGACATTTGCTTCATTTCTTTTTTGCCTTCCACATTCCAAGTTACAACATAGTATCTTCTGTTAGTCTTACTTCGTTACTGAAAATTAGCTGTGTCAGTTAAGTTTTTTTTAAAACCCCCTTGAGAATTCTATAAAGTTTAGAGAATTCCCTGAAAGAGTAAAACTTGTGACAATGGGAGTGCATTCAAGATGCAAAACAATGTAAACTTTGCAATGCGTGACCAAAAACCAGATCTAATAGATCTCATGGTCTAACTAAAACTGCTTTCTAATAAACCTGCTTTATTCCATATGGAATATACAGATCACCTAATTGTCTCAATGGATTTGTCATTACAGAAAATTACACTGAACATTCAATATGTATAGAGTACTTCCAGCATACATGACACGTTATGCCTTCAAACAGAAGCACTAACTATAACACTTTGCATTCACAAAGCTAACTTAATGTTTAAAAAAAAGCATCACCATGCCAAGAGGGGGATTGGTTAGGAGTACAGATCATGAATATGATTAAAGAGGTGAGTTCCAAAGGCAGTCTTAAATAGCAAAATGGAACAAAAGAATGAAAGACACAACTCACAACTTAGACATGGCTTGACAGATGAGCGGATGACCGTCAACCTAAGGAAGTGACATACACAAGCTTTGTATGTGTTGGGGGCGGTGGGGGGTGGTGGAGGGAGAAGCAAGAGATAAACGGTAATGTTTCTTTCGGGAGTAGACCAAGCCTTCAGAGACAGGATGCAGCAGAGCCAGAAAGTTTATACACAAAAATAAAAATTTTATATTTGAAGCATTTGTTGACTGGGAACTAGTCTGTCAGTAGATAACATCTGATTGGGACTTCATGCAGGACAGCGGTACATAGTATGGGAGAACAAAAACAATAAAGAGGGTTTCAGCATCAGAGAGGAGCAATATTTTAAAATGCATTTACAACACTAAGGAATCACTGGCAAAAGCTAGCACTTCTACCTATAAGGAAATGCTCTCGAGTAGCTTTCTTGAACTGCAGCACTCCATACACAGAAGATAACCCACAAAGTACATCACAAGCTTTGAAACAATTGTGACAATTAGATTACCACAGATGGTATTAATAACCAATCTCAGAGTCTGGTGTCAAACGTGGGCCAACCAAGATAAAGGCATCAGATTTTTTTTTTATTAGTGACAACCACAAGAAAGTTAAGTCTTTCTTTCAGAAATAGTAATTTGATGGTTAATTATATCTTAAGTAATACCAATTAAAATCACAATTAAAATTAAATTGCACATGTCATGACTAAATATTAATTTGTCTCCTTCAATGTTGCACAACCACTGTATTTTGATACTTTGAAAGTTATAGATCTAAAATAGGTAGCTTTTGCAGCACAGGAGATATGCAACTTGGAAACATGGTATTTTCTCATCATACAGAAGATGGCCACTTAGATGTAAAGGTCAATGTAAAAAAGGTCCCTTAAGCATTCCATTCTCTACAAATTATTTTCTCTCACATGTCCATCAACTCCATCTGATTTTCCAATCACCCATCTAAATTAGGGATATTTACAATTCTCGTTCAACCATTATGCCTTTGGGATGTGGGTAGAAACTGGAACACCCAGTGGAAATTAAGTAATTGCAAAAACTTCACATCAACAACATCAAGAAAAGTTGAGGTTCAGCGCCGGCTATTGAAATTGCAAACAGCAGCACTGCACCACACCACCACCCACTAGAATACCAAAGCACGATCAGCAATGTACATAGAATATTTGGGAAGTACACTGGATTCCAGTTAATTGGGACACATCAGGACCAGTACATTTTTGTCCAGTTAAGCGCCTGACCAAAAGTTCCATGAAAACATTTTAAAAAAACAACAAACTACATTTAACTGAGTATGAAAGCATGTATTTAAATGAAATGCAGAACAAATTAGAACACTACCAATATTACAGTACAAAACTATTAGTTCCTAATAGCTATGACAAGAGAAACTTATAAGTGTGCATTGCATATTTTTTGATTGACCATAAACAAAGAAAATCAGTGCAGAACCTAGTGCAGGTAATGAGCTGCCTTCATTGCCTTGCCACATGAAGTAATGCCAAAGGTCACTGCTTTTTAATTCGGCATCAGTTAGTCCAAATGAATAAGTAACACATTTGAGAGGCTGAGGGGGTGATAGACAGAACATATAGGGAGGTAGTTACACTGAAGGTGCAGGACACAGGAAACTGGGTGACAGTCAGGAGGTGAAAGGGGTTAAACAGCCAATGCAGAGTAGTACCCCGTGACCATCTCCCTCAATAACGAGTATACAGCTTTGGATACTGTTGGAGACAGGGGTATGAACTAGCCAAGGAAAGTCACACGGTCAAGTTCTGGCACCGTCTGGCTCTGTGGACTCAGAAGGGGTGGGCGGGGGGGAAGAGGCGAGCTGTGCGATACGGGACTCATTAGTTAGGGTTACCTGCCAGGGTCGGGGACATCCTGGATCAAGTAAGTCCTCAGCATTCTTAAGCGGGAGGATGAACAGCCAGTGGTCGTGATCCATATAGGTACCAATGACATAGGTAGGAAGAAGGATGAGGTTCTGCAAGGAGAGTTCAGGGAGTTGGGTGCTAAGTTAAAGGACAGGACCTGCAGGGTTGTGACCTCAGGATTGCTATCAGTGCCACATGCTGGCGAGGCCAGAAATAAGGTGACCATACAGTTTATCACGTGGCAAAGGAGTTGGTGTAGGAAGGAAGGCTTCAGATTTTTAGATCGGGCTCTCTTCTAGGGAAAGTGGAACCTGTACAGAAGACAGCTTACACCTGAACTGGTGGGCGACTAATATCCTAGTGGTATGGTTTGCTAGTACTGCATGGTGGAAGGGGGATTAAACTAAAGTTGCAGAGGGATGGGAAACAGAGTGCCAGAACATATAGTGGAGTGGTTGTGGAGACAGATATTGTTAAGACCTCAGTCAGGAATCTGAAGGTTGAGCATGTTGCAAGTAATGCTCTAAATAGTATTGTAGGAAAGGCAGATGAGCTCAGGGCATGGAACACTACATGGAATTATGATATTGTAGCCATTAGTGAGATTTGGTTGCAGGAGGGACAAAACAGGCAGCTCTATATCCCAGGGGTCAGTTTTAGACACGATTGAGTGGGAGGAATTAAAGGGGGGGGGGTTGCATTATTAGTCAGGAAAAATGTCACGGCAGAACTCAGTCAGGACAGACTGGAGAATTCATCTAGTGAGGCATTATGGGAGGAACTGAGTACAGGTGTCCCCCGCTTTTCGAACGTTCGCTTTACGAAACCTCACTGTTACGAGAGACTACATTAGTTCCCCGTTTTCGCCAACAGGTGTTTTCACTGTTACGAAGAAAAGCAGCGCTCGAAAAAAAACCCCGCGATAAAAATCAGCGCCCAATAAAAAAAGGCAGCGCGTGCCCCGAGTAGCTGCTCTCCCCCGGATTCGGAACAACATTCTCGCCGGCATTGCTTAAACACGTGCCTGTGAGCATCTGTTAGCAAGATGAGTTCTAGGGTATCGGAAAAGCCTGAAAGGGTGTTACACTTGGCGTAAAACTAGACATAATTAAGCGTTTCGATCATGGTGAACAAAGTGAGGACAAAATGAGTTTGGCTTGTGGAAGCTGACGAAGATGATGTTGAAGAGGTTTTGGCATCCCATGACCAAGAACTGATAGATGAAGAGCTGATGCAATTGGAAGAGGAAAGGATAACAATAGAAACTGAATTCAGTAGTGAAAGTGAAGTCGTCCAGGATCTGAACGTGAAGCAACTGCGTGAGATTTTCGCTGCAATGATAAAATACGACTTTAATTTTGAAAGGGTACGTAGGTTTAGGGCATATTTGCAGGATGGTTTGAGTCCTTACAAAGAACTGTATGATAGAAAAATGTGCGAGGCTCAGCAGTCAAGCAAGCCTTCCACATCAGCAACAGCAGACGACAAACCTCGACCTTCGACATCGAGGCAGGCAGACATAGAAGATGAGCTGCCTGCCCTAATGGAAACAGACAACGATGAGGTGACAACTCAGTGTCCCACCACCACAACCCCCAGGCCGCGGACAGATACCGATTCATGGAGAATGCAGCGGTAGCCAGGAGGCACACAGCACATCTTTAAGAAAAAAACCGAAATAAACAAGCTAATTAATTAGGTGCCGCCCAGCACGTAATTGTCGGCCCAGATCAGAGGCGATTGCCGATTGCGTCGCCTCTGATCTGGGCCAACATTTATGTGCCGGGCTGCACCTAATTAATTAGCATGTTTATTTCAGCTTTTTTCTTAAAGATGTGCTGAGTGCGTTCCAGCTGCCGCTGGACCCCTGCATTCTTCGCGGATCAGTATCGGTCGGCAGCCCGGAGGGTGGGGGCCACTGCACAACCCCAACCTCCAACGACTCAGTCTAACACACCGTCATCAGTGTGCTCGGAAAGCTGTCTTCCCGATTCTCGTACATACATTATTTCTACTTTATATAGGCTGTGTATTTTTAGGTGTTATTTGGCATGATTTGGCAGCTTCATAGCTTAAAGGTTACTGGAGAGGGTGTTTTTGCTAACAGCGCTTGTGTGAGATTTTCTGCCAAGAGCACTTGCATGAGATTTTCGCTACAGAGAACAGTACCGGCAATGATTGTGGAAAAGTATTTCTACTTTATATAGGCTGTGTATTTATCATATCATTCCTGCTTTTACTACATGTTACTGTTATTTTAGGTTTTATGTATTATTTGGCATGATTTGGTAGGTTATTTTTGGGTCTGCAAATGCTCACAAAATTTTCCCATATAAATAAATGGTAATTGCTTCTTCAACATTCCGGCTTACGAACCATTTCATAGGAACACTCTATCTTCGGATGGTGGGAGAAACCTGTAATAAGAAAGGTATAACTATGTTAACGGGACTATATTCTCAAGCACCCAACAGTATGGGATTTAGATGAACAAATATGTAGAGAGACTGCACACTGTTGAAAGAAACACAAGGTTGTGATAGGTGATTTCAACTTTCCACACATTGACTGGGACTCCTTTATTGTAAAAGGGCTGGTCGGGAAGTTTCCTTAATCAGTACACAGAAGTACAAACTAGAGAGAGTATGATATCTCCTATAAGGGAATGGGACAAGGCAGATTACAGAAGTTTGTGTAGGGGAACACTTTGCAGCTAGTAATCATAATGCCATTAGTTTTAAGGTAGTTATGGAAAAGTATAGCTCTGGTCCTCAAGTTGAGATTCTAAATAGGAAAAAGACCAATTTTGATGGTATCAGAAAGAATCTGGCAAGGTGAGGATTGTGACTGTCAGAAATGTACTTAGTAACTGAAAGACTTCCGAAATAAAATTGAGAGAGATAAAGTTTGTATGTGCCTGTCAGAATAAAAGGAAAGGATAACAGGTTTAGGGAATATTTGAGTTTGAGATAAATTGAGGTGCTGGTAAAGAAAAGGAGGTGCATAGCTGGTATAGGCAGGTAGGAACAAATGAGGTACCTGAGTATAAGAAATGCAAGAAAACACTTAAGCAATCAGGAGGACTAAAAGAAGGTATGAGGTTGCTCTAGCAGACAAAGTGAAGGAAAATCCTAAGGGCTTCTACAGATATGTTAAGAGCAAAATGGTTGCAAGGGACAAAATCTCAGTTGGGTTTTTTGCATCTATATTTACTCGGGAGGTGGACACAGAGTTTATAGAAGTGCGGCAAAGCAACAACACGGTCATGGACTCTCTACAGATTAGAGGAGGAGAAGTTTGTTGCCTTGAGGTAAATCGGGGTAGATAAATCCCCAGGGCCTGACAAGGTGTTACCTTGGACCCTGTGGAAGGCAAGTGCAGAAATTGCAACAGCTCTAGCAGAGATATTTAAATCATCCTTAGCAACAGGTGAGATACTGGAACATTGGAGGATAGCTAATGTTGTTCCGCTGTTTAAGAAAGGCTTTAAGAATAAAGGAAATTATAAACTGGTCAGCCTGACATCAGTAGTGGGAAAGTTATTGGAAGGGATACTAAGGGATCGGATATATGGGTATTTGGCTAGACAGGGGCTGACTAGGGATAGTCAGCATGGTTATGCGTGTGGTAGGTCACGTCTAACTAATCTTACAGAGTTTTTTGAGGAAGTTACCAGGAAAGTTGATGAAGGCAAGGCAGTGGATGTTGTGTACATGGAATCCAGCAAGGTCCCTCATGGGAGGTTGGCCTAGAAGGTTCAGTCGCTTGGCATTCAAGATGAGACAGTAAATTGGATTAGAAATTGGTTTTGCGGGAGAAGCCAGAGAGAAGTAGTAGATGGTTGCCTGGCTAGTGGAATACTGCAGGGATTGCTGGGTCTGTTGTTGTTTGTCATCTATATCAACGATCTGGATGATAATGTGGTTAACTGGAGCATGAATTGGGATGTAGTGGGCAGCGAGGAAGATTATCAAAGCTTGCAGTGAGATCTAGACCAGCTAGAAAATTGGCAGATGGAATTTAATGCAGACAAGTGTGAGGTGTTGCACTTCAGTAGGACCAACCAAGGTAGGTCTCACACAGTGAGTGATAAGGCACAGAGAAGTGCAGTAGAGCAAAGGGATCTGGAAATACAGGTCCATAATTCATTGCAAGTGGCTTCAAAAGAATAGTGGCATAAAGTAAGGTTTTGGTACATTAGCCTTCATAGATCAATGTACTGAGTACAGGAGTTGGGATGTTATGTTGAAGTTGTACAAGATTTTTGGTGAGGCCTAATTTGGAGTGTTGGGTACAGTTTTGGTCGCCTGCTCACAGGAAAGATGTTAATAAGATTGAAAGAGTACACAGGAAATTTACAAGTATGTTGCTGGGACTAGAGGACCCGAGTTACAAGGAAAGATTGAATAGGTTAGAACTTTATTCCTCAGAATGCAGTAGAAGACTGAGGGGAGATTTGATACAGGTATACAAAAGTATGAGGTGTATAGACAGGGTAAAAGCAAGCAGGCTTTTTCCATGCAAACAACAGGAATTCTGCAGATGCTGGAAATTCAAGCAACACTCAAAGTTGCTGGTGAACGCAGCAGGTCAGGCAGCATCTCTAGGAAAAGGTACAGTCAACGTTTCAGGCCAAGACCCTTCGTCAGGACGGTCCTGACAGTCCAGTCCTGACGAAGGGTCTGGGCCTGAAACGTCGACTGTACCTCTTCCTAGAGATGCTGTCTAGCCTGCTGTGTTCACCAGCAACTTTGATGTGTGTTGCCAGGCTTTTTGCACTGAGGTTAGGTGAGACTAAAACTAGAGGTCATGGATTAAGGGTGAGAGATGAAATATTTAAGGGGAACATGACGGGAAACTTCTTTGCTCAGAGGGTGATGCGAGTGTGGATCAAGTTGCCAGCACAAGTGGTGAATGTGATTTCAATTTCAATGTTTAAGAGAAGTTTGGATGGGAGCGGTATGGAGGGATATGGTCCGCGTGCAGGTCTATGGGAGTAGGTAGTTTTAATGGATCTGCACAGACCAGATGAGCCAAAAGGCCTGTTTCTGTGCTGTTGCTTTCTTTAATTCTATGACATGCATACACAACTGACACTATTTAAAACTTGTTCGCTCTGAGCACAGTGTAGAGTCTAATGGCCACACAAGTACACGTGACTGACGCTAGTTAGAAACTGCTGCATCCTGCAAATATTAATTCTCATTGTAATATTTAAGACGAATATCCATCCATTCAAACGTTTTATAGTTGCTAACTTGCTGAAGTTGTGAAATCATTTCATTTTCACTCCTGGCTGTTTCTCACATCTCCAAACATGAACACTTTAAACTGCAGTGAGCAAAACAGCTCTGAATTGTCTTACTGCTTATTTCTCGCCAACTATCAGTAACAAAAAAAAAAATCACTGCGTTTTGAACACAAAACTGACACTATTTAAAAACTGTTCGCTCCAAGTACAGTGTATTGTCTAATGGCCACATAAGTACATGCAACTGACACCAGTTAAAACTGCTCAACAGTGTTTTGTCCCAATTAAGTGGCACAGTGTCCCAAATAAATGAAGGAAATCCCAGATTGTGTTTGTCTATCATTATGACTTAGATGAAGATCAGACACTTTTTAGTAATTAATGCATAAAACCAGGTAATTGTAAAGAGTTCACAAATTTTTTCCTGAAACTGTATATCCAAGACAACCAAACTGATGTTGCAAGAATCAAAGGGGGAGAAATAAAACAGAGAAACAGAAGGAAAGGAAATGGAGACAACAGGAGAAGAGGGGGAATATAAAGCTAGTATCTGCCACAGAAGCCTAAATGCAGAAACATTCTGGCAAAGAGCAAATTCAAGTCTGGTCAGACAGAAGAGAAGAGATGGGTTACTCAAAAGGTACCTCCTTTACCATGTGTGACATTGAATAAAATATTGTTGCAACTTGTAAATTTGGTATCTTCACTTCACAAAGATGATCAGTATAATGATCCATCACCTCGTAGGCACCAAAGCTTCACTGAATCAGCTAATCTTTGTATTTTATAATTGCCTGATTGTTTAATCAGGGAAAGACAGAGGATTAGTTATTGCCAGGTGTTTAATGGTTTAGTGATTATATTATTATGCACTAAAAACATTATTATCCCTAATCCTTTCCTGACAGTTTTCATTTGCTTAAATCCACCAACACTATTCAAGCCACTGCATATTTTCTCTTCACTTCTTCCTCATTCAAATAACATTTTGAAATGAATATGCCAAAGTACCCTATTTCACAATACTGTGGAACTCTTAGAAATACAAACTTTCAGTTACCACTCCAGATCAATACACCGTCTTCCTCAACAAGTTGATAGAAAAGAAACTTGGCAATAAAATAATAATAATAAATTTCTATAGCACCTTTCACATATTAAGATCTCAGGCTCAAACTGCTTTACATGGATCATAAAGCTAAATCATTATAGTCATAAAAACACAAGACAAAATTAAGAATCATAAATAAACATTTAGAATAAAATATAACAAAATATATAAATATAACCAACATCGACAGGAATACTCCTATAAGTAGGCCAAGTTAAAAGAAGTAGGCCTTTGAAGTGTTTTGAAGCCTTCCACAATATTAGCCTGGCATCTCCTAATTGGTAGAGTATTCCAGATTTCTGGTACACATAAGCCAAAGGCTGCATCACCAGTTCTTATGTGCTTGGCTTGAGGAACACTATGCAAACCAGTAAACATGGAACCAAGATTACAATTAGGATGTAAGAGAATAGACAATGGTGCCTAACGGCCACTCCTTTGCTTGCATCTTTGGAAACAGCTCTATTTCCATCTCTAATATCTCCATTTTTTCCCTTTCAGGGTTCTTTTGAAGACCCCGACCTGGAGTTGCACGCTGACTACGGTTCTTTGCAGGAATGGGACCCACTTTCGGGGTTTCATGACTGGTCGTTATTTGGCACGCCAAGGGCACGGCCTAAGACCTTTGCTCGCCTTCAGCTGTTTGAGATTTCATGGCTCTGGAGACAGGGGGTGCGAAGGTCAGTATCCGGGCAGGAGGTTGGTGTGTCATGGGAGATGGTAGATCTAAGACTGTGTGCCCAGAGACCCGAGATCTTTGGGCACAGAGCTTGGAAAAAGCGACGCAACAGACTTTTAACATCATAAACCAGTGAGTTGTTTGTCATGTCTCCCCTCTCGCTGCGAAATGGAGAGACCTCTTTCTCCCTTGCTGCTGCATTTTGACAAGTTGCAGCTAATTTATATCTTTCTTAGACAATCATGAAAAGAGTGCATTACAGTAGTTTAATTGGCTAAAAATAAAAGCGTGCATCAATTCTTCTGTATCCTGAGTTGTGATAAGAAATTGATCTCTTGCAACGGTGTTCAAACAAAAGAACTTTCTTAATAATGAGGTTAATATGCGATTTGAAATTTAACTAGTCAATAATAACACCAAAATTCTTTACTTTTGACTTGATTTGTAAGGCCAGATGATCAAGTTTATGTCTATGATTCATGCTGTTTTTAATTGCTACCAATAACCAAAATTTCTGTTTTTTCCTTATTTAGTTTAAGGAAATTAAAACTCATCCATTCTGTAATGCTAGTAAGACACCAGACCAGAGGGTTTCAAGACAAATACAGTTGTGCATTGTCTGCATAACTATGGTAATTCTTGTGTTTTGAAATTATCTGACCTAATGGAAGCACGTAGAGTGAGAACAGGCCAAGAATTGATCCTTGCAGCACACCAAACACAATTTCATGGATGTTGGATGCATATTCACCACAGCTATCAAAGAATTTTCTTCCTATTATACAAGATTGAAACCAGCTTAAGTCAGAACGACCAAACCATTGACCAAGGTGGTTTATGAGATTGCTGTGATCTACAATATCAAATGCTATGTTTAAATCTAAGGGAACAAGAACCGACATGTTGCCTGTGTCATTAATTACTTTAAGCAATGTTGTTTCTGTATTATGATTTAATCTAAAACCTGACTGGATACTTGTCAAATATAGAATTTTTATTCAAGTAATCACTTAATTATCAAAAAAACTACTTTTTCTAAAATTTTACTTAGAAAAGGCAATTTGGAAATAGGTCTAAAATTGTCCAAAACAGAGCAGTCTAGATTATTTTTCTTAAACAGGGGTTTAACTATAGTAGTTTTTAAGGAATCTAGAAAAATGCCAGAAACTAGTGAGCAATTAACTATGTCAAGTACACGATCGATTAGTACATCAGAAACTTCTTTAAAAAAAAGCCTGTGGGTAGAGGATCAAAGACTCAAGTGGACAGTTTTAGCTGAGTAATTATTTCTTGAATTTCAGGTAAACTTCTTATATTAAATGAGTTTAGTTCAACAGTGTTGAGCATGTTGAGGTTCAACAAAGTTTATTCTTGAGGTCTATATTGTATTGCATCTTATATTATTTATTCTCTCTAATAAATGCAGCAAACTCTCACTTTCAGCTTCAAAGTCTTTCAACAACCATTCTATCAATGGAGCTAGGTTAACAGTTGAAAATAATACTCATGGATTACCTGCACTGTCATTAATAATTTTGGACTGTCTCTCAAGATTAGTTAAATAAGCCCTCAAGATTTCATAGTGAACTATTCATTTCGTCTTACTCCATTACACTCAGCCTTACGAAACTCTCTTTTGAGTTACAGACAGCTCGAGTTTTCTATGGTATTACAACTGTAGATGATTCCTTAAGATCTTCAAAAGCTACTATACTCGCCACAGCCCTCAGTTTAGCATTACGATTTTCTACCTTATTATTTACAAAGACAGGCTGTATTAGAGTAAATGCTACATTCAGGGTCACAGTTAAAAATATTAGAAAACCTAGAAGCAAATATGGTATCAAAAAAAGTCTCTTTATTCTTTAGTTCTAGTTACAGATATTATGTTAAAGAAAATAGAGTAATGATCTGAAATGCCATTGTCTAGGCTCCGAATCACCTTAATGATAAGTCCTTTTGATATGACTAAATCTTATGTGTGGCTTCCATGATGTGTTGGCTGAGTGACATGCTGACTAAGGTCAAAAGATTGCAGAAGGTTCATGAATTATCTTGCTTTGGAGTCACACTGATTATCTACATGAAAATTGAAGTCACCTACTATTACAAACCCAATATAATATTACAGATAATAAAATGGAAAACTCAATGTGTCCTAGCTACCATTCATATTTCAACTATCATCAAAAATATAGATTATGTATGCCAACATGTTCATGATGATTATACTTCAAAAGTAATTGCATGGCTGTGACATATTTTGGCCCATTCTTAAGAAACAGTAAGGTTGTCTAGCAACAATAACTTGCATTCATATAGTACCATTTTTGTATGTTCCCAAGTACATCATAGGTTCATATGAGAGAAATCAATGGAGTTGAATGGAGGCCAAAAGCTCTATTAAAGACTTGTGCTTTCAGCGACAACTCAAAGACAACTTGGTGAGGAGGCAAAGGTATCTGGGACAGGAGTTGACGACTTAGAGTCACAATAGCTGCAACAAGTACAGCACGTAAAGTGGATTAGAGGACAGGGTCCTCTAGCACTTGGAGTGGCTACAGACATAGCGAGTGGGGTCAAGATCACGCAGGATTTTAAATACAACAGATAACTATAGTTCCTTATTTTTCTGGTGTGAATTGTAGCTAGGCTTGGAATGAACATTAAAACAAAATAGGTGCTTGTAATTAGGGAAAAAGACATAAATAAAAATATTTAAAGCAGAGTTATTTTAGTTTCACAGTCAAGTTGCCAGAGTCTTCATCTCCCCCAAAAGCGCTATTTTAACTGTGTCCATATAGTATTGTCTGATCTTGCCTTCACCTAATAGTATCTATCCACAAACTACTTTATAACAGGAAAAAAATTACAGATTTTCCCCCTTAGCCATAAGAACTTTATACTGACCCAAGACCATGAAAAGAACTACATAAATAAAGGTGCATCGTTCTTTCCTCTTGCTCCTGATACACCAAGGTCAAAGAGCCAACTACCACTCGCCATTCAGTCTAACACAAGAATGGTGATGCATCGGGGAAGTACCAAAAGCGGTAAAGTTAATTAATGAGAACAGTCTAAGCCGGCGGAACGCTTAAAATAAAATGACATCGCAGCTCTTTAATTTTATATAACGGTTTTATACAATGAGCTGTACCCGTGCTGTTAGTCAGACCAAATCAATGACAGGGCACCTTGGTCACAGCCTACAAGATAGGCCCAAGACGCAATCACTGAAAACTCAATGACACACCGCTCCACAGAACCGGGACTCAGTGCACAATGCACGTTCCGTCAGATCGAGTGCACTCAGAATTACCTTACCTAATTTCACCACCGCATCTGCCAAGCACCGCTCCACCTTCTTGCCGACTTCGGCCTCCGCCATCTTGAACCTGCCTCGCACAGGCTCTCGCGAGAATAGGTCATGAGCCGGCACGGATCACGTGGTCGCTGGAGGGCGGCGGGACGGCGAGTGTGCAAGGGTTGATCTCTGAAGCACTTTGCACACCAGCAAACGAAAATGCTCTGTTGGAATTCCCATTAGTACATCTACAAGCCCTAGCAATCCCTTACATTACTAATTGAATCAAAAATGCAGATGCTATTAATGTGAAATGCAATCAGAAACTGTTGGAAGCTCTCAGCAGGAGGGGTAGTAAGAGTATGCAGGGAATTAAGAACAACGTTTCCCCTCAAGGATCCTTCAGCTAATGTTAAATTGCAGGGAGAGAGAGAGAATGTCAATAATGAAGTGCAGACGAAAGTTGTCAAGGTAACAGTGCATTAAAAACTGGTTACACTCAGACTGGAAAAATTAAATCAAAATGAAACAAAATGTAAAGGTCCATGGAATCCAAAAGAGAATGACATCTTTTTTTAAAAAACTTTTTTTGTAATAATGGGTAGAGGGAAATGATTGATGAGTGCTTTTGGTACTGGAAGAATAATGTGAGCTGCCTTAATGACTATCGCCCGGTAGCACTCACATCTACAGTGATGAAATGCTTTGAGAGGTTGGTCACGACTAGAATGAACTCCTGCCTCAGCAAGGACCTGGACCCATGGCAATTTGCCTGTCGCCACAATAAGTCAATGCCAGATGCAATCTCAATGGCTCTCCACACGGCTTTAGACCACCCGGACAACACAAACACCTATGTCAGGATGCTGTTCATTGACTATAGCTCAGCATTTAACACCATCATCCCCACAATCCTGATTGAGAAGTTGCAGAACCTGGGCCTCTGTACCACACAATCCTGATCGAGAAGTTGCAGAACCTGGGCCTCTGTACCACACAATCCTGATCGAGAAGTTGCAGAACCTGGGCCTCTGTACCACACAATCCTGATTGAGAAGTTGCAGAACCTGGGCCTCTGTACCACCCTCTGCAATTGGATCCTCGACTTCCTAACCGGAAGACGACAATCTGTGCAGATTACATCTCCTCCTCGCTGACGATCAACACTGGTGCACCTCAGGGGTGTGTGCTTTGACAATACCAATTGACAATAAACTGGACTGGTCAAAGAACACTGAGGCTGTCTACAAGAAGGGTCAGAGCCGTCTCTATTTCCTGAGGAGACTGAGGTCCTTTAACATCTGCTGGACGATGCTGAGGATGTTCTACAAGTCTGTGGTGGCCAGTGCCATCATGTTTGCTGTTGTGTGCTGGGGCAGCAGGCTGAGGGTAGCAGACACCAACAGAATCAACAAACTCATTCGTAAGGCCAGTGATGTTGTGGGGATGGAACTGGTCTCTCTCACGGTGGTGTCTGAAAAGAGGATGCTGTCTAAGTTGCATGCCATCTTGGTCAATGTCTCCCATCCACTACATAATGTACTGGGTGGGCACAGGAGTACATTCAGCCAGAGACTCATTCCACCGAGATGTAGCACAGAGTGTTATAGGAAGCTATTCCTGCCTGTGGCCATCAAACTTTACAACTCCTCCCTTGAAGGGTCAGACACCCTGAGCCAATAGGCTGGTCCTGGACTTACTTCATAATTTACTGGCATAAATTACATATTACTATTTAACTATTTATGGTTCTATTACTATTTATTATTTATGGTGTAACTGTAACGAAAACCAATTTCCCCTGGGATCAATAAAGTATGACTACTACTACGACTACTAATATTTACCCCACTGCTCTACTCTCTATATACACATGACTGAGTGGCTAGACTTAGCTCAAATGCCATCAATAAATTTGCTGATGATACAACCATTGTTGGTAGAATCTCAGGTTGTGACGAGAGGGCATACAGGAGTGAGAGATGCCAACTAGTGGAGTGGTGTCGCAGCAACAACCTGGCACTCAACGTCAGTAAGACAAAAGAGCTGATTGTGGACTTCCAGAAGGGTAAGACGAAGGAACACATACCAATCCTCATAGAGGGATCAGAAGTGGAGAGAGTGAGCAGTTTCAAGTTCCTGGGTGTCAAGATCTCTGGAGATCTAACCTGATCCCAACATATAGATGCAGTTATAAAGAAGGCAAGACAGCAACTATACTTCATTAGGAGTTTGAAGAGATTTGGTATGTCAACAAATACACTCAAAAACTTCTATAGATGTACTGTGGAGAGCATTCTGACAGGCTGCATCACTGTCCGGTATGGCGGGGGGGGGGGGGGGGCTACTGCACAGGACCAAAAGAAGCTGCAGAGGGTTGTAGGTTTAGTCGGCTCCATCTTGGGTATTAACCTACAAAGTACCCAGAACATCTTTAGGGAGCAGTGTCTCAGAAGGGCAGCGTCCATTATTAAGGACCTCCAGCACCCAGGGCATGCCCTTTTCTCACTGTTGCCATCAGGTAGGGGGTACAGAAGCCTGCAGGCACACACTCAATGATTCAGGAACAGCTTCTTCCTCTCTGCCATCCAATTTCTAAATGGGCATTGAACCCTTGGACACTACCTCATTTTTTTAATATATAGTATTTCTGTTTTTTGCACAACTTTTTAATCTATTCAATATATGTATACTTTATTTATTTACTTTCTTCTATAATATGTAATGCATTGAACTGCTTCTGCTAAGTTAACAAATTTCACGTTACATGTCGGTGATAATAAACCTGATTCTGATTCTGGAAGGGGCTCCTCAAGATTCAGTACTCTGTCCTTTGTTGGTTGTTTCATCAGGTAAGACTTAAATATTGGTTGGGGGGGGTGATAAAGAGTATTGTACATATTGGGAAAATAGTTCACGTTTGGTAGACAGGTTTTACTGACATGAAAATCATAAATGACCTGGATCTGGTTAATCGGATAGAAAAGTGGCACATTTAATTTAATCATCAGCTTTGTGGTGGGCAGATGCAAGAAGTGAAAAAAGGAATGTACAGTATGTGGCCAGCATTAAGCCATTTCAAGGAATAAAGCCATCTTAGAATTTTAGAATTTCTGTGCACCCTTATAAAGCAACATAATGAGTGGATAGACTGGTTATTAGGATATATGAGATGCATCCATTTATTAGGTAAGGCATAGAATGTGGGTGCAGGGATACTATACAGGAGCTGCCCAGTTTATGAAAGATCTGACTTACAGAAATCTGAATTTATACAATTTCTCCTATACATTTTAATGCAATCTTCAAAATACTGATAATAGCAAAATGCTTCATGGTATTCATTAATGTCTGGAAACAGCATACATTTCAATGATGGATAGTGTAAGGGTGATTATTCAATGAAATGAAAAGATTATACAGAAGTGTATGTATTTTATCTAAATTTTGATATACTTTGATGATTTATCTATGTGATCACCATATAGAGTTCTTCCTGTCTAGAAAAATTGAGCGCCCAATGTAGCTAAGATTCTGTGGGTACAAAATCTATCACTTGGGGTTTTCCAAAAAAGATAGGAATTGATAGCAGACCAAATTTACAGCGGATGTGATAATTCATCTGTGCTGCTTGATTGGAGAGGAAAAAAACGTTTCTACTACCCAGCACCCAGTGGGTGGCAAACAATTCAACCACACACTGAAAGCAGCATTATTATGAAAGCAATGGGCAATTTAGTCAAGAAAAAGTCAGGCTGGATCATAGCCATCAGAAACACAAGAAAATCTACAGATGCTGGATATCCAAAGCAACAGACACAAAGTGCTGGAGGGACTCAGCAGTCCAGACAGCATCTATGGAAAAGAGTTTTGGGCCGAGTGTCTTCATCTTGATTTTGTGTGTGTTGCTTTGGATCAAAGCCTTTTCAGGCTTTGCATGCCTCTCATCCAGTACCACTGTCCTTTCACCGTCAGTATTATTTCCATCATAAATCACAGCTAATGACTGGATTCACTCCATTATGGGAAACACCCTAATTGTCCCAAGGACATTCAGACCAGCCATCTGATCAACTATTAAACTGGTAGCAGTTTTGGTTTCTTCATGCATAATCTTATCAACAAGCTATCGACTCTCCAGAGCAAACATTCTGCAGCTGAAAAGTCAACACTTAGTCTCCAAGTAAGAGCCAGCTATTTATGTGCTGAGAAAATAAGTTTCTCTGTGCCTAGTGCAGAATATCTTTGTAATTCTTCACCTTGTAGGGCTTGTGACTGAGTATATCCAAGACTCAAATTGATCCTTAAAACCTTAGGATGACAGCATCTGATTCTATTTCTTATGTAACCCGGGTAACCAAGTTATACTCAAAAATACTCCAAGTGGATGTATTGTAGGCTAACTTGGAAGCTACACTCGAAGTTATGGATGAATTAGGATGAAACAACCCACAGTTGGAATTCAGAAACAAGTAATTAAAATGGTCCTGCAAAAAGAACCAGTGTAAAAAAAATAACAACATTCAGTCTTCACATATCACAAATAAACTTCTTTTAAAAAGTCTGATTCCTATTGACAATGATGAGTTTAGAAATATGGGGAACTACATAAGAGCAGGCATACCAAACAAAGAAAATAAAAATAGATGCTACGAATACTCAACGCGTCAGGCAGCTTCTGTGGAGAGAAAATCATGGAAACGGATAGTGCCTGAACCTTTTTTAAGCTCCAATGTTCTCTATTTCTATTTCATATTCCTTGCACCTGTCGTGTTTTAGTTACAGATGACAGACAATCTGGGAGTTGACTTGATTATAGAAATCACCCAATGTGTTGTCAGGTAAATAGCATGTTACATGTGGCTATTGGGAAGAAATTGAAAAATTAGGGTAATGACCATTGTCCTTGTCTTCCATTATAATGTGCCAAATCTAAAAATTACAATGCCAATTGAAGATAACAGCTTGCAAACCATTCCAAAGAAAGATCATTACGAACTTCACTGTCTCTCTATCCAAAATCCATCACCGAAAACTCTCAGAAACATGTTGTGCACGTTTTTATAAGAAAAATTATATTAGGGCTGGGAAATCATGAAAGATGGGAGACCAAGACACTATTTCAGATAGAGCTGATAGTTGCTCAAGACATTATTTTCAGGATATTGGTCATAGTCTTGTACTGTTTAAATCAGAGAGGTTCAAAGAATAGGGACACGTGAAAAGAATAACAGGTAGTAAAGAAGTTTGGCAGAAGAAAGAGGAAATTATATCGCTCAGGATGTGCACATAAATTCAAATTTTCTATGTTTTGGAGAAGCGCACATGTAAATCCTAAATATGAACTTGAGGATACTGCATACACACACACATGTCCTTATTGTTTTCAGATGATCATTGGAGTAAATCAAGCTCCTTCTGCTCCTACCATTCATTATTTGCACTTGTTTCTGAGGGGAAGGACAAACCAAAAAAAAAGGGAAGCCATGTTGAGACATGGGAAGGGAACAGTAATGGTGAAAAATCACCAAAGAGTGAAGTTGCAAAACACTCCTAATTCTCTAATACTCTCCACATAATGTGTGTGAATTAATTAACGAAGATCAAGTTCCCTGATTATTTTGGCAAGTGATTAACTTAGCAAATTCACTGACCACTGGCCTAAAGCTGAGAGAGTTAAACACTACAAATTGCAACAAGCACACTTAGAAACAATCGAGAATTTCTCCTTCTCACCTCTCGCCACCTCTTAGCCGAGCAGAATTAGGCCCATCAAGTCTGCTCCTCCATTTCATCGTGGCTGATTTATTATCCCTGCCCACTCCATTCTCCTGCCTTCTTCCCGTAACCTTTGACACCCTTACTTGACTTGACCTCCACAGCTGTCTGTGGCAATGAATTCCACAGATTCACCACCTTCTGGCTAGAGAGAATTCCTGTTTTCCTATCTTCTCGTTTTTCTTTTTTTTTGGTGGGGGGGGAATTGGTTATATACTGCTGTGTGCAATGAAATAGTACGGGAAGGAAGAGAAGCAAGGACTTGGGATCATGGGAGAAATGTGGCAGCGAGGGACCCTTCACCCTTCCTGTCCCAATCCCTGAGTTTCATTTCAGTACTGTTTGCAATTCCTATTTACGTATTCAGACTGGCTGATCTAAATTCAGCTCAGAGCGTCACAATGCTAGGAGTTAACTCGCCCAGATATTTAGGACCAGCTGAAGCCGTCAAATGAATATGTTACAAAATGAACAATGGAAATTTTAGTCATTGGAAACAGAAGTGTTATCAAGAATTTTCAAATGGATAATTTTCAGAAAACTGTTTAAATAGCTTGTGAAGTCCAGTCTTAGGTGTGCAAAAGTTTGATATAAAAAATAATAATGTAAAAATGAATCCTGGTGTTGACAGGAAATTGAGTCGTGCAAATAGATTGCATGTTTAACTATTTTTAAGTTTTAAGTTCAATTTTAGGTATCCCTTTAGAACTTACATTTGTAAGTACATTCAGTGAGTCTGGGGCCTATGCTAATCCCACCGATGGGGGTTGTTCTTCAAATTAATCAGACACTAGATTAGGAATAGACTATTTGCAGTATCAACTGGCATGAAGAAAAAATAACCACTTGAGTTATTTGAAATGTTAAAAAATAGTTAAAGATTAACAATATACTTAATTTTGTAGATTGCTGAACCATCTAATAAAATAATTAGTGGAAATTATTAATAATTAGCCATAAATATTCTGTTTTACAATGTGTGTGAGTTGCTCAATTCTGTTTGTGAACTTTGAAGAATGGGTATTTATTTCAGGGAAGCATCCGTGCCACCATGAAAGCATTTCTCAAGCTGATTATCTGAACTGCATAGTTGTAGCAAGTATTTCTACCATATTCATACTTCACACCATGAAATTTAAAACAAAGTTATTGTTTTATCCATCTCTTCAAGATTCAAGATTGTTTAATGTTATTTCCACTACACACGTGTAAAGGAGAATGAAATAATTGTTACTCTGGATCCATTGCAGCACAAAAAGACACAATAGATAAAGAACACAATAATAATAAAAGCAATAAATATAAACACATAATATAGTTTATATATATATATATATATAGATCTATTGTATGTTCATAAAGTGATGCTAGACACAGGAATGTCTGCACATAAAGGTGATTCTGACATACTGTACTACTTCCTCAGGAACCTCACTCTCAGCACTGTAACTGAATGGAGCTCATGGCCCTTTGAACTGAGAAAGTCTTATATAAATGAATGCTGTGAAAATGTCTGCAAAATTTGTCAAAATACACCATGATGGAAATATACAGTAATTAGTAAGTAATTAAACATAGAAAGAAAAAGGCAGAATAATATTTTCAGACTGAAGGGAAAATGAGTATGTTACCATGATGACAGAACAAAGACAGAAATTCAGGAGATAACCAAGACTGCTGAAACTCAAGGCATTAGTCCTTAGAAGGAAACAACTGTTTGGTTATATGTATTATTAAAGATAGCCATTCAAATTTCCCACACCCTGGAATGTGCTACATTTAAATAGCTTTTACATATTTTGTAAATGTGGGCCTTTTAAAGTCACTATATGGCTTCTGCCAGCATTGATCTTGTCTGGATTACTTGTAACTTGGCTAGATTTTCTGCTGGGAAATTTGCTTTCTCCCACTCGAGACCAAGTTAATTGATGATACTAAATTGTCATGACGCAATGAACCATTTGATCATTCCTAGGAACAGGGAGGTGATTTTAAAAAAAACACTCATTTAACTGGTTGCAAAGGAAAAGAGGACCATAAATTAGCAAGTACTAATACTGAGTATTCAAGCAACAAAATTTGAGATTGGAGGTACATCAAACCTATTATGGCTGGAAGTAGCCATTCTCCTGATTGAAAAGCATATTTTATAAAAGGGATATAAAGCATTGGAGTTCATGGAAGTCTTACTTTTCTATAATCTACTAAATTATGGCATAAATAGAAGGTACACACACACACATGGTGCTTCTGTGGACATGATTATATAGTGATGAATATCATTTTTGAGGCATCCGTTAGTCTCATGAGACCATGGATTTGCACCTTGGAAGGTTTCCAGGGTGCAGGCCTGGGCAAGGTTGTATGGAAGACTGGCAGTTGCCCATGCCGCAAGTCTCCCCTCTCCACGCCACCGATGTTGTCCAAGGGAAGGGCACTAGGGCCAATACAGCTTGGTACCGGTGTTGTCGCAGAGCAATGTATGGTTAAGTGCCTTGCTCAAGGACACAACACGCCGCCTCGGCTGAGGCTCGAACTAGCGACCTTCAGATCACTAGACCGATTCCTTAACCACTTGGCCATGCGCCAACGCTATGAATATCATTACCCTTCGGAAATCCTATAATTTCTGCCTATACTAGAGTTGAATTGGTTCATGTCTGCATTACTTGACAAAGCACACAATTGCTCATTTCTAAGGCTGCCTATCAAATTATGCGTTTGTTAAGTTTTTGAGCCTTTTTTAGTGAAATAATTTCCATCAAAAAAGTTCACTCTTCTTCAGATGATTGCAAATGGCTGATAACTTTTCCTCACCTTTGTTTATTTGTGCCCTTTCTGCTGAGTTCATATTGCGCAATCTCATATGTAAATTCACAGTAGTGACAGAAAAGGAGTAGAATGAAAAGAGAGGGACATATAGGTTAAGGCTATATAGCAGCCTAATTACAATGTGTCCTACCTCTATACCCCACAGGTGATAATAGGTCATAGTAAGGTATATAAGAAGATAAAAGTAAAATACCGCAGCTGCTGCAAATCCGAAATTAAAAAGAAAGAAAAAGTTGGAAATTCTCAAACAGGCTAAGGTTCTCAACTATGTCTACTCCATTTTTTAAAAATTCTGCTCTCACCCACTCTCCTCGCAACCAGAGCAAGAAAGTATTCTTGTTTTCTATTTGCACTCCATCAGTCTCAACACTCAATGGATAATTCTGTACAGTGTTTGCCACCTTCAATGTGATGCAACCAGACACATTCCCCCCCCTCTTTCATACTCTGATGGGACCACTCCCTCCCTGACTCCCTGGATCAGTATTCTGTCTCCATCAATAATTCCTCCTATGTGACTACAGGAGGTTTTAAACCTACCCTTTTGATTCTTTCTTTCCCGTCATGCTGTCCTTCCAGGTGAAGCAGTGACCCGCTTGCACCTCTTTCAATTTTGTAAACTGCTTTCAATGCTCAAAATACGTACACTGGAGAAACCAAATGCAGATTGGGTGAGCACATTGTCAGGACACTTCCATCAACTTTTAGGAAGTGTAAGCCTGAGTTTCTAATGACCCTCCACTTGAGTCCTCTGCTCCACTCCCAATTTGTGCATGGCCACTTGCGCTGTTCCAACTGAGTCCAATATTAATTTGGGGAATATCATATATTCCTACTAGACTATTGTCAAGATGGCGCATGGTGGTGACTCTCTGTGTGCAGATCCAATGGGAATCATCAAATATTCCCATTTATGATGACTACAGCTGACAACCTTAAGCCTTCATCTATTTCAGATGAGAATCTTCTCCAGTCTGTATCAGAACTAGCTAGTTTTTTTTTCTCTTTTCACAATTGGCTGATTGGCATGCTGACGTTCTGCATTTTTGTTTCAAAATTATTTCTCCGTTCCAGCATTGTTTTTCTCCACCTTTTCTTCTGCACTCATTCTTCACACTCTATTCATATTGCATCCAGAAAGATGAGCTTCCACTGATAAACCTTCGACACCTTCTTTCAGCTGGCACACCAGCTCCTGTATCATTCAGCCACTTTATCCCCAACTTTATTCCCTTTGTTCTCTTCAGCTTCTACTTTATTAGCAACTTAAGAGGTTTCATAGTTAGCCTGAAGCATTTCTCCATCAAGTATTTCCTCATTTTGTTTTAATTTTGTTTTTTAAAACAACTATGGTTCAGTAAGAAAATCTGGTTGAAATTAGATTTGATCTTCAAATGGCCACCCATAAATAGAATGGTTGTGGATCAATTGTCTGATTAAAATTAGATTTTCATTTGTATGAGAAAGTTAACAGGAGGTGTATGTGTCTCTTCTGGTCCTGAATCTAACAAGCATTGTTTTTTCTAACAGTGACCCAAAACCTTGCCTTTTGACCTTTTACTATTTGCATAAAAATCCCTATTCAACTTTAAGACTTCTCTGAGAGTAGGCCTCCCAGAAGACTGAAATACAAAATGCAATGAGTGACATATGTATGAGAACTGAACTTGATATCACAAAATGTTCTTACTGTGCACATTTATATTTACAACAAATGGTTCCAAGTTTCCTTATGCTTCCCTGTTCTATTCTTAAATCTTTCTAAAGTCTCCAGCTAAAATTATGACTGTCTAGATGTCAAGCAAGGATAATATCTGGATGGGAATTCCTGTGGTAGCACCTATAATCCCACTCCTTTCCAATGGGATTCACATATTTTGATTTTACAATGCACGCATTATGCTTTAGAGAAGCCCTATTTCTAGTGTTTGAATGTATTTAGACTTTTTTTTCCGATAATAAATCACATTCAATGCTACATCACCAAGTTTTAGCTTTGGATTTAACAGCTGTACAGAGTAAGGATATTGAACCAGTGCATTCTGTGTGATCTGGGAATATTTTGTACCAAAGTACACAGCGTAAAATATAACAGCTTATCTGACATCAAATCATGAACGACAAAGCATTGTTTCACTACTAAACATCTACAGTATTGAATTCATCCATTTTGATTCAAGTCAAACTTTCACGCCCTTGCATGACGTGACTCCCAACCACTTCCTTGTCCTTGTTGCTCTGAACAAATCGGGAAAATAGTTTGTTCTCTTAAATTGCAATGTTTTATGTTCTATGATTTATTGCCCCGCTGCAGCCTTTAAAATATTCTTAGGAATATTGTGATTGTTGTAAATCTGTAACAGAAGAGAAAATGCTTGACATACTGAGCAGATCCACTGAGCATTACTAGCATTTCCAGATTTACTTAAGTCTTTATTCATTTGTTTATTCATGCTTATGTTCATTTAAAAAAAAATCCATCCCATCACATTAAATATGGTATTGAATTATAATTTGCTGGGACAGGATTGTGACACTCACCGTCAGGGTTCACACTTAACAAAAGTAGTTCACTTACTGCACGTGAAGCACTGTGCAACATATTCCATAAATAATGTTGCTCTTTATAGAGCAATATTAGAGCAACAAGAGCTGCTAGTTAGCAAAGTACCAAAGATAGAAGTGAGGGCAAAAAAAAAGCCACAGGAAGACAGGAGGCGAAGAGGAAATTAGGGTTGTTGAGGGAGGAACGTTATCAAATTATTTGCTGTGTATTGTAAGTCCTGTAACAACATAACAGGAACTTCAGGTTTGCAGTACCAGCACAGAATGGAGTGTGGAAATTGTTGTAAACGTAACTTAGCATCTGGAATCTTTGAAGTTAGTGTTGTGACTGTCTGGAAATGTTAATAAAATGAAGTGACTAATTCTCGTTCTCTGTATAGATGTGAAGGTGGTATCAATGTTTTGGTGTGTGTGTGGTGAATCTCCTCAATTTTCTGCCCTAGTAGGCAGTTGAAGCTCAATCATTAGAAGTACAATGGATTCTGGTTAACTGGGACACATTCTGGCCCTATCAAGTGGCTGTCTCAAATATCTGAAGTTTCATGGAAATAGTAAAAAAGGTATAAAAAAGACTAACTGCCATTTAACTGAGTAATAAATTATGCATTTAAATTAAATACATGTATGGATGGTATGTAAGACAAAGTTCTTCACTGTACTTTGGTAATAAACCAATTTACCAGTTTGGATATCAAAAGGTGGATACAAAGACTAGAGCAAAGAAAGGGGTATCCAGTGGTACCATAGAAACAGTTTTAAGGTGGATTTAAAGGGGTGCAGAGACATAGAGATTTTGGAGAAGAGCACCAGAAGGTGAGGCTGTGCAAAATGGACATATATTAGGGATAGAGTAAAATGAACAGAGTTTGCAGGAGAGTAAAAGATTACAGGGAAATTGTGGGGGGAAGCCATAGATAATTTAAATTTGTAGATCAGAAGAACACTTAGAGTTCAGTAATGAATATAAGTTTGTGGGATTGGAGTGATGAGAAAGAATGAGGTGTACACCAGCTGGGGGATAGGGGGGTTGTTTCTAGGAGAGAACTGCATTGTTGAAAATTGAAACCAAAAAAGGCTTGGTTGAAAATATACAGGTTAGGAGTGGGTGACTTTTGAGTGATGTTATTATATTTAAGAATATTGAAAAAGAAAAGGAGAATGGGGATGAGGTAAAAACAAGTGAGATGATGCTGGAAATGTTCAATCGATCAGACAGCATCCGCAAAGAAAGAAATAAGACAAAAAATCCTCCAGAATTGTGAAAAATTATAAATTTTTAAAAATCATAGAAAGAAGAAGAGAACAAAAGGGAAGCTCTATATAATAATGAAGACAAGAGTGATTAAGTGACAAAAGAGAAATGGTTAAGGCTAAAGGATAGTAACAGACATCAAGAAGTATTGAGCTTCATTATAAATATATAGGAGGGCAAACTTAGATATAGTAAATCAGAGCAGATGGCAGATAGAATTAAAGTCACAGGCCATACTAGTCTGCACTGGGCCATACTACTGCGCCATGCAGAGGTCTTTACAAAGCACTGGATAGGGCTTATACCATGAGAAGGTGAGGGAGTGCAGCAAAAGGAACGGTTCCTTTGTAATGCTGAAGTGGGAAAGGAGAGGAAGATACTGTGATGTGATGCTGGGGTGCTGGTGATAACAGCGGATGGTTCATTGAAGGAGATGAAGAAGTGGTAGATGGTGACAAATGGAGCTTCAACTCAACTTTAGCTCCAGAGGAAAGGATGAAAAGAAATTGCAGAAGGTCCCTGACAAGCTTGAGGACCTTGGTGACCAGAGTAGAGGGGAAATGTTAGCCGAGGACAAGGGAAGACATAGTTGAAACGCCTGAGTTAAAGGTGCAATTTTTCAGAACGTGACAAAAATGGAGAAAGGAATGGAAAAAAAGATCTGGGGAAGTGTAATGAATGTCATATGAGAGGCATTGGGCTTAAGCACTGTAGAGGTTAGGAAGGGTAGAAATTGGCAACAAAGTTGATGGAATTTTCCTATTTAGAATAAGAGCAGGAAGAGGCATCAATAATACACCAAAACACAGGTGGGTAAGCAAATGAAGGTATAGAATAAGAATATTCCAATTATCAAATGAAGAGGCATTTATAATTAGATTCTCAAATGAGTCCACACTGGATTTAGGCTGCTTCTGTATCTTATAGACTTATATTCTTGATTGGTCAGGGCATGATGAGATACAGGAGCTTGGGGCTGAGAGGGAAATGGATCAGCCATGATGAAATAGCAGAGCAGACCCAGTGGGGCAAATGGTCCAATTCTGCTCCTTTATCTTATGGTCTTAATGTTTAGTCTAATTGATTGGCTCAACCTTCTTGAATGAAGAGCTAATCATAAACACAAAATAATCTGCAGATTCTGGGGTCAAAGCAACACTCACAACACGCTGGAGGAACTCAGCAGGTCGGGCAGCATCCGTGGAAAAGATCCGGGCTGGAACCCTTCGTCAGGACTGTAGGGCAGTAAGAGCGGTCCCAGTCCGGAGAGGGTCGGGACCTCGGTCCGAGCTGGATCCGGAGCTGGGGGTGGCGGAACTCCCTGGTCCACATGTCCCTCCCCATGGATCTCCCACCCGGCACTTATTCCCTGTAAGCGCAAGTGCTACACCTGTCCCTACACCTCCTCTCTTGCCACCATTCAGGGCCCCAAACAGTACTTCCAAGTGAGGCAACACTTCACTTGTGAGTCTGTTGGGGTCATCTATTGCATCCGGTGCTCCCGGTGCGGCCTCCTCTACATCGGTGAAACCCGACGCAGATTGGGGGACCGCTTCGTCGAGCACCTCCGCTCCGTCCGCCACAACAAACAGGATCTCCCGGTAGCCACCCACTTCAACTCTGCTTCCCACTCCCATTCAGATATGTCCATACATGGCCTCCTCTACTGCCATGATGAGGCTAAACTCAGGTTGGAGGAGCAACACCTCATATACCACCTAGGTAGTCTCCAGCCCCTTGGTATGAACATAGAATTCTCCAACTTCCGGTAATTCCCTCCCCATCCCTTCTCCTATCTCTATGTCACTCTGCCCCCTCCCCCAGGGGCCTGCCACCTCCCTCTCGGTTCCGCCTCCTTCTACTACCCATTGTGTTTTCCTCTATTCTTTCTTCACCTTTCCTGCCTATCCCCTCCCTGCCTCCCCTCCCCCACCTCTTTATCTTCCCCCTTATTGGTTTTTCATCTGGAACCTACCAGCCTTCTCCTTCCGACCCTCCCCCCACCTTCTTTATAGGACCTCTGCCCCTTCCACCTACAGTCCTGACGAAGGGTTCGACGGATGCTGCCCGACCTGCTGAGCTCCTCCAGCGTGTTGTGAGTGTTGAATGAAGAGCTGCAGCTTCAGGGTTTGCTAGGTAAGAGTCTGTGAACAAGCTAGAAAAATTCAAATAGTGAGAGAGATGGGTACTGATTCAGGATTAAACTGGAATTAACACAGGTTGATTCAATATAGTGGGTACAGCAGTAAAGATACATAAAATTTCATCTGAATTTTTGCAAGAAAAATGCATAAGCTCTTTGTAATTTGTTAGAGATAAAGGAACATGAGGTAGAGGAGTAAGGTTTGAGAAGATAGTGTATGAAGAAAGGAACTGGAAGTTCTTTTGGATTTATAGGCAGAGGAGAGAAAGATTGATGCTGCTTAATGTGGTTTAAGTAATGCTAGGTGACAAAGTCATGTGTGTACCAGAAATGCTACCGTTGTCCCTAGGATTTGAGAGATCAAAGATGGGGCTATTGCAAATGAAGCAACAGGAATGAGAAAGTAAATGCTTTTGAAAGCAGATGTCAAAGGCAGAGGTGAAAGAGTAGTCAACCCAATCAACAGCTACCAAAGTTACTAACCTTTCTCCCCTGTAACCTACATTCTACTGTTGTAAAATAGTGTAGGAGGCTAGTAAGATAGTGGATGCATTACTCATGATCTTCTTAAAATATGCGGACTTTGGAGAAGTTCCAGTAGAGTGGAAGATAAAGAATTCCGACATGTTGTTAAAGAAAGGAAGGAGAGAGAAAGTGGTGAATTGCAGTTGGTCTCACATTAAGGATTATTAAAGTTGTAGAAAACGGCCACATAAAAAATCATACGATTAGGTAGAGTCTTATGAAAGGGAAATAATGCTTTATAAATCTAATTCAGCTGGTTAGATCAGACATGGCTATTACCCGTGGAGATCGGCTGTAGAGGTTTCCTGGCAAGGTCGGCATAGAGGTTGCTGTCTGCACTGGGCCTTGATGAAAAGGGCAAGAACCGAGCAGCTCGCAGCATTGGGCGGCGGGGGGGGGGGGGGGGAGCAGAAAGAGCCTCTCGCTGGATATGGAGCAGACAAGAGGAGTTGAGCTGGAAGTCAGGAGCAGATGGGCAGTGACTTGGCCATTACTGTTGACCTGCAAACTACAGAATGTAGTGGTCAATGGTTGAAACACTCTCGGAAGGTTGGGCACTAAGATATCTGTTCCTGGCCGGAGGCTATGGTTAACGCATGAGGTAACTGAAGAGAACATCCTGGTGTATGATGCAAGCAATATACTGAGATTCTTGAAAAACTTGATAGGATATCACAGAAATAGTTGTTACATAACACAGAAGTTCACAGGATTGTTAATAATATATTAAAACCAGAGAATTGAATAAACAGTTCAATATCAGGTTGGTGAGTTATTACTGGTGGGATGCCATAAGGATTATTGTTGGATCCTCAAGATTTATGATCTGCATTAGGTACTTGGATGTACGACCAGAATGGAATGCATTCAAATTTGTTGTTGATATATTCTAGTGGAAGATGATTTGTAAGGGGGATATAAAGGTAGATAAGTAAACAGAATGTGCTTCATATGTACTAATTAGAGACCGTGACATGAAAGACCTCAATCTGAGCCTGAGAAAGGGGCAAAGAATAATGAGTAAGCCTTGCTCTCAGACAACCAATCCCTGCACACAATACTGCCCTTCAGCCAGAAAGGTCCTGGAAATTGCAGACCACCCTGACTATCTCAGGAGTCACCTCTTGCTTAAGGTAGATATCAATGATGAAATTCACCATCAGTGCCAACACACTGCATTTGTCTGATGAAGAAAAAGAGGTTGGTTTTGGGACACATAGTTTTTACATCATAAGTCAATGATCTGGATGATGGAATTGATGGCTTTGGGGCCAGGTTTGCAGATGATAAAAGATAAGTGGAGGGGCAGGGAATGTTGAGGAAGCAGGGAAATCTGCAAAAGGACTTGGACAGATTAGGAGAATGAGCAAAGAAGTGGCAGATGGTCTATAATGTAGGGAAGACATTGGTAGAAGAAATAAAAGTGTAGACTGTTTTCTAAATGAAGAGAAAATTCAGAAATTGGAGTACTTCGGAGTCCTAGTGCAGGATTCCCTAAAGGTTAGCTTGCAGGTTGAGTTGGTAATAAGGAAAGAAAATGCAATGTTAGCATTCATTTTGAGAGGAGTAGAATATAAAAACAAGGATGCAATGTTGAGGCTTTTTAAGGCATTGATCAGACTGTATTTGAAGAATTGTAAGCAGTTTTGAGCCCCTTATCTAAGAAAGGATGTGCTGGCATTGGAGAGGGTCCAGAGGAGGTTTGCAAGAATGATCTCAGGAATGAAAGGGTTAATGTATGATGAGCATTTGTTGGCTCTGTTCTCCCTGGAGTTTCGAAC
Source organism: Mobula birostris (assembly GCF_030028105.1). Classification (NCBI taxonomy): domain Eukaryota; kingdom Metazoa; phylum Chordata; class Chondrichthyes; order Myliobatiformes; family Myliobatidae; genus Mobula; species Mobula birostris. The sequence goes on from NC_092396.1 coordinate 23,211,496, forward strand.
CATGATGGAGGGATCTAATTGAAACCTATTGGATATTGAAAGGCCAAGATAGAGTGGATGTTGAGAGGATAATAGTAGGGGATTCAGAGACTAGAGGGCACAGCCTCAGAATAGAAGGACATCTCTTTAGAAAAATGTTGAGGAGCTATATCATTAGCTAGGGGATGGTGAATTGCCACCGACGGCTGTGGAGGCCAAGTCATTGGGTTTATTTAAAGTGGAGGTTGATAGATTCTTGATAAGGCAGGGCATCAAAGGTTACAGGGAGAAGGCAGGAGAACGAGTTTGAGCTATGATTAAATGGTGGAGAAGATTCGATGGACTGAATAGCCTAATGCTGCTCCTACGTCTTATGGTCTAACATTCCCTGCATTGAAGCCTGGTTGTACTCAATCAGCTAAATTGCGTGGATCTAGTCATTCGCATGTCTGATACCAGACCCCTGAAACAGACAGTCTATTCAGAGATCTGTCAGATGAAGGAAGAAAAATTAAGGATGTGAACAAAGCCTCCTTAGAGAAATGCAACATTCTTATTGACTCCTGGGAATCACATCAAGGTGGAGAAGGAAAACTTGGCATGATATTGAGAACCTTATCCTCATTCAGGAGCACACAGAAGTTTTGTGTAAGTGGTAAAAGATGCACATCACCTCACGAACTATCTACCTACATGCTTCAGCAACCAGTACCTAGCCCGAATGTAGCTAAGTTCCCACAATGGCCTCCTTAACTGTCTCGGAACCTACTAAAGTGGAGTGGGATCAGGTCACCTTCAATACTAAGGGATTTCCGAAGGAAAAGAAATATGAGGGAACAAAGGTAAGATACAGTGTAAAGGAGATTGTGTACTGTATCATAGTCGTTTCAGTGTCATATCTAGTTTTTCTTATGTCAAGAATTGTGTGTACGCACTCACAATGCAATAAGGATTATGTTTCGTCTAATATGAAGCATATTTATACTGTAACAGGGAGCATGTTTACAGTGTTAGAGAGAACATTCAGTTTCTTAGCATGTTTACAGTCTGATTGGGGGTAATTTACATTAAAAGAGGAATTTACAGAGTGCAACAGAGGATGAATAATCGAAATTGTACTGTTAATTTGTGCATTTGCTGTATTAAAAGGAACTACTTTAGACGGCTAGGTGTGTCCATCTGTTACAATATAGAAGCAGGGAGCATATTTACACTGCAGCAGTGAGTGTGTATTCACTGAACCGCTACTTCCGCATTACAAGGACCATACTTGGGCAAGCTGGAGATTCGGGCGCTGATTGGTTAAGCGCAGGGTTGCCTGCGTGACCCGGATGATCACTCGGGCCCGAGGAAGGAACCGTCCGCGAGACAGTCGCCGCCGCCGCTTCTGCCGAATCACCGCCAACCGTCGCCATGGTGAGTACCGGTGTGGCGCGGCGTGGTGCCCGGTCTCCGGCGGAAAGCGGAGCCCTTTGACTGCCCGGCCCGGAGAGCGGCGAGCCGGAGGAGCAGTGCTCGGGGTGTGAGTGTGAGAGAGAGAGGAAGAGCGGAAACGGTGGAAAGGAAGAGTCGCCCGGCCCGGGCTGTCCTCTCCGCCCCTTCACGCCACCACCATCGTAGCCTCTCCCTCACCACCACCCCCCGTCCCTTCTCTTAAGGTGGCGGCCCCTGAGCGTGCCCCCCTTAAGAGCTCCTAAATTTGGTAGGAGTGTGGTAAAGTATCCTCCCTCTGCATTGAACCTCCCTCTAAAAGTGGAGGCAAACTTCCTGCCAAAAACTGTTCCTCATTCACACCATCTGAGTGGGGGGTGAGAGCTGTTGGTGACTGCTTTAGTTCCTGGAACTGTCACAACCTGTCTGCATGTGTCACACTTTAGTTTTGCTGGTCTGTTCAAAAATCAAATTTTGTTGAAGGTGTAAATTATTGTTTCAACTGTGACCTCAGTGTTTTCTAGGCACTCACTAAAGGCAGTTGTATTATTTTCTGATGTCAGCTCATTGTGATCTCAGATCTTCCCATTGTGTCATCTAGAAATGTAACTTTGCAAAGGATGAGTGCTATTTTGGGTACTTGCAGGGCAATTGTATGGATTTCCATGGTTGTCAAACAGGAGGGATGAAGATTTGAGTGCTTAATAAAATGATAATTAAACACTAAGGTTAGTTTGCAACTTTCGTGGAATCAAATTGAAACTCCATGTAGCTCTTGAAATAACAATGTTTTTCTTTGGTATTTGAATACCAGAGCATTGCTTTTCGTCCAAGATGAAGTCAAAGTTGCCACCTTCCCATTCTATTATGGTTCTCATTTACCAAAACTACAAGCTATTCCTTGGTTATCCTAGGATTGAAAGATAGCTATAGACTATCTTTCTCAATTGAAAACTGCTTTAAGTAGCTCTTTTCTGGTTTCTTTTTCATGTCAGCATGGCCAGGTTGGGCCAATGGGCCTGTGTTTATGCTGCATAACTGTGTACAAAAACCAACTGTGTGGAGCCTTGTTATTATGTGCAACTATCTAATTAGTTGCCTCTGCTTCTATGATCTTTTCTCAAGTCCATGGGCCAATCTCTTGTAAGGTTTTCCCCGTTCTCAGACTTTCACCCTTTCAATGGCTCTCCAATCTCTTAGTTGTCATTTTCCAAACTCAGTTTACTTACGTGGTCCTCTGCCTATTTAGTCCTACTAAACTGCTGACTACCTCAACATTTCCTTTTAGTTCCTGTTTTTGCAAATGCAGTTAAGTATCTACTCCATTTAAAATACTTGCAGTGAATTTGCCTTCATAAATACTGAGGCAAGGAATTCCAAAGTTTCACTACTCTGTGGGAGTGGTGAATTACTGTGTGGCGCAGTTTTAAATGATTGCTCATTATATTGTAACTTTGTCCTTTCATTCAAGACTCTCCCATTCTTGAAAACGCTTGACATCTACCTCATTATGCCCTTGAAGACTTATGTATTTCATTTGGTTCTTTCCTCATTCTTCTGAGTGTTAATGAATTTAGATTAAAATGGTTAAGCCTGTTGGTTGAACATTCTACTCACCTCAGGAATTAGACTGGCAAATCTCCTTTGGACCAACTTCTATGCTTATACTTAGGTAAGGGAAACCAAAACCACACACGACTCTATTCACCAGTACCCTGGACAATTGTAACAAAGAAATCACTCCAAATACTTTGCCTCTGCAGTTGTCGAATTTATTAATGGAAAGGAAGTCTTTCCCTCCTTTTCTTTCTGAACTAGTTTACATCCTTTGACTTAATCAGCAACATTTTCTTCTTCCAGTTCTTCACATTTGTCAGGGTAAAAGGAATCATCTGTGTCTTGTTCTATTCCTGTTTTTCAAGTTGTGCCAAGAAATTCACCTCTAGTGGTTTCTTTGTTATTGGACGTATAGTGTCTTCAAAAGGTCTGTTCTTGATTCCTTCATATAAAGCTCAGGATCATTTTCCATTTGTATGATGCCAACACTTCACAATCACATCTTCTAACCCTACCATGACAGAACAGTTTATTCAACATCCAATCCTGGATGAGCAGAAATTTCCTTATGTTGAATATGAGGAAGATCGAAGGCTTTGTCATTGGTCTTTCACAAACTACCCATCGAAGGCTTTGTCTTTGGTGTTTTTCACAAACTGCCCATCAACTTGATCCTTTTTTTCTTGGAAACCATCTGGAGCAGAATCAAACACGAGAAATTCTGCAGATGCTGGAAATTCAAGCAACATACATCAAAGTTGCTGGTGAATGCAGCAGGTCTGTCCGCCAGAGAAAGCAGGATCTCCCAGTGGCCACACATTTTAATTCCATGTCCCATTCCCATCCTGATATGTCTATCCACACCTCCTCTACTGTAAAGATGAAGCCACACTCAGGTTGGAGGAACAACACCTTATATTCCGTCTGGGTAGCCTCCAACCTGATGGCATGAACATTGACTTCTCAAACTTCCGCTAATGCCCCACCTCCCCCTCGTACCCCATCCGTTATTTATTTATATACACACATTCTTTTTCTCTCTCTCCTTTTTCTCCCTCTGTCCCTCTCACTATACCCCTTGCCCATTCTCTGGGTTTCCCCCCCTCCCCTTTTCCTTCTCCCTGGGCCTCCTGTCCCATGATCCTCTCATATCCCTTTTGCCAATCAACTGTCCAGCTCTTGGCTCCATCCCTCCCCCTCCTGTCTTCTATCATTTTGGATCTAACACTCCCCCTCCCCCTCCCCCTTTCAAATCTCTTACTAGCTCTTCCTTCAGTTAGTCCTGATGAAGGGTCTCGGCCCAAAACCTCGACTGTACCTCTTCCTAGAGATGCTGCCTGGCCTGCTGCGTTCACCAGCAACTTTGATGTGTGGAGCAGAATCAGACTGTTTGCAAACTTGCTGTCATATTTAACACTGAACAACTTGGGGCAACGTGTGTTTTTGTTAACATTACCTGTCTAGACCTGAATTTGCACTGTTAACTGGAATGCTCCTTCATGCCTTTATTATCCAAAGACTTAACTATTCCATTGGTCATCTGATAGTTCTCCATATTGTACCCTCTACAAATGTAATAGTGTTAAACACTCGAGTTTGTGTCCAACTTATTCCTTGTGCCATGGAACGCAGTGTGATACCTGTTGTCCTCTAATTTTGGATTTTTCAGTTCTATTCCTTACACAGGCTTGCTTTCAGTTTGTGAAACATTAATATTCTAACGTTCCTTGCCTAAACCTACTTAACCAGTTAAGCCTACTCATTCAGTTGCCCAGGTATTTGCTGTGCAAAACCAAAAAAGTTATATTTACTTCAGATTTAAATGAGCAAATTAGAGGGTGGGGGAGGGGTAAAGAGTATTAATATGCTTGTGACATCCTGATTAGTCTTGAAGTCTGGTCCGTTGTTATTCAGGGAGCCCAGCAAACACAATGTGCGGAGCAATGATCTATCCCAAAATTCCCCATTCATCTTCCAAACAAAATGTATCATAGTTTCTTGCATTCACTTGAGCAGATAGAGCCATGATTTAATTTAATTTTGTCTACAATATTGTGCTTACAGTAGTATGGTACAGTGTAATAGTTTAGTATCTGTCTGGATGATATGCCTGAAATGGGGATTTGTCTCCATATTTATGTGAGGCAAGAGTGCTGACATACTGTAGTAACATGACTAATGCTAAGCTTGAGCATTTCATATTTGTTCTTTTTAATTAGATGTATTTTGTTTAAGAATGCATTTAAGTCTCAATTTTTCCTTTGCTCAATTACTTCAGCTTATTTTTAATGTGGTATGCAATTCTGAAGATGAGGTGATTCAGCCTTCCACATTTTCACCGAGTAAAGGGCTTCCACTAGAAAATCAAATGCTCTTCAATTTTTAATGCCATAATTCCATGCAGATGATCTGCTTGCAGAGTTTTTCCTGGACTTAGCCTGTGAATTGTCAACCTGGCCTATATTGACGAGGTAAATTGGATTGGTGACAATGGTTGCCCACGTACGAGGGGTGATTGATAAGTTCGTGGCCTAAGGTACAACGAGTCAATTTCAGAAAACTTAGCACATTTATTTTTCCTACATTTACACACTTAGTCCAGTGGTCGTGGAGCATATGGATCCCTTCTTTGTAGAAGTCGGTGTCTTGGACCTCCAGAAAGTGGTCCACAGCAGGGGCGATTGATAAGTTTGTGGCCTAAGGTAGAAGGAGGTGAGTTATTAGCTTCAAACTTTCTGCATTTTCACTCAGAGTTGAACTGCACATGCATGTAACAAGAGCTGTATAACTCATCTCTTCCTACCAAGGCCATAAACTTATCAATCACCCCTGCTGTGGACCACCTGGAAGTCCAAGATGCTCTCATTACATGCACATGCAATTCAACTCTTTGAGTTATAATGCAGAAAGTTTGAAGTTAATAACTTATCTCCTTCTACCTTTGGCCATGAACTTATCAGTCACCCCTGCTGTGGACCACTTCTACAAAGAAGGGATCAGTATGCTCCACAACTGCTGGAGGAGGGGACTATTTTGAAAATAAGTGTGCTAGGTTTTCTAAAATTGACTCCTTCTACCTTAGGCCACAAAGTTATCAATCACCCCTCGTACATTGCCCCTGTGTCTTGTTACTTTCTAGCGGTCCTAAAGAAAGTGTATTTGATGTCTGAGGTTGAGACCATCTGTAGCTGGAGGACACAATAGGTGTATTAATTCTTGTATGTTTTTAAAATTCCCTTTTAGCTGTCCCCTTAAAAATGTCTGATTTCTTATAATACTCAAGAAAAGGCTTGCTGTTGGTGTGTTCAGGATTACTCCCTTGTTTGCTTTGCTTCCACTAGCTAATTGTTAAGATGAGTAACACTTAATGTTCCCTCTTACTTGTTTGGTCTTGTTTTAAAATGATGAAAGATACTTGTTTCAGAGGAGGAGAGGAGAGAAAGATTTTCTCTTGATGGCCATTTCTTAATGTAAAGGTTTAATGTAATTTCTGCAATATACTATTCCTATTCCTGAAAGGGCACCAATATCTCTAAAATAACATTCTCAGTTACCTGCTTTTTATTTTTATCAAGGCATGTGGAGATTGACTTATATGATTATTTGTTATGTGTTATAAGTAACCACTCAGATGAAGAAAAATGACTAAACTTATTTCACCTTGTACTTTGCTGGTTACAGTTTGAAATTCTAGATTCCCTGCTGATTTTCATTATTTGCTTGGATAGTCTTTGCAATTAAAGAGATAACGATATTTATAGCATTTTTTTGTTTTGACAGTTGTGACAAAAGAAACATTCAAGGTAGTTTTGGAAAGTTTAGTAGTTGTATCTCTTCTGACATGTGTAAAAATGTTCTTAGTAAATTTCATAACAAAAATTATTGACTACCTAATCATTTACATTGAACTTGATACAAACAAGACATGCTATTTAGTTCTGTCCCAGGGTAGCAAATTGCTATAGATAATGATCTAAGGTTTAAGTATCAACTTGTTGCTCTGCAAACTTTTGTTTTAGAATCCAGTATTGTGGAGGAATGACAGCAAGCAGATTCTGCTGTGTTATTCCTTGCATTTCTGATGATGTTTCCAATGTAAGGGTGGAATTGTTGGGCAAGGGAACAGGAGCTAGAGTTCTTAAGAAGACATTTTTGCTTTATTTAGACAGAAAACAGTTTATTTATGGGTATAAACATATTATAAAGTTGCATCTCAGGTGCAATTAAAAATCCCCATTTACTCTTAGAGTTCAGTAAAAACAGGTAAAAGGAGCAAAGTGTGTATGGAAGCTGAATCTACCACACAGCCTTTCTTGGTCGTAAGATCATTCAATTTTCTGCATTCTGAGTTGCTAATTTTGAGATATTGTTACAGGATGAATGGTAGTTTGGGTATAAGTCAGCTGTTACATATGCCTTGATGTATGTTTAGATTTTTTTAAAACATTTATGCTGCAGTTCTTAGAAGGCCACCCTAATTTAGTCAAGCATTTAATAGATGCTTACATGCTGTATAAGGAATTACAGAAACGAGATTCTGCAGAAACACGAGGAAATCTGCAGATGCTGGAAATTCAAGCAACATACATCAAAGTTGCTGGTGAACGCAGCAGGCCAGGCAGCATCTATAGGAAGAGGTACAGAAGCTGGATGTCCAGAGCAACACACAGAATGCTGGAGAAACTCAGCAGGTCAGACAGCATAGATGGAAATGAATAAACAGTCAATGTTTCGACTGGATGAGGAGGGAAAACGGGAAAGCTAGAAGGTAATAGGTCAAGCCAAATGAGTGGGAAAGGTAATGGGCTAGAGAAGAAGGAATCTGATAGAGGAGAGTGGACTATGGGACAAAAGGAAGAAGGAGGGGCATCAGGGCGAGGTGACAGGCAGGTGAGGAGAAGCTGTAAGGGCCAGGTTGGGGATTAGATAAAGAGGGAAGGGGTAAGGGAAAAGAAAAAATCAAAAGGAAAAAAAATTACTGAAGGGAGAAATCGCTGTTCATGCCATCAGGTAGGAGGCTACCCAGATGGAATATGAGGTGTTGGTCCTCCACCCTGAGAGTGGCTTCATTGTGGCAGAAGAGGAGGCCATGGACCAACATGTCGGAACAGGAATGGGATAGGAATTAAAATGGTTGGCCATTGGGAAATTCTGCTTTTGGAGGGGATGGAGAGGAGGTGCTTGACAAAGGAGTTCCCCCAATTTACATCGAGTTTCATCAGTATAGAGGAGACCACATTTGGGAGCACCAGATGCAATAGACGACCCCAACAGATTTCGCTGTTGACTCACGTGGAAGGATTTCTTTGGCCCTAAATGGACTTGAGGGAGGAGGTATAGCACTTCTGACGTTTGCAAGGATATGTGTGGAGGGATGAATGTATAAGGGAATGACAGAGGGAGAAATCCCCGCAGAAAGTGGGAGAATTTGGGATGGGACACGGGGGCAAAGATTATTTGGTTTTGGTGTTGGATTCCGTTGAAGATGGAGGAAGTTGTGGAGAGAGATGTAGTAGATGCAGAGGGTGTATAGATTATTAAAGGAATTACATATTTTGTGTTCCTATTGAATTATTAATTAATTAACCATATTTGCGTGGTAACCATGGCAGAATATTTAGTATTAAACCAAGCGAATTTGCATTTAGAGCAGGAAAATGATCTTATTTTATTTTCAAGGCTGCTACGCAAGCATAATTTGTAATTACCTGAGATTACTTCATGCATTGTATTTTAATGGAGTGAAAACCTAAATATAGTGTAACAAGTTGGTTTGTATTGTAATTTTTAAAACTTAACATCATTAGCAATATTCTTACCTCCTACCTGGATCTTTTGAAGTCTTTTGATTTGTCAGTCAGCCCTTTATTTTTGTATAATATAGACTACTATGATGGGAGAGGGTAAAAGTGGGTAGACCCTGTTTTCTTTTAGCCTTGTAATTCATAATACTCTAATATTATATTTTCTGGAAGAAAAATGTTCTTCAATTCTGATTGATGTTGCCACTTAATACTACTACATGGATGTAGTTGAGTCCACGTGTTAAGCAGTATATAAACCTGTTGGTAGAAGGCTGAAATAATTGATGAATCTGCTTATGTGGGTGATATGCTGCGAGGCAACAATTTAACTGTGAAAGCAGAAGTGGATATAAATTTGGTGTATATAGGTGATAACTTTTTAAAAATCTTGTCTACCTTTCATGTTAACATGATCATTGTTTCAATGACATCATTAACACTTATCAGTTTTTGGGTGCTGGTCATGCTTTAATGTTACTTGATCTTAATTACATAACACATATTTTGTTAGAAAGCTAAAGGGCTTCAAATATCCAGGCAAGAAAATAACTGGAGTTGTTTCATAGAAATAAGGTGGATGCAAAGCAAATCAGTTTATTCGGCGCAGATGGTAAACCTCAGGAAAAAGGTATAATGGTGCATCCTTCTAGAATGCTTTAATGTGCCTGCATTTAAAGTTGGGGAAAGTATATTTTGAAGGGTTGTAACTTTCAAGAATTTATTCTGTATTTATTGTAATATTTTATTTTCATATTTTTAGCATTTGTCTCATTTAAAAATGAATACAGTTAAATTATCTGGAGTTTATTAGGAATATGTGATATTATGCAAAAGCATTTTGCAGCATGTTTAGTTACTGTGTTAAGTTTTTAAATAATTTGTTTCAATCATCTCTTGGTTCACTTTTTTTTAGAAAGGTGTCTTTTGACTTTAATTGATTTATCAACCAACTGTTGGCCCAGAATCAGAATTATTAATACTGACTAATGAAGGGTCTTGGCCTGAAATATTGACTGTTTAATTCTCTTCATTGCTGCTGCTTGACTTGCTAAATTCTTCCAGCATTTTGTGTGTGTTTTTCAAGATTTTCAGCATCTGCAGAATCTCTTGCATGTGGAATTGGTTGTTTTGCAGCAGCGGTAGTGTGTAAAGAAAAAATTACTATAAATTACAAAAATAAATAGTGGAAAACAAAAATGAGGTAGTGTTTGTGGACCAATGAGGAAATCTGATGGCAGAGGGGAAGGAACTGGTTTTGAACCATAGTGTTCTTGAGTCTTCTGTACTTCTTGCCCAGTGGCAGTAACAAGAAGAGAGCAAGTTAGTGAGGGTGCTTGATGATGGATGCTGCCATCTTGAGGCACTGCCACTTGAGATGTCCTTAATTTGCATATAAAAAGTAGGAAGATATCAAACCATTTTTAATATCATAGTTACACACACAAAATGCCAGAGGAACTCAGCAGGCCAGGCAACATCTATGGAAAAGGATACAGTTGATGTTTCAGTCCGAGACCCTTCAGCAGGATTTGATGAAGGGTTTGGCCTGAAATGCGACTGTACTCCTTATATGTGTTGTTTGGATTTCCAGCATCTGTATATTTTCTCTTGTTTTCTATATTGTAGTGTCAGGAAAACAATATCTAATCTTTCATTTTTTTGGACTTTGAGCAAATTGGCTGCCATATTGCAGGATTTTACAGCAAAGATTGCACTTCCAAGATGGTAATTAACATAATTCAAAATGATCTATTAAGTCATGTTCTCCTGGCATTGTCTAAATGTATTGGTTTATGAAAATTGAATTGGGTTTTGAATGTTAAACTCAAGAGAAATGCAGACCATTACAATTAAGTGGGGGCAAGTGTAATGTGCACTTTGTTCTTCAGTATACATAAGCATAGGTTTTAATTTCTCAGGGTCTGCATGCTGTTGGCAAAACCACCATTTATTACCCATCTCATTTCTAAGAGCATTTGATGAATTGACTGTACCTTGGTTGTCTTTCTTAATGCCATTGATTGGGGAGCTGCACTGATATGTTTCCAAGGCAGCATTACGTGTAACTTGGAGAGGAACGTGCAAGTCATGGTGTTCCCATATGCTGACTGCCATTATCTTGTTTGGCAATTGCAGATGCTGGGTTTTGGAGACAGCATCATTTTAGCCTCTGTAGATCATTGCAGAACACTTGGTAGACATGAACCTTGGTGGAGGCATTGAATATTTGGAGCAGTGAGGGATTGTTGGTTAAGTTGGTGGCTTTATTCAGTGATGTTTAGCTTTTTAGGTGTTGTTGGTGCTATAATTGCTAAGGCAAATGCAGCATATTCTATCCTGGCCCTGACATATGCTTCATAGATGCTGGAAGGATGTCCTCTCTTAAATCAGTAACTGCAGAATACTTGGCCTTATGTTGTAGTTATGTAACACATAAACAAGCCCTTATAGCCCATCACATTCAGGCCAGTCAGCAAGTCTGTATTAATCCCATGTTCCTCATTTGGCTCTTTATAGCTCAGTGGTCCCCAGCCTCCGGGTCGCGAAGAATGCAGCGGTGCAGCAGTAGTCGGAATGCACCCAGCACAGCTTTAAGAAAAAAGCCGAAATAAACAAGCTAATTAATTAGGTGCTGCCCGGCATGTAAATGTCAGCCCAGACCAGAGTGCTGGGTGCATTCCGACTACCGCTGCACCACTGCATTCTTCGCGGCAATGTATCGGTCTGCGGTCTGGAGGCTGGGGACAACTGCTTTGGCTTGTCTAAATGCCTAATGTAGTGAGTGCATTGCAGATTTTATGCAACTTGTACAGGAAAACATTATTTCATTAAATACCCAGTAAATCTCCTACCCCTTACCTAAAAGCTGTACCTAGTGGCCTTTGACACCTCTTAGAGTCATAGAATACTACAACACAGAAACAGGCCCTTTGGCCAACCTAGTCCATGCCAAACTATTTAAACTGCCTAGTGCTATTGACCAGTACCAGGATCATAGCCCTCCATACTCCTCCAATCCAAACTTCTCTTAAGCGTTGAAATTGAGCTCGCATCCACCACTTGGAGTGGCAACTCGTTCCGCCCTCTGAGTGAAGAAGTTTCTCCTCTGTTCCCCTTAAGCATTTCACCCTTCATTCTTAACCCATGACCCCTAGTTGTAGTCTCACCCAACCTCAGGGGAAAAAGCCTGCTTGTACTTACCCTCTCTATATCCCTCATAATTTTGTATACCCTCAGCCTTCTACGTTATAAGGAATAAAGTTCTAACCATTTCAATTTTTCTTTATAACTGAGGTCCTCCAGTCCCAGCAACGTACACTCTCCCGCCACAGGAAATATCCTCAATCTTATTGACATCTTTCCTCAATCTTATTGACATCTTTCCTATAAGTAGGTGACCAAAACTGTACCCAATACTCCAATTTAGGCCTCAGCAAAGTCTTGTACAACTTCAGCATAACATCCCGACTCCTGTTCTCAATGTTCTGTGAAGGCCAATGTACTAAAAGCTTTCTTTATAACTCTATCTATCTGTGATGCCACTTTCAATAAATTATGGACCTGTTTTTCCAGATCCCTTTGTTCTACCACATTCCTCTGCCCTATCACTCACTGTGTAAGACCTATTCTCGTTGGTCCTCCCAATTTATCACATAATCTCAAATGTCAAATGACTGAACCTTCTTGACCAATCTGCCATGCAGGACCTTGTCAAGTGCCTTGATGAAGTCCAGGTAGACAACATCCATTGCCTTGCCTTCATCAACTTTCCTGGTAATTTCCTCAATAAACTCTGTAAGATTGGTTAGACACAACCTACCATGCACAAAGCCATACTGACTATCCCTAATCAGTCCCTGTCTATCCATATACTCCTATATCCGTTCCCTTTGAATATCTTCCATTAACTTTACCACTAGTGAGGTCAGGCTCACTGGCCTATAATTTCCTGTTTTCTTTTCTTAGAGCTTTTCTTAAACAGAGGAACTACATTAACTATTCTCCATCCATTTGGTACTTCACCTGTTGCTAAGGATGATTTAAATATCTAGCTTTGCCTCACTGCTTTAGACCCCCGTGTCCATTCCCTGAGTAAACACATATGCAGAAAAAATCCATTGAAAATGTCCTCCCATCTCTTTTGGCTCCATGAATGGATTACCATTCTGATCTTCCAGAGGACCAAATTTGTCCCTTGCAATCCTTTTGCTTTCAACATATCTGTAGACGCCCCCAGGATTCTCCTTCAATTTGTCTGCTAGAGCAATTTCCTGCCGCCTTTTAGTCCTCCTGATTTTTTAAAGTGCACTCTTGCATTTTTTATACTCAACTACCTCATTTGTTCCTACCTGCCTATACCTGCTTTGCACCTTTTATTTTCTTAACCAGGACTTCAATATCTCTTAAACCAAGATTCCTTAAACCTGTTATCCTTACATTTTATTCTGACAGCCACATACAAGCTTTGTACTGTCAATAAACAGCACACACAAAACACTGGAGGAACCTAGCAGGCCAGGCAGCGTCGACGGAAAAAAATACAGTTGACATTTTGGACCAAGACTATTCAGCAGGACCAAGACTCAGTGTTCCCTGAAACGTTGACTGTACTCTTTTTCCATAGATAATGCCTGGCTTGCTGAGTTCCTCCAGTGTTTTGTGTGTGTTGCTTAGATTTCCAGCATCTGCAAATTTTCTCTTGTTTGTTACTGTACTCTCAATATTTCACTTTTGAAAGCCTTCCACTTACCAAGTATACTTTTGCCAGAAAACATCCTGTCCTTATCCACACTTGCCAGATCCTTTCTGATACCATCAAATTTGGCCTCTCTCTAATTTAGAATTTCAATCCAAGCACCAGACCTAAGCTGTTCCATACTTACCTTGAAACTAATGACATTATGATCACTAGGTGCAAAATGTTCCCTTCTGTCACCTGCCCTGTCTCATTTACTCTCTTGTTGAGACTACTTTTTACTGATTACGGGTATGTTCAGGACCATATTTAACAAACTCTATCCCATCTAGACCTTTTATAGTATGAGAAATGTTTCTCATTACTTATCTCACTTGTATGCTTCATTATGTTTACCTCAAATAACCTGATAGCTAAAGTGATTCTTCCAAGGCAATGTCCTCATAAATCCTTCGCACCCATCCCAATCCGTTCAAATCCTTTTTAGACTGTTGTGACTGGAATTCCACAGTATCTAGCTGTAGCCAAACCTATCTTTGTACCATAATCTTTCTGCTCCTTTATTCTGTATTGTACTTGTTAAGGGAATTCCATCATGTTCCTAATGTGCAGATGGCTTCCAGGTGTCAGTTGTCAGTTGCAGGATGAGATCTTGTAGCTACAGTTTTGGTGTGGCTGGTTCAAGGGAATTTCTGATCAATGGTGATATGCAGTTCTATCCCCCACATGGTTAAGCACACAGATGTACATGCAGACACAAACTGACTGACAATAGTAATGCCATTGACTGTGAAGAATAACCAGTATTGGACATCGGTAATGTAGAATACTGCAAGTCCCATTCACTGGTTCATTGGCGAAACTGATGGCAAGGAGGTGTGTGGCCTCTTGTTGTGTGGGCCAGGCCCTCATGCACTGTGGAGTTGCCTGTTGCAGCCGCCCAGAGAAGGAGAAGCTGGAGCTGGTGTGAGAGAGAGCCGGACTCTGTGCTGGGTTGGGAGCTGGCTGCTTCCATTGGTGCTGCTCTCCAGTGTTTGTTAAGTTGCATTGTGTTCATCTGTCGCTGCACTAGCGTGTGATGAGGTCTGCTGCACCATCCTTTTTTTCCTCTCTGTCTCTGTCTCTCTCTCTGTCTCATTTTTTTGTGACTATGCTTTCTGCTATTGTTAGTAAATTTGCTGATGACACAAAGGTTGGGGATGTTGTGGATATTGTGGAGGGCTGTCGGAGGTTATGGCGGGACATTGATAGGATGCAAAACTGGGCTGAGAAGTGGCAGATGGAATTCAACCCAGATAAGTGTGAGGTGGTTCATTTTGGTAGGTCAAATATGATGGCAGAATATAGTATTAATGGTAAGACTCTTGGCAGTGTGGAGGATCAGAGGGATGTTGGGGTCCGAGTCCATAGGACACTCAAAGCTGCTGTGCAGGTTGACTCTGTGGTTAAGAAGGCATACGGTGGCCTTCATCAATCGTGGGATTGAGTTTAAGAGCCGAGAGGTAATGTTGCAGCTATATAGGACCCTGGTCAGACCCCACTTGGAGTACTGTGCTCATTTCTGGTCACCTCACTGCAGGAAAGATGTGGAAACCATAGAAAGGGTGCAGAAGAGATTTACAAAGATGTTGCCTGGATTAGGGAGTATGCCTTATGAGAATAGATTGAGTGAACTCGGCCTTTTCTCCTTGGAGCAACGAAGGTTGAGAGGTGACCTGATAGAGGTATATAAGGTGATGAGAGGCATTGGCCGTGTGGCTAGTCAGAGGTTTTTTCCCAGGGCTGAAATGGCTAGCACGAGAGGGTACATTTTTAAGGTGCTTAGAAGTAGGTACAGAGGAGATGCCAGGGATATGTTTTTTACAGAGAGTGGTGAGTGCATGGAATGGGCTGCCGGTGATGGTGGTGGACGCGGATAAGATAGGGTCTTTTAAGAGACTCCTGGATAGGTACATGGAGCTTAGAAAAAGAGGGCTATGGGTAATCTTAGGTAACTTCTAAAGTATGGACATGTTTGGCACAGCTTTGTGGGCCGAAGGGCCTGTATTGAGCTGTAGGTTTTTTATGTTTCTGTTGTAACTACTGTTTGCACTTTGGTCCAGGAACAATACTGTATTCATGTGTATGGTTGAATGACAATTAAACTTGAACTTCTGTGTGAATTGGTATCTTTGTGATGTGAATGTTACTGGCTACCTGTTGCCTCATCTGAATGTTGTCTCGCTCTTGCCGCTTACAGCAATAAATGAGTTGTGAATAGAATTTTGTGTAGTCATTAGTGAGAATTTGCACTTCCAATCAGGAAGGTGGTAGATGAAGCAGTTGAAAATGATTGGAACTAGAATTTTGCTTTCACTAAGTTCTATGGTGATGTCCTGAAGCTGGGATGATTGACCTCCAGTAATCACAACTATCCTCCTTTATAATTCTAACGAATGGTGTATTTCATCTTTGATGCCCAATGACCTCATTTTTACCAAGACTGGTAGATGCTGTAGTAAGTCAAATGTTTTTTTAGTGTCAAGGGCAAACACTCTCACTTTATGAAATTCTGCTGTTTGATCCATGTTTAGAGCAAGGTTGTGGTGAGATCTGGCACCAGCTGGTCCTGATGAAGCCTAAAATGAACAGACTGAGACCAGGCAGTAATTAACAAAGTTGGATTTGTTTTGTGTGATCAGGACATATCTAGGCAGTTTACCAGATTATTGGCTAGATGCCAGTGTTTTAACCATATTGGAGCAGCTCGGTTGGAAGTACAGCGAGTTCTGAAGCATATATCTTTAGTCAGCTGAGATACCAGCTGATCCCGTTGTCTTTCTTAGCCGTTTCTTGATATCGTACGGAAACTTGCTGAAGTCTGCATCTGAGATGGTGGGGACTTCAAAATGAAGTTGAGCTGGATTATCCACTTGACACTTCTGGCTAACTATGGTTACCAAAGTTCCAGTCTTATCTTTAGCACTTACCTACTTAGCCTTGCCCTTATTAAGACTGGTGATGTTCTTGGAGCTTTTCTGTTAGTTGTTTAGTGGTCCACCATCATTCATGACTAGGTATTGCAGTTCTGCAGTGTTTTGATCTGATCCATTGGTTACTTCGTTAAGTATGTTTTTAATGCTTGCTCAGTTGGAACTATTTTTGGTATGCCCACTGCTTTTTCTGGCTTGGCATCTGCATTCATTGCCTGGTTTCATAGCATTGGGAGGGATATGTTGTGTCATGAAATTACAGATTACATTGGTATGTTTCTGCTCTTAATAGCCCATAGTAACTCATTGAAGTTTTTAGCTTTGAACTGCCAGATTTTTTTCTGTGTCCCATTTAACTTGATAACTATACTACACAATATTAGTCTATGGGATAATTCTCCTAATAAAGGAAATAAGGACTTTGTAATATAAGGGACGAGGACTTTGTAATGTCGACTGGGCTGGTAATGTCCATAATGTGTTGGAATTCAGTATCTCAGTTGACGCTGGGTGATCCATTTAGTTTTATTTTGATTGTATGCCTTGCTAGGCCTTTTTAAAAGGTATTTACGAATAGGTAATATTGTGGGTCTGGATTCACATTGACCAGGCTGGGTAGGCTTGGCCAGTGCCATCTGAACCAGATAGAAGGATTTTACAAAAATGCAGTAAAATTCCATATTTGAATTTGAATCCGGGGATTATCAGTCCAGACCTCTGGATTTTTAGTGTGGTAACTCAATCACTACACCACCATCATACCCTTTAATATACCTACATATTCTTGATCTGTTTGGATTGCAAAAATCACAAGGTTTTACACTTATGGGTCAGGGAAGTGTTTTTTTTTAATGTACATGGCCAATGTATACAAGTTTAAGGAATGTCACCAATTTGGGCAAAGGGGGAAAGGGAGGGTATGGTCACCCAATAGCTTAGATAATATTGTGGGCAGGTGACCTTTGTACTGTAAAATAAGAATTTCTCATGTAAGCCATATTTGCTGAATTTTGTACTTCAGTCATAACGAGAGCATTATGCAGAAAGCCAGATATGGAAAATCAGACACAGTAACAGAATATACCGGATATGTGCAACAGGTGGTTAATATTTGTGGTGAGTGCAAGCGTGTTCACATTTCAGATCTGCACCCATTTTCAAATTGCAAGAATGCACCAATATACTATGTCACCAAATAGTGCTATCTGCTTTTGTTTGATGGATATTTCTTATATTTGTGAAATTAAACCATAACAGCTTTAATTTTGAGTATCTTTAATAAAATTATACAATGACCGTCACACAATTTCATAAAAGTAAATCTACTTTTCCTTCTTTTATTTATTCTTTGTCCCAACAATATAAGCAAAAAAATTCTTCCAATTCATGAATTTATCTCTATATGACAGTTACCATGGGCTCTGATTGAAGAAATTCTGTGAAGCTTGTTGTAGATTTTACTTTTCAACTTTCAGTGGTGAACTCCCACTTGAAGTGTTTTTTTTCCCCCCTTTCTCCCATGGGCCACTCTCCTCTTCTATCAAATTCTTTTTTCTCCAGGCCTTTCCCTTTACCACTTCACCTGTCAGCTTTATCACTTCATTCCATCCCCCCCCCCCCCCCCCCAACCAACCTGGCTTCACCTTCTAGTTTGTCCTCCATCCCCTCCCCCCACCATTTTTATTCTGGCATCTTCCTCCTTCCTTTCCAGCCCTGAAGAAGGGTTTCCGTCTGAAATGTTGACTGCTTATTCATTTCCATGATGCTGCCTAACCTGCTGAGATCCTCCAGTATTTTGTGTATGTTGCTTTGTATTTTCAGCATCAGCAGAATTTCTTGTGTTTAGGTTATTTTGGATTAGTCACCTTGTTTCCCAAGATGTCCAGCAATATCTAACTGAGCATCTGTTCTCAGTTGTGCCTTATTTCAGATCTATAAGTATTTAAGATGCTTCTGGATGCATTGCCCATCACCACCCAATGCCTCAACTGCCCCTCCCCCCCCAAACGATTCTCCAGAGAGAGAAATAATCCTGCCTGTAGTAATTGTACTCATTTCTGAGATTTTGTTAAATCAGTAGTTTTCAAAGCTCAAGTTGTTAAACAGATTTTATCTATGGCTCTGCTTTCTCTGGTGGCCGTGAGTACAGGAAACCTATCAAAGATGACCATAAGATACAGGAGCAGAAGTATCTTATCAAGTCTGCTCTGCCATTTCATTATGGCTAATCCAATTTTCCTCTCAGTCCCAATCTCCTGCCTCCGCTCCCTGTATCCCTTCATGTCCTGACCAATCGAGAATCTTATCAACCTGTGCCTTAAATAGACATTAAGACTTGACTTTCACAGCTGCCTGTAGCAAAGAATTCCACAGATTCACTACTCTCTGGCTAAAGAAATTCTTCCTCATCTCCTTTCTAAAAAGACACCCCTTTACTCTGAGGCTGTGTCCTCTGTTGTTAGACTCTCCCACCATAGGAAACATCCTCCACATTCACTCTATCAAGTCCTTCCACCATACAATAGTTTTCAATGAGGTCACCCCTCATTCTTCTGAATTCTAGTGAATACAGGCCCAGAGCCATCAAATGCGCTTCCTATGACAAGTCATGCAATCCTGGAATTATTTTTGTGAAGCTCCTTTGAACCCTCTCCAATTTCAGCAATCCTTTATAAGACAAGGGGCCAAAACTGCTCACAATACCTGCAAATGAGGCCTCACCAATCCTTTTTAAAGTTTCAACATTACATCTTTGCTTTTATATTCTAGTCCTCTTAACATTGCATTTACATTCCTCACCGCAGCTTCAACCTGAAAATTAACCTTTGGGGAATCCTGCACAAGGACTCTCAAGTCCCTTTGTGCCTCAGCTTTTTGTATTTTCTCTTCATTTAGTAAGTAGTCTGCCCTTTCATTTATTCTACCAGAGTGCATGACCATACACCTCGTAACACTTTATTCCAGCTGACACTTCTTTGCCCATTCTCTTAATCTAAGTTCTTCTGTAGCCTCCCTATTTCCTCAGAAGTACCTGCCCTCCTTCTGTCTTCATATTGCCTGCAAACTTTGCTACAAAACCATGAGTTCCATCATTCAAATCACTGGTCCCAACACAGACCCCTATGGAACACCACTAGTCACTGGCAGCCAACCAGTAAAGGCTCCCTTTATTCCCACTCTTTGTCTCCTGCTAATCAGCCACTTCTTTATCCATGCTAGAATCTTTCCTGTAATACCATGGGCTCGTAGCTTGTTAAGCAGCCTCGTGTGTGGCACCTCATCAAAGGCCTTCTGAAAATCCATGTACACACAACTGATTCTCCTTTGTCTCTCCTGCTTGTTATTTCTTCAAAGAATTCCAACAGATATGTTGGGCAAGATTTTCCTTTGAGGAAACCGTGCTGGGCACAGCTTATTTTATTATGTGCCTCCAAGTACCCTGAGACCTCATCTGTAATAATAGAGTCCAACATCTTCCCAACCACTGAGGTCAGACTAACTGGCCTATATTTCCTTTCTTCTGCCTCTCTCCCTTTGAAGAGTGGAGTGACATTTGCAATTTTCCTATGGTCTGGAACCATTCCAGAATTTAGTGATTCTTGAAAGATCATTATTAATGCCTCCACAATCTCTTCAGCCACCTTTTTCAGAACCCTGGGGTGTGCACCATCTGGTCCCGGTGACTTATCTACCTTCAGACCTTTGTTTCCCATGAACCTTCTATCTAGTAATGGTAACTTCATGACCCCTGACACCTGGGACTTGCACCCTACTGCGAGTGTCTTCTACAGCAGTGGTCCCCAACCTTCGGGCTGTAAAGCATGCAGGGGTGCAGCAGTAGCCGGAGCGCACCCAGCACATCTTTAAGAGAAAAGCTGAAATAAATAAGCTAATTAGTTAGGTGCCACCTGGCATATAAATGTCGGCCCAGATCAGAGGCGATTGCCGATTTCACTTGCTCAACGCGATGTTCACTCCTCTTTCCAGGGTGCTGGAGACTTTGGCTGTTCCATTGTTTGGTCAGTTTAAGCGCCAGCCCAAACAGGCTGAAAAGATGGGGCTGTCAGGATCGAGGTGACATGTTGAATGTACACAAACTTCTAATAAGGTATAGGCGCTGCCGTGCTTTCTTTGTAATGACAGTTATGTGCTGGTCCCAGGACAGATCCTCTGACACTTTTCAGAGAGAGAAAAATGTTGATCCTTAATGCCGAAGAATTTAAAGTTATTGACCCTCTCCACTTCAGTTCCTCTAATGAAGGCTGGCTTCTGGGTGGCCCCTAATTAATTAGCTTGTTTATTTCAGCTTTTTTCTTAAAGATGTGCTGGGTGTGTTCTGGCTACCACTGCACCCCTGCATGCTTCATGGCCCGGTATCGATCTGCGGCCCGGAGTTTGGGGACCACTGTTCTACAGTGAAGACCAGTGTAAAGTACTTATTCAGTTCATCTGCCTTTTTGTTGGCCCCCATTACTACTGCTCCAGCATTGTTTTCCAGCAGTCCAATATTCACTCTTGCCTCTCTTTTCTCTTTAATATTATTGGCTAGCTTACTTTCATATTCCATCTTTACCTTAATGACTTTTTTAATTGCCTTCTGTTGGTTTTTAAAAGCATCCCAATCCTCTAACTTCCTATTAATTTTTCCTCTATTATATAACCTCTCTTTAGCTTTTACGTTGGCTTTGACTTCTCTTGTTAGCCCCAGTTGTGTCATCTTGCCTTTGGAATACTTCTTCCTCTTTGGGATGTATATATCTTGTGCCTTCCAAATTGTTTCCCAAAATTCCAGCCATTGCTGCTCTGCCGTCATCCCTGCCAGTGTTCTTTTCCAACCAATTCTGGCCAACTCCTCTCTCATGCCTCTGTAATTTTCATCTGACTTCAGCTTCTCAAATTTCAGGGTGAATTTGATTATATCATAATCACTCTCCTCTTAAGTGTTCTTTTACTGTTAGCTCTCTTATCAATTCCAAATCATTGCACAACACCCAATCTAGAATAGTTGATCCCCTCATAGGCTCAACCATAAGCTAGTCTTAAAAAGCCACCTCGTAAGCATTCTGGAAGTTTCCACTCTTGGAATCCAGCACCAATATGATTTTTCCAATTTACCTGCATATTGAAATTCCCGCATGATTATTGCAACCCTACCCTTTTGGCATGCATTTTCTATCTCCCATTGTAATTTGTAGACCACATCTTTACTACTGTTTGGGGGTCTGTATACAACTCCCACCTTGGTCTTTTTACTCTTGCATTTCCTTCGCTCTATCCACAATGATTCAACACTTTCTGACCCTATGTTACCTCTTTTTAATGATTTGATTTCATTTTCTACCAACAGAGCAACGCTGCCCCCTCTGCCTTTCTGCCTGTCTTTTTGATACATTGTGTATCCTTGGATGTTAAGCTCGTTGGGTAATAACATTAAGCTGTGGTTACCCTGGGGGGCAAGTGATCATAATATGACATAGGGTTTGTAATTCTATTAATTAATTGTGTTATCTTTATGGCTAATAGGTTTTGGGTTTTTGCCTTATTAAATAATGTTGCATGCACGTAAAATCACCAAGTTTTATAAATAATGTGTTCAATTATGTGAAACTGTAGCTATTTCTATTCTAGCAGTCCTATCACCTGACCAGAATTGGAGTTACCAAGTTAAGAGAAAGAGAGGTGCATGTTAAAGCATACAATATTCTGACAGGGTTAGACAGCCTGGATTGAGGAAGATGTTTCTGTTGGCTGGAGAGTCTGGAGTGAGAGGTGACTAGATCAGGATATAGGCTGGGACCGAGAGGAGAGAGGAATAATTCATTTCAATGGAAGAGGACCTGTGGAATTCCCTACCGTAGAAAGCAATGAAGGTCATGATTGCTGAATATATTTTAAAAAGCCTTGGATTTCTATATCCAAAGTGTATCAAGGGATATTTAGAGAGTGGGAATCTGGTGTTGAGATAGAGGATTAGGCATGACCGTGTCAAATGTAGAGCAAGCTTGAAGAACTGAATGCCGACACAATGCTCCCTATTTTTTTTCTGTGAGTGAAATAAATGAAGCAATCGTATTCTACTTTGGAGTTAGAAAATAATGACTATAGTGACTAACAATTTTTTTTGAAAGGGGAATATTTCATATTGGGGGAGAGATTTCTAGATAGAGTACTTTGGAACTGTTCTTGAAACATCTATTTGGACAAATTGTACTCTTTACCCTGGAACAATGAAAGAATTCTGATAATTATGACTCTCCTTGAATTTGATTAATTAAAGGGAAGAAAATTCAACTGTTATCCTTTCAATATATTGAATGATAGAGATTGTATAGCATAGAAACAAGCCCCTTGACTCAGAGCATCTACATCAACCATCATGCTTATCTTTATCATTACTATTTGCCTGCATTAATTCTCTCCATCCCTTTCTGATTCAAGTACCTGTTCGGACACCTCTTAAGCATTGTTGCTTTTCCTGCCTCTGCCATTTCCTCTGCAGCTCATTTTACCATGGGAAACAAATGCTGGCTATCCACTCTATCTCTTTCTCTTGTAATTTTATATATCTCTCTCATGTCACCTTTCAATGTCCTTTTGCTCCAGGGAAAACAGACCTGGCCAATACAATTTCTCTTTGTAACCCAAGTGCCACAATACAGGCAACATCCTGGTGAATCTTTTCTGCATGAACTAGCTTAATCACATCCTTCCTGTAGTGTGATGACCCACCCAGTACTTTGTATGTCTATGATGTGGTATCCCAATTCTTGTACTCAATACCTTAGCTAGCGGTTACCTTCATTGCCCAATCTACTGGTGTTCTCAGAGAACTACACACTTTAAAAAAAATCAAAATAAGTTTTATTTATAACAAATATTTACAAGAATAAGCCGTTCAATGTCTTTTCATTCTTTACATTCATACTCAATGCTTTCTGTGTTGTTCTATTGTATTTATACCCATTCAGAGCACTGCTAAGACTCATGTGGCGCTATAGGGAGATACGCAGCTACAATAATTGAGGAGTTTCCTCTTCCACCCTGGCCCCTCCCTCTCCAGTCGGAGGCGAACCCTATTCTGAGGTCTTACACCATCAAGCCCTTGCGCTGGCTGTACCAAGCTTCAGTGTGTCCCTCAGCACATACTCCTGCAGCCTGGAATGCACTAGTTGGCTGTTTTCTTCCATAGACATCTCAATGTGCTGGCATACCAACAAGTTTCAGGAAGACCAAAGGACATCTTTCACTGAGTTGATGATCTGCCAGCCGCACTTGATGTTTGTCTCTGTGTGGGCCCCTGGAAACAGCCCATAACTCAGAGAGTCCTATGTAACGCACGTGTACTGCTAGATATGTTCAACCACATTCTTCAGGTCATTGCCATTCCCTTCTAGATGCACTTAAGCCTCCACCTATGAGTCATGCCTTTTGTTTCTCAGCTATATGCTCAGTGGCCCACATTATCTTCTAGGTTCATAAAGACCAGAGTTCAAAAATACTCATCCTGTTTTTGAATCCCTTTATAATCTGTCTTTCCATTCTTCATACTTTCTCTAGCCATGCATCCCTCTATCTCGTTGATCCTGCAATTTCGAAGTCTTGTGTATTACAAAGTGTAATTGCTTTGTCATTACTAATCTTGCATTTAGCTGCCTAAGCACTAAACTCAGGATTTACCTCCCTTAATCTTTCTCCCCCTTTCTTCCTTTATAAGTTGCTTCTTAAAGCCAAGCTCTCTGGATCTAACTTTAGTAATTTGGTCTAATATCTGATTGTGTGGCTTTTTGCCTGATGTTGTTCAGTAATGTTCTTAAGAAATGTCTCGGGCATTTTCCTTTGTTAAGGATACTACATAAATACAAGATTGTTATTAATGGAGGTATTGAGAATTTGATGTTATCAATGTATATTAGGTTGATTAAATTCTATTGCCAAAGTTTTGGCAGAAAAAATTCAGTGGGTTGTGGGTTGCATAATAAACAAGTGTATGAAAATAAATACCTTGATAGTCAGCTTCTTTCAAAAGTCATAAATAGTTTGGACATCATTTTTCCTGTAGCATTAAGTGGTGATCTCATTTAGGGAAGTGCTGCTAAGCTAATGTGTACAGTAGAAACTTAAGCATCAGCGATCATTGATTCTCATCAAGGTCATCTAGCTTTTTTATTTTTAGGCTTCATAGCTTATGAGCTAGACATTGGCACTATCAGCATCCCTGCTGAAATAATATAAAGAAAAAAAATTCATTTTAAATGTTGTTTGACTGAAGGTTGTTACTTGGCAGAACTTGATTCTCTTCTGTAAACTTGATATCTGGTTCTGTGTTTCTAAATTTTTAGTATGTAAGATCCGTCATTTATATTTAGCTGGTAGTGTATAAAATTTCACAAAATGTATCTGACAAGAGTTCATTTGGCATGAATTGGATCTTTGACCAGTTGTACTTTTGCCTGGTTCTATTTGAATATTTGCATTATAAAATGTTTTCATTTTTTTAAATACAGTATGAAAAACTACAGAAACATTAAAAAATCAAAGGTCAAGATCTTAGGCAAAAAACTTCCATAAATAAGTTTGTAGTACTTCTAATACATTAGTGCCTTTGTCATTCATTGATGCCCACCATTTTCAAATGGTTATTGAATTGAGTTATTGGGTGCTTAGTAGCTTAACTATCTTCTATCTGACCTTCACCTTCCAATGTCCCTTAGTAATGAATTTCTGAATTAGTTTCTTGAATATATTTAGCTTAGATTAAAACAATTATATCTGGATGTAATTAGATATAATTATAAATCTAATCTTATTTGGATATAAAAAAGTAATTCTGATATTCCTGTTTTATCTGTTCAAAGTTGCATATCCTTGTTCTGAAACAGATGGCTCTTTAACTCCCTATTACTGAAAAAAATCTTCAGCATGTGCAGTCGGACACAATGAAATATCTCAAAGCTTAAAACCATGGTGAATATAAAGCTTATCTACCTGTCTCTTTTCATGAGGTGGACCTCTTATTCAAGAAATAAATCGAGGGAAATGATCTTTGTTGTAGTCCCTCTGAAGTATGTAATTATATACAGTATTTCCTTAAGCAAGGAAACTAAAACCTGCACAGAATGTCTTCTTACCTGCGCGCTTTGTAGTAGATGTCTGTGCTGGACATGGGAGACATAGGAACAACATTAAACCATTCAGCCCATCAAGTCTGCTCCGCCATTACATCATGGCTGATTTATTTCCACACCATCTCATTTTCCTGCCAACTCTCCATAATCTTCGACACCCTTATTAACCAAGAAATTGTCAATGTACACTTGAAATATAGTGGATTCCAGTTAATTGGGGCACATCGGGACCAGTACAGTTTGGTCCAATTAGCAGAAATGTCATGGAAATAGTTAAAAGTATAAAAAAGACAAACTACTGTTTAAGTGACAATTTGTGTATTTAAATACAGAACAAATTAGAACATTATCAAAGCCTCTACTATAAAATGGCGTTAGTTCCTAATAGTTATTGATGGAGGAATTAATCTACCATGTTCGTTTGATTGAATGTAAATGAACAAAACCACAGACACCTATTGCAGATAATGGACTGTCTTCATTCGATGTTTAGAAGATTGTGTCCTCCAAATTTTCAATTTTATTATAACCTTCAAGATGATTGTTGATACCCACTATAATTCCTAACTTGTTGAAGTTGTGAAATAGTTTCATTTTCATTCCCGGCTGTTTCTTGCATCTCCAAGTCTGAAAGCTTGAAGCTGTAGTAAGCAAAGCAGTTCGGAATTGTCTTGCTGCTTATTTCTTGCCAGCAATCTGTGACGAAAATCACTGCTTTTTGAACTCAAACACACGCAACTGATGCTACTTAAAAACAGATAGCTCTAAACATGGTGTAGTATCAAACTGCCATGCATGTGCACGTGACGGACACAGGTTAGAAATTGTTCGGCAACGGGTCTCCTGCCCCAATTAAGCAGCATTGTGTCCCAAAGAAACTAAAGAAATCCTGGCTATTTTCTCAAGTTATTGTTTTTTTTAAAAGATTTGTCTTCAATAAATGGCTTTTGCAATTAACCGATGGCCCAATTAACCAGAATCCACTGTACACCTAATGACTTGGCCTCCATAGCTGTCTGTGGCAATGCGTTCCACAGATTCCCTACCCTGTGCCGAATGAAATGCTTCCTTTATCTCTGTTCTAAAGAGATTTCCTTTCATTCTGAAGCTGTACCCTCTGGCCTAGACTCTCTTGCTACTGGAAACACCCTTTTGGAAATGTCATGATGTGTTTGGATAACTGCAGTAAAACTTCTTTTCTCTTGTGGTCCAAGCCCGTGCAAAACATGCTAACATACTTTCCTTGCTGTAGTTATTCATGTGACTCAACTGCAAATATAGTTGAGCACTTTTCCTCACCACTTCTACTGAATTCCAACTTTTCCTCCCCATTTTCACTATTCCTGTCAGGTAATTTCACGTTTCTCCTGTGTTCTATCTGTCACATTTGTACCAGTTGAACTTATCTTTGCAGTTTTTCTGCATCCCTTTCACATCTCATTGTATTATTGGCAAGTTAGAATGTATGACACTCAATCCTTTCATCTAAGTAGTTGATTAAGCCCATGCACTCATCTTTAAGAATAATTTTCAGTCGCTGTGGAAGCAAATACTAGTTTATTATACATTTCAGTAATCTCTGCATTCTCTCTTACAGTTTAAAAAAACAAACTCTTGGTTAAGCAGTAGCACTGTGAGAATTTGATTTAATCAGATTAGGACATTAAAGATTATGGGGAGAAGGCAGAAGAGAGGGGTTAAGAGAGTTAATAAATCAGCTATGATGAATCAGTATCAGATTTATTATCACCAGCCTGTGACGTGAAATCTGTTAAATTAGCAACAGCAGTTTAATGCAAGACATAACATAGAAGAAGAAAAATAAATAAATCTTATTCAGTATATCTTATATAGTATATGTATATTGTATAGATTAAAAATTGTGCAAAAAACAGAAATACTGTATATTTTGAGAAAAAGTGAGGTAGTGTCCATGGGTTCAATGTCCATTAGGAATAGAATGGCAGAGTGGAAGACGCTGTTCCTGAGTCACTGGGTGTGTTCCTTCAGGCTGCTGTACCTCGTACCTGATGTAACAATGAGAAAAGGGCATGCCCTGGGTGCTGGAGGTCCTTAATAATGGACGCTGCCTTTCCGCTCCTTGAAGATGTCCTGGGTACTTTGTAGGCTAGTACCCAAGATGGAGCTGACTAAATGCTGAATGGCCTAATTCTTATGTCTTATGGTCTTGTATCTGTATGGAAATGTAAAGCGCATCAACAAATTATCTAGAGTTTTTTATTTGAATTTTTTAACAGCTCTTATTTAAAATGTATTTGTAGATTTTTATTTCACAAAAAATGTATACAATGTTGCAGTATTTGTTGCAGTGGGATAGCAGTCTGTCATTTGAGATGTTCAGTATTTTGGTTAGTGGATTTGATAAAATAAAATTTATTTTGAGAAAAGTCCTTTTAAGACCTTAAGACTGTAAGACATAAGAGCAGAATTAGGCCATTCAGCCCATCAAGTCTGCTCAGCCATTTCCTCATGGCTGATCTGGATTCCATTCATGATCTGGATTCCATTCACCTGCCCTCTCACCATAATCCCTGATGCCCCGACCAGTCAGGAATCTATCAACTTCCACTTTGAATATATCCATGGACTTGGCCTCCACCGCAGTCTGAGGCAGAGCATTCCACAGATTCACCACTCTTTGGCTTAAAAAAAAATTCCTCCTTACTTCTGTGCCAAAAGGTTGCCCTTCAATTTTCAGGCTGTGCCTTCTAGTTCTGGATATCCCCACCAGAGAAACTATCCATTCCACATCCCCCTTATCTAGTCCTTTTAACATCTAGTAGGTTACAATGAGATCCCCCCACATTCTTATAAATTCCAGTGAGTACAGGCCCAAAGCTGCCAAACGTTGCTCATATGTTAACCCCTTCATTCCCAGGTTCATGTTCGTGAACCTCCTCTGGACTGTCTCTAATGACAATACATCCTTTCTGAGATAAGGGGCCCAAACTGTTGACAGTACTCAAGTGCGTCCTGACTTGTGTCTTATAAAATATCAGCATTATCTCCTTGTTTTTATGTTCCATTCCCCTTGAAATACATGCCAACATTGCATTTGCCTTCTTTACCACAGATTCAACTTGTAAACGATCCTTCTGGGAGTCTTGCACAAAGACTGTCAAGTCCCTTTGCACCTCTGATGTTTGAATTTGCTCCCCAATTAGGTAATAGTCTGCACTATTGTTCGCTTTACCAAAATGCATTATCATACATTTCCCAACACTGGATTCCATCTGCCACATTTTTGCCCATTCTTTCAATCTGTCTAAGTCCTGCTGCAATCGCATTGCTTCCTCAGTACTACCTACCCCTCCACCTATCGTCAAATCACCAGCAAGCTTTGCCACAAAGCCATCAATTTCACTGTCTAAATCATTGACAAACAATATGAAAACTAGTGGTCCCAATACTAACCCCTGAGGAGCACCACTAGTCACTGGTAGCCAACCAGAAAAGGCCCTGTTATTTTCACTCGTTTCCTTCTGGCTGTCAGCCATTCCTCTATCCATGCCAGTGTATTTCCTGTAACACCATAGGGTTTTATCTTGTTAAGCAGTCTCATGTGAGGCACCTTATCAAGTGCCTTCTGAAAAACTAAGTAAATAACATCCACTGCTTCTCCTTTGTCCACCCTACTTGTTACTTCCTCAAAGAATTCTAACAGATTTGTCAGGCAAGATTTTCCTTCACAGAAATCATGCTGACTTTGACTTATTTTATCATTAATCTCTAAGTACCCTGAAATCTCATCCTTAATAATGGACTCCCAACACCTTCCAACCACTGAGGTTAGGCTAGCTGGCTTATAATTTCCTCTTTCGTCTTCTGAATGAGTGGAGTGACATTTGCAATTTCCCAGTCCTTTGGGACCATATCCAGAACGTTTTCCTTTGTAATAGCAATGGGACTCACTCCTACTCCCTGACACTCACGGACCTCTGGCATACAGCTAGTATCTTCCACAGTAAAGACTGAAGCAAAGTACCCATTAAGTTCATCTGGCATTTCTTTGTCCCCCATTACTACCTCACCAGCATCATTTACCAGTAGTCCAATATCAACTCTCGCCTCCTTTTTATTCTTTATATAACTGAAAAAACTTTTAGTATCCTACTTTATGTTATCGGCTAGTTTGCCCTCATATTTCATCTTTTCCCTTATAGCTTTTTTAGTTGCCATTTGTTGGATTTTAAAAAACTTCCCAATCATCCAACTTCCCACTTGCTTTTGCTACCTTATTTGCCCTTTCCTTGGCTTTTATACAGTTTTTATAGTCAGCCATGGCTGCCTAGCTACTTCTGTGGGACATATCTATCCAGCATCTTTTGAACTATTCCCAGAAACTTCAGCCACCTCTGTCCTGCTGTCATCCCCACCAGCACCCCCTCTAATCCACCTCTGCAAGCTCCTCTCTCATGCCTCTGTAGGCTCCTCTTTCATGCCTCTGTAATTCCCTTTCTTCTATTGCGATACTGATACATGTGACCTGTGCTTCTCCCTCTCAAATTGCAGAATGAATTCAATCATATTATGATCACTGCATCCTGGGGGTTCCTTTACATTAAGCTCCCTAATAAGATCTGGGTAATTACACAACACCCAGACTAAGATGGCCCTTCCCTGAGTAGGCTCAAGCACCAGCTGCTCTAAAAAGCCATCTCATAGGCAGTCAACAAATTGCCTCTCTTGCAATCTGACACTAACCTGATTTTCTCAATTGCCTTGCATATTGGTCCCCATTACAATTGTGACGTTAGCCTTATCACATGCCCTTTCCAGCTCCCTTTGCTATCTCAAACCCACATCTTGACTACAATTTCAGCTATATATGATTCCCATAATGTTTTTATTTAACTTTATTTCTTAATTCCACTCACAAAGATTCAACTTTCTCTGACCCTATGTTACCTCTTTCTGAAGACGTAATTTCATCTCTTACCAATAGAACTACACCACCACCTATGCGCTCCTGCCTGTCATTTCGATACAAAGTATGTCCTTTGATGTTAAACTCCCAACTATGACCTCCTTTCAGCCTCGACTCAGTGATGCCCACAATGTCATACCGACCAATCTCTTAATTGCGCCATGAGTTCGTCCACTTCATTCCAAATGCTACGTGCATTTAAATACAGCACCTTCAGTCCTTAATTCTTTGCCCTTATGAATTTTGCCCCTCTGGTTTAATTTAACTGTTTGCTCTGTCTGCAGTTGTACCCAATCCTTGGCTTGTCCTTCCTTGCATTCATATTACATCATCTACTTGTAAACCTGCTGGCTCATCCTCAGCTCTATCACATTGGTTCCCATCCCCCTGCCATATTAGTTTAAGCCACTCCAACAGCTCTTTCAAACCTGCCTGCAAGGATATTGGCCCCCTTGGATTCAAGTGCAGCTTGTCCTTTTTGTACAGGTCACACCTGCCCCAGAAGAGTTCCCAATGATCCAGAAATCTGAATCCCTGCCCCCGCTCCAATTCTTCAGCCATGCATTTAACTGCTACCTCATTCTAGTCCTATCCTTACTGTCGCATGGCATAGGCAGCAATCCCAAGTTTACTACCCTTGAATCATGCTTCTCAACTTGCTTCTTAGCTCCTGTATTCTTTTTTCAGGACATCCTCCTTTTTTCTACCTATGTCGTTGGTACCAATATGTACCACGATTTCTGGCTGCTCACCCTCCCTTTTCAGGATATTTTCTAGCCACAACGACTTAAACATTAACAACAACCATTGTTTTCACACCTATTATTATTGTACCTCAAATAATGTGAGGTATCACTGCTGTAAAGTGTAAAGCTGTTGCTTGGGTTAAAAAAAAGCTTTGTCTGCAACTAGTTGAGATTTTATGATAGAAATGCAGAAAAGGTGATTGCTTCCACCAGGGTTCTCAAAACTGCAACAAAATATCTGAGCTGTGGCAGGGTTTGACTGCCATAACCTCCTACAAAGCTAAATTTTGTGACATAGGGGACAGCAGAGCTTCGCTTCCAGATGAGCTCAATGCCTTCTATGCTTGCTTTGACTACCAGAACAGAGAGGAACCATCGCGCAATCCCATGTCTCCTGTTGATTCTTTGGACCTAGTATCTGAAGATGACATGTGGGCTGCCTTCATGAGAGTGAATTCAAGGAAAGCATCCAGTCCGGACAGAGTACGCAGCCGAGTACCGAAGACATGAGTGGACCAACTGGCTGGTGTATTAACAGATATCTTCCACCTCTTGCTCCAGCAGTGTGTGATACCCACCTGCTTCAAGCAGGCTTCAATCGTACCGGTGCCCAAGAAGAGTGTAGTATATGACTATCTAAATGACTATTGTCCTGTGGCACTTAAATCTACAGTGATGAAGTGTTTTGAGAGGCTGGTATTGAAACGCATCAGCTCCTGTCTGAATGGTGACAGAAGCTCCAACTCACCTAGTGAAGCATCTGCTGCAGATCTGTTGCTATCTGGTTGGCTCTTCACACAATCCTGGAACATCTGGACAGCAACGATGCATACACAAGGATTCTCTTTATCGATTGCAGCTTGCATTTAACACCATCATTCCCTCAAAACTAATCAGTAAACTTCAAGACCTGGACCTCAATACCACTTTGTGCAATTGGATCCTGGATTTCCTCACCTGTAGACCCCAGTCAGTTTGGATTGGCAAAAACATCTCCTCCACAATCTCCATCATCACAGGATCACTGCTGGGATGTGTACTTAGCCCCCTGCTCTACTCACTTTACAACTATGACTGTGTGGCTCAGTACAGCTCCATAAACAAGTTTGCTGATGATACCACTGTTGTAGCTGTATCAATGGGGGTGATGAATCAGCACACAGGAAGGAGATTGAAAACTTGGTTGAGTGGTGGAATAACAATAACCTCTCACTCAATGTCAATAAGACCAAGGTACTTGATCTAGACTTCAGGAGAGTGAAACCAGAGGTCCATAAGCCAGTAATCATTGGAGAATCCAAGGTGGAGAGGGTCAGTAACTTTAAATTCCTGGGTGTCACTATCTCAGAGAGCATGACCTGTCCTAGACCCATTATATAAATATTATTGTGAAGAAAGCACTTTCCACTCATTTAAGTACTTTTATATTGTTATTTCATGCTCGTTACTTATTTCTATTTATATCTGCATTTGTTCAGTTTGTTTACAGTTAACAGTTCCTGATGTTTACAGTCACTGTTGTATAAATTTGCTAAGTATGCCTGCAGAAAAAGAATCTGAGGTTTGTATGTGGTGACACGTATGTATTCTGATATTAAAAAAATACTTTCAAATAGGCTGTTATATTAGGATAGTCCTTGTAAAGAGTTCCATTTAGGTCACTACTGTAATGGTGTGTAATGACAACATTTGGAGATTAATCAGAATGTGGTTGAGATTAGAACTGGAGAAATGCAAACATTTACTGCATTGGTAATAGTAAGGGCCTGGTCCTCAATTTGAACATGTGACAGTGTGCAAATTGAAACATTATCTGCCTTGAAGTTGGTTATAATTTTGTGATCATATGGTTAATGGGACTTGCTGTAAATTTTGGATATCTGTAATAAAGTTTTTGAGGAACCTGAATGTTGTTGAGGTGGGGGGTGGGGGTTGGGATGGGGAAGGAGTGCTGGTTAGCCAGAAAATTCACAGGAATAGTTAAGTCAACAAAAGTACGCAAGTTTCAACAATAGATGGATTTAAGATAATGCTCAATAGGGATTCCACTCACTACAGAGACCTTAAAAATAGTGATTTATATGTCTTCCTGTACCATTGATGCTTCCCTCATCGGTATCTCCTCCATTTCCCAGACAACCATGCTCACCCCGTCCTTCCCACTGCCTTAACAGGGATAGAGTTCACCACTTTCCACAGGGATCGCTCCCTCCATGATTCCCTTGTCCATTCATCGCTCCCCACTAGTCTCCCACTGGCACATATCCCTGCAAGCAATAGAAATGGTACACCTGCCCATTCACCTCCTCTCTTACCTTCATTCAGGGTCCCAGACAGATTCAGCGGAGATAAAGGAACTGAGAAAAGAGAATAAAAAATTGCATTGGTGCTACTTTACACTACATTGGCAACTGCATTGGGTGCTGCTTCATGCACCCATGCTGAGTTCGTCAATTTAATCAACTTCAACTTCCACCCTACCCTTAAGTTCACTTAGTCTATTTCTGGCACCTCTCTCCCCGTTCTCGATATCTCCCTATCTCCATCTCTGAAGACAAACTGTCTACCAGCATCTTTTATAAACCTACTGGTTCCCACAGCTGACTACACTTCTTCCCATCCTGTCTTCTGTAGAAATGGTGTTCCCTTTTCTCAGTTCCTTCTCCACCGCATCTGTTCCCAGGATAAGGCTGTCTTTCCGGGACATCAGAAATGTCCTCTTTCTTCAAAGAAAGTGGTTTTCCTTCATCCACCATTAATGCTGCCATCACCCGCACCTCTTCCGTTTTCCGAACATTTGCATTCATCCCATCTTGACAGGGATAGATTTCCTCTCGACATTGTCCTTACCTGATACCCCATGAGCCCCTGCATCTAATGCCTCACTCTGTGCAACTTCCACTATCTTCAACAGGATCCTACCACCAAACACATCTTTACCTCCCCCCCCACCCCCGCTCTTCATTTTCTTTCTGCAAGGATCACTCCAGGATTCCCTTGTTCATTCGTACCTCCCCACTAATCTCCCACCTGGCACATATCCCTGCAAACGACAGAAGTGCTACACCTGCCTGTTCACTTCCTCCCTTAGCTTTATTGAAACAGTCCTTCCAGGTAAGGCAACACTTCACCTGTGAATCTGTTGGGTTCGTCTTTTGTATCTGGTACTTCCGTTGTGGCCGCCTCTACATTGGTGAGATCCAGCATAAATTAGGGGACTGCTTTGTTGAGCATCTCCTCTCCATTTGCCAAAAGCGTAATTTCCCGGTGACCAACCATTTTAATTCCTGTCCCCATTTCTATTCCGACATGCCAGTCTATGGTCTTTTCTTCTGTGATGATGAAGCCACTCTCGGTGGAAGCGCACCACCTCATATTCCATCGAGGTAGCCTCCAACCTGATGGCATGAACATAGATTTCTCATTCCTCTAATTTTTCCTCCCCTTTCCCTATTCTTCTATTCACCACTCTGGCCTCTTACCTCTTCTCAGCTGCCTATCACCTCCTCCCAGAGCCCCTCCTCCTTCCCTTCCACCCATGGTCCAAACTCCTCTCCTATTAGATTCTTTCTTCTCCAGTCCTTTACCTTTCCCACCCACTTGGCTTCATCTGTCACTATCTAGCTAGTGCTCCTTCCCCTCCCCTCACCTTTTTATTCTGATGTTTTTCTCCCTTCCTTTTTTCAGTCCTGAAGAAGAGTCTCAGCCCTAAAAGTTGACAGCTGATTCATTTCTGTAGGTGTTGCTTGACCTGCTGAGTGCCTCCAACAGTTTGTGTGTATTGCTCTGGATTTCCACATCTGCAAAATCTCCTGCATTAGTGATTACGTTGCCTTTGAATGGGAAGAAGTACAGTAGTGGTTTAAGTAGGAGTCCACTTTTGTGCATGGGTGTATGGTGGGGTACCACTTGGAGATTAAAATATTTTATGTACAGTATAAACATCTATCATATTCATATTTGATATCAGAGAGATTGTGGTTCTTCATACAGTTTTAAATTACACTACATTTTTCATTAAAGAAATGATGACATTTACAGTATCATGATGGACTTCGATAAAATTTCTTTTCTCAAGCAACTCTTTAAGAACCAGTGGATAGAGTTTAAAGTGAGCAAAATTTACACAAGAATTTGAGGACTAATGTTTTTCTGCAGAGTGGTTCTGGTTTGAAGTTCCCTGCTTGTGTGGTGGGAATTGAACTGATAAAGGACTTTAAAGGTGAAGTGCATTGGCACTTGAGGAAACTCATTTTCAGGGTTTCAGGAAGGGAACAGAGGAATGGAACAGACTGAATTACTTTGCAAAGAGTTGCCATGAACCTGCTTATGGTGATTTGGTGTTTAATGATGATGAGTCTTAGATAATGGGAATATATCTGATATTAAACTGCTTTGTTAATGTAGTATCTGCAACCAGTAGTTTTTGGTTTTGTCTATCTTTAAGTAATCCTTTTAACATTAAGAGAAAATGATATGTCACCATATATGATCCAATACAAGAAAATCAAGATGGAGATTGATTTTCTCATGGAGATTCATAGTATATCAAGAAACACAATGGAATCAATGAAAGACCACACCCAATAGGTCAGGCAACCAGTGTGCAAAAGACAACAAACTGCAAATACAAAAAGAAAGAGGGAAGAAAAGGAAATAATAATAAATAAACAATAAATATCAAGTACATGATATGAGTCCATAGCTTGTGGTGAGCTTGGAATGTGGTGGAACAGTTGAGTGATGGGGTGAGTGAAGTTATCCCCTCTGGTTCAAAAATCTGATGATTGAGGAATAATAACTCCCGAACCTAGTGGTGTTGGTCTAGAGGCTCCTATACTTCCTGATGGCTGCAGTGCAGAGACCATGACCTGGGTTGAGGGGGTCCTTCCTGCAACAGTGCTCTGTGTAGATGCGCTCAATGGTAGGGAAGGCTTTACCAGTGGACTGGGCTGTATACATTACCTTTTGTAGGCTTTTCCATTCAAGGGCATTGGTGTTTTCATACCAGGCCATGATGCAACTACTCTCCACCCCACATCTATAGAAGTTTGTCAGAGTTTTAGATAACTTGCTGAATCTTCACAAACTTTGAAGAAAGTAGAGGCACTGCTGTGCTTTCTTGTGCTGGGCCCAAGACAAATCCTCTGAAGTGACAACACCAAGGGGTTTAAAGTTGCTTACCCTATCCACCTCTGATGCGCCAATGAAGACTGGCTCATAGACCTCCAGTTTCGTCCTCCTAAAGTTAATAGCTTCGTGATCTTGCTGACATTGAGAGGTGGTTGTTGTGGTGGTGCCACAACCAAATTTTCGATCTCCTTCCTGTATATATGCTGATTCATCATCACCTTTGTTAGCCAACAACAGTGGTCTTATTGTGGCTATATGTTCAAAGATTCAAAGTACGTTTAATATCAAAGAATGTATAAATTATACAACCTTGACATATGTCTGCTTACAGGCAGCCACCTGAAAGAACCCAATTTTAAAAAAGACCAACACCCAATGAACAGAGAAAGGAAAAAAAAAACACAAATCATGCAAACAAATAGAAGCGAGCAGCAGCATTCTGAACCAAATTGAGTTCTTGGGTCCCAGTCCCTGCAGCAGCACGGAGTAGGCCTAAATCCTCTGTTCATTGTATTAGCAGGGCAAATCACCCTGCTAATATATTAATATATTAGCTATTTTACAACATGTATTATCCTGGTATAAATTATAAATTACTTTTGGCCTTGTTCTTTACTGGACAGTCAGGTGTTTCATGCTTCTGCATATTTGGAACCTCTTGATTCACTTGCTAGTATAACCAGCAATTAGTGCCCTTGGTATTGGTGATTGATCTTTTTGTCTTGGAGCTCACTGTTTCAAATGAAATTTTGTCTCTTTATGCTTTTCTTAACCTGAATTTCATTCATCTTTTGTGACATTTTGCTGCTGCTGCTGGGTGTAGTTTTTGGATGACGTAGCTGCATCCCAAAGCTAAAGTGATCACTAATTAACTTCTAATGTCTCATTGTTAGTAATTATAGTTTTAATATCCACTGCTGTGGACCAGGGATTTCATAAGTAACCTTGTGGAAAAATTGCAGAAGAACAGATGTATTTCTGTTTAATCTTGTATTTAACAGTTGCAACTTTTTCTTTGACTAGATTATCTCATTTAAGTTGTGAAATAGAACAAAGGAGAACATTCTTTCTCCTTCCCATTTAGATATTTTTAAATCTTCCTCTTTTGCCTGAGGTTATTCTTCATGTTTCTGTGTGAATGTAGTACCACTGAAGTAGAATCCTAGTCCAGATACTCTGCAGTAAATTCTAGTATTCCAGTTATTGCCTAGGCTAACACCAAATTATTTATCTAAAACTATGGATCTTTATCTGTGTGCTGATTACTGGCTTGAATAAATATTAGCTTGTATGCATGCCATTGTCCCCTAAAGTACTTATTTTTATCCTATATAACCATAACCATATAACAATTACAGCACGGAAACAGGCCATCTCGGCCCTTCTAGTCCGTGCCGAACGCTTACTCTCACCTAATCCCATCTACCTGCACTCAGCCCATAACCCTCCATTCCTTTCCTGTCCATATACCTATCCAATTTTTTTAAAATGATAAAAATCGAACCTGCCTCTACCTTTACCTCAATAATAACAGGGTTGTCATGGTGGGAGAATTTAATTCTCCCAATATTCATTGGCGAGGGGTTTAGATGGGGTGGAGTTTGTTAAGTGTGTTCAGGAAGGTTTCCTGACACAATATGTAACCAGGCCTACAAAGAGGCTGTACTTGGGAAATGAACATGGTGAGGTGTCAGGTCTCTCAGTGGGAGAGCATTTTGGAGACAGTAATCACAATTCTATCTGCTTTACCACAGCATTGGAGAAGGACAGGAATAGACAAGTTAGGAAAGTGTTTAATTGGAGTAAGGGGAAATATGAAGCTGAACTTGGAAGCATAAATTGGTAACGGATGTTCTCAGGGAAATGTACGGCAGAAATGTGGCAAATGTTCAGGGGATATTTGTGTGGTGTTCTGCATAGGTATGTTCCAATGAGACAAGGAAAGTATGGTAGGGTACAGGAACCGTGGTGTACAAAGGCTGTTGAAAATCTAGTTGAAAAGAAAAGCTAACGAAAGGTTCAAAAAACTAACTAATCCTCATCTACTCCCTCATCCTTTAAATAACAAATGCTGTTTACTTCTGTTGAAATTTCCTTATTGTCTCACAGTCTGTACAGGCCAATCCTGAGTTGCATATTATTAAATTTAGAAGTACGACTTGTGTTCATTCTTATGAATCATAGAACTAGTCTTCTCTCTCTATCGTTAGTAATTGTTCATTTTTCTTACTTATCAGTATGAATGTGTTTTTTGATGCCACTCATTTTGAAACTGAAAGTATGGTTACCATATCAAGTGTTTTTTTGGTGTGGATTTTGCAACTTATTGTCTAACTTGACTTGTGGATATCTGTGAAATCGACCAATTCATTATATGGAATGGCAATTATCTTGCATTTTCTTGATTTAACTTGAGTTTTATGAAAATATTCCCATGTTGGCTGTTTTCAACAACTAAATTGTACTAGTGAAAATTTTAGCTGAAAAAATCAAAGGTGTGTATTGAATTTCTGTATTTTGTTTTAAGCTGAAGTATATGCCCTGTTTTTCTGAGTAGATGTTAGTATGTACTTAATTGTAGATATTAAGGTGTTGATAATAGTTCCAGATTATCTTAGTAGAGAGAATATAATAGGATTTATGGATAGAATTGCATTGCAGGACAGGAAATGAATTAGATAAGTACAGCTGTGCCTTTGGGCAGTTATTATCCATTATATTTTTCAATTTGGTGCAACACTGCACTTAATTTAAAGAGCACAGAAAGCCCCAAATTTATCTAAATGATCCAGTATATCTTCTGGGATCAAGAGTCAGTTACACACCTGGAACAGATCGTGTGTATCATTGCTGTTGTGCAGGCATTGGCACGTTAAACATTCCAGAGAATGAGTTTGCGGCTCAACTGGTTAAATTTGCTTTGCAACCTTGAGTGGGGAGGTTGTTCGACAGACATGTTGGAACTTAATGTCATGGGAGCCATTTAATGTATTTGTAACTGTGATATATTCCAAACCATTCTTATAGGTTTACATAATTTCTTTTTTTTGCCAGAAACTTGGAGGAGAGTTGCCATTTTGTAGAAAAGTGTAACCTTCTACACCAGACAATAAAATAATAAAATTGTTTCAAGTTCAGCAATTGTATCCCAAGATTCTGCTTTACTTGTTCTTTCCCTTCCCTGCTATTGTAATAAAGCTGTCTTAAGGTGTAACTTTTCATCAAAGAATTCAGTACTTCTACTCCCAACTACTGGATACTTATGTATGTTAACTATCTTTATCATCCTGAGACTTGGAAGGATCTTCTCAGTTTTAATATGTTTCTTATTGTTGTGTACAACTTTTGCTCCTTTTTCAAATTAAACAGTTTTCCAGTTAAAAGTAAACATTTTTTCTCCAAGTTTTTTTGACATTTCCTCTTGTAGAATCAAGTTAAAATTGAATTATCCTTCAACTGTACACATGTATACAGCTAAACAAAACGATGTTCCTACTCTGCAAAACACAGTCCATACAGTCACACACAGCACATCACATATGGTTACGAAAGCGCCTACAGTCACAAAATAATATTAGCACAAGACCCTAAGTGGCATAGGCTCAAGACTGATGGTCCGGGATGTTGTCTCAGAACCACGTTTCTGCAAAAACAAGCATTCAGTAGTTCCTCATCTCACACTGGGTCAGCTGGAGGTGAAAATATTCCATCTTATCTTCCAGGGAGTGAACACTGGATAGCAGCCCTGGTGGGAGAGCCAGCCTGTAGGAGTCAGACGCCAACCCATCACGGGTTCCAGTATGCCTGTTGTGCCTCTGTTCCGCCCCACACCACCTCTAGTGCCACCTCCCTTTGGTGGCTGTCACAGGCGATGCTGCATAATGAGGGCCAGGTCCACACTACAACTGAGGCCACGCTGCTCCCCCGCCTTCGGTCTCACCAATGAACTGCACTTGCAGTATTTTGTATTACCAGTGTCCAACAACGTCTTATAATCACAGGAAAAATGTTTAAGACAAAGATTTGCACCTTTTGTTGATCCCGGAGAGGCTGCTGCAACCAAGACTGCCGTCATCTTACTGGAAGAAACCTACAGCAGTATAGCACCAAAACAGGCCATTCAGCACATCTATTCCATGCCGAATCTGCCTGATTCAGATCCACCTGAATCTGGACTATAGCCCTCCACACCCCTCCCATCATGTACTATTCAAAGGTCTCTTGAATATATTGTATTTGAACCTGCATCCACCACCTGCTGACAGCTCATTCCACACTTAGACCAGTTCCCCCTCAGATTCACCTTTCACCCTTAAATTGTGACCTCTAGTTCTAGTCTTAGCCAGCCTCGGTGGAAAAAGCCTATTTGCATTTATCCAATGTATATGCCTCAGAATTTTGTACATCTCTATCAAATTTCAAACTAGAGAGAATCTGCAAATGCTGGAAGTCCAAGCAACACACACAAAATGCTGAAGGAACTCAGCAGGCCAGGCAGCACCTGTGGAAAAGAGTACCGTCGACATTTTGAGCCAAGACCCTTCATCAGGGTGGGAGAAAAAA
This sequence comes from Mobula birostris, assembly GCF_030028105.1. Lineage (NCBI taxonomy): Eukaryota > Metazoa > Chordata > Chondrichthyes > Myliobatiformes > Myliobatidae > Mobula > Mobula birostris. The sequence continues at coordinate 23,252,450 of NC_092396.1, forward strand.
AAGATGGAGTCAGAGCAAGAAGGTGGGGGGAGGGGAGGAAGAAACACAAGGTGAGAGGTGAATCTGTGGAGGGGAGGGTGAAGTAAAGAGCTGGGAAGTTGATACTCTCTGCTTTACTGAGCACCTATGCTCTGTCTGGCAGAAAAAACAGGATCTCCCAGTGACCAGATATTTTAATTCCACTTCCAATTCCCATTCTGTCTGACATGTCAGTCCATGGCCTCCTGTACCGTTGCAATGAAGCCATACTCGGTTGGAGGAGCAACACCTTGTATTCCATCAGGGTAGCCTCCAACCTGATGGCATGAGCATTGACTTCTCAAACTTTTGGTAATGCCCCCCCCCTCACTATTCCCCCTTCTCATCTTAACTCCTTGCCTGCCCATCACCTTCCTCTGGTGCTCCTTCTCCTTTTCTTTCTTCCATGGCCTTCTGTCCCCCCTTCCTTTCTCCAGCTCTGTATCTCATTCACCAATCAACTACCCAGCTCTTTGCTCTTTTCATTTCCCCGCCTGCTTTCACCTATCACCTTGTGCTTCTTCCTCCCCTCCCCCACCCTCTTACTCTGACTGCTCATCTTTTTTTTCTCCAGTCATGATGAAGGGTTTCAACCTGAAGTCTTGACTGTACTCTTTTCCATAGATGTTTTCTGGCCTGCTGAGTTCCTTCAGCATTTTGTGTGTGTTGCTCTATCAAATCTCCCCTTCTTTTCCTAAACTCCAAGGAATAAGCTCCTAATCCATTCGACTATTCCCTGTAACTCGGGTCCTCAAGCCTCAGCAATTTTCTTTGAACTCTTTTTGATATCCTTCCTGTAGCTAGGTAACCAGAACTGCAAACAGTACCTAACTTTAGCTTCACAAACATCTTGCACAACTTTGACTTACCATCCCAACTCCTGTTCTCAGTACTCTGATTTATAAAGATCAATGTGCCAAAAGCTCTATACGAGGCTATCTATTTGTGACGCCACTTTCAAGGAGTTATTGATCTGTATGCCCAGATCCCTTTGTTCTACCACTTTTCAGTTCGCTTTCATTCACTATGTAAGTCCTTCCCAGTTTATCCTCCCAAAGTGCAATACCTCACATTTGTCTGCATTAAGTTCTGTTTGCCGTTCTTCTAGCTGTTCCAGATCCTGCTGTAGACTTTGTTAGCTGCCTTCGCTATCCACTACACCAGTCTTTGTGTCACCTGCAAACTTGTTGATTAAAAATCCTTCCTAGAGGATTCTTGTACTTATTTGCACCTGTATGATAATTTTTTAAAGATTCATTTTTGGGGTATAGGACCTAATAGTAGAGAGAACAACTACTATCCCAAATCCAACCATGAAACCAATGACATTGGAATGATGCGTAACTTGAAGATGTTGCTACATCTTAGAATAGGTAAAGGAGTTTCAGAGGACCTTTGGCTGAAGCCAGTCATTCACTTGTGTGAGCTTGTCAAATGATATTTGCCTGTGCTGCATCCATGTGCTTTGATTATATATTTATTGAATCTCATATTGTTGATTTAGATAGTTTCTTACATCTGAAATTCGTACTCTGTGGTCAACCAACTTTGCCATCCTGTTTTTTAGTGTTAATGCCCGCATTTAAGATGCTGGAAATTGAAGTAGGAAAGGAAAGGTGAAGTTGTGTCAATTGATTAACAATGCTTTCTCCCATACACACTAATCAATTATTTCTGATTTCTATGTTTAATTGGCTGCAAAGTAACATATATAAGTATTTAACAAAATATTGACCGATAAGAAAGTGAAAGGACTTGTCTTTATTAGTGCCTTGTGATCTGAAAGTCCCAAACTGCTTTGCAGCCAACACATCTTTTGTAGTTTAACCACAGTCATTTTTAGGAAATGTCGCAGCTTTTGTGTTTGGCAAGGTCCCACAATCCACACAATCTAGGGAATATAACCATTTGAGATATATAGTTTGAGTTCTGAATAGAATAATATTGTTGCCTTTTCAGGTTCTTGGAGAAATTTTAGACTTGCATCTTGGAATCTTAATTGTGTTCTATTGCTCTCAGAAAATGTTGGTGAGCACAGAACAAAGCTCAGTGGCTGTATTAGTGCATCTCTCCTTTACCATATTTATCATCTAAGTCCAAACTTTATTGTTAATATATATTTACCTAACTCTTTTTCTAGACTGATCGACAACTGGATTGTGCCTTGGATTTGATGAGGCGTCTTCCACCTCAACAAATTGAGAAGAATCTCAGTGATCTGATTGATTTGGTAAGTAAAGATTGAAAACATCAACTTGTGTATTTGAGTTGAGTGCCATGCTATTATTTGTACCTGCCACTTAAGTTGGAAAAACGATTGGGTATGATTAAATGGTGGGGCAGACTCAGTGGGCTGAGTGACTTGGCTTGCAGTCTTAATATTGGAAGCACTTGTCTTAAAGGTGGTATTGTTGGAAGAGATGTGATGAAGAAACTGGGTGAATAGAATGAAATCCTTATAAGAAGCAGGGTAGAAGAATGTATAGTCAAGATAGCATTGTCATGGATGCTGCTTTCCAACCTAACTCTTGAAACTGTGATTAAGAATTTGAGGAGGGAAGCTGGAGAGTTGGACAAGGACTTGTGAAGGCAAGAGCCTGGTGGAAATTGGCTCCTTTCTGGTTCATTGCAAGAGCTAAAGGTTTTACCAATATAGGCATTAGTACACCTGAAAACTCAAGAAAGAAGACTCGTGCTGGATTAGAACAAGCAATGTTTGAAAATTAAGCAAAGAGAACAAAATAGTAAATGGACAGTCACACCATTATAAGTGTACTGCATTGCAAGAGATAATTGGACGGAGATCAAAGAGCAGGTATATTAGATTTACGAGGTGCAGAAAATTTGGGTAGCAATAGGAGACTAACTGGGGAAAGAAATGAGCAAAAATATAAGGTTAGGATACATGCAAGAGGATTTAAAAAAAATATACAGCAAATGTTAAATATTAGCAAATTAAGCAAATCAGGTGTAAGTACCATCAAAGGGAGAATATTTTGATAGTGATTATTTCACTTGGACTTGGCATTATCAAAACTAAGGAAGACTATAGTGTAGAAGTTCATAGAGATGGGTTGAATTTAATTTGCCGAGATATGATCTTCAGTTGACTGAAAATGGTTGAGTTGGGGTAAATCAATGTCAGAAAAATGGGAATACTGCATTAAGAGTTGGACTAAAACATTTCCATTAATAGAAAATTTGGGGCTCCCAAGTCTGGAGCAGACTGGTTGCCAAATAAATATACTGGGTAGCATCAATTAAAAATACAAGAAGCTTATGTCATTTATTCAGTGATCGATTGATGAAGGATGAAGAATTTGGAAAATACTTAGCTGAAATTGAAAAGGAAATTAGGAAGGGAGAGGAAGGATGAAAAATATAAGTGAAATTGAAGAGTGCCAAAAAGTTGTCTTTCCAGCGTTGCTAATACTGATCATTGTTCCATTACTATTTATGGATGCTTTCTTTATGCAAATTGTCAGCTGCATTTCCTACATTACAACATTGACTCTGCTTCAGAAGAACTTCACGGCCTGTAGAACTTTGGGATGTACTGAGATGTGAAAGGTAATACAGTTGTAAGAAAAAAGTATGTGAACCCTTTTCTGATTTTCTGCATTAATACTCATAAAATGTGGCCTGATCTCCATCTAGGTCACAATAATAGACAAGCACAAGCTGCCTAAGCTAATAACATACAAACAATTATCTTCTGCTTGTCAATACTGAGTACACCATTTAAACAATCACAATCTAGGTTCAAAAATATGAACTACTGGGGTAGAGCCTTCTACAAAAGCTATTTGGAGTTGGGTGTTCCAGTCAATGAGATGAGATTCGAAGTGTGGGTTGTAGAGGTGCTCTGCCCCATTTTTTAAAAAAAAGGCACTCTGTAATGTTACTGACAGAGCCTGCTCTTCTCAAGAAAGATCTATTTATGTGAACCATGCCTCAATCAAAACAACTTTCAGAGGACCTTAGAAGAAGAATTGTAGAGATGCATGAAGCTGGAAAAAGCTACAAAAGCAAAAGACTTGAGTGTTCATCAGTTCACAGTAAGAGAAATTGTCTACAAATGGAGGAAATTCAGTACTGTTGCTACTCTCCTTAGGAGTGGGTGTCTTGCAAAGATCACACTAAAAGCGCAGCGTGCAATGCTGAAGGAGGTGAAAATGAATGCAAGGGTAACAGCAAATGACCTGCAGAAATCTAGAACTTGTTAAAGTCTCTGTTCATGTGTCGACTATAAGAAAAACACTAAACAAGAATGGTGTTCGTGGAAGGAACTGCAATCGATACCACTGCTCTCCTAAAGAAACATTGCTGCAAGTCTCAGGTTTGTAAAAGACCAGCTGGATGTTCCATAATGCCTCTTGGATAATGATCTGTTGCATGACCTGAAGAGGGCTGTTCATGCAAAGTATCTCAGAAATATTGATGAACTGAAACAGTTTTTTATGGAAGAATGGTCTAAAATTCTACCTTACCGTTGTGTAGGACTGATCAGCACAATGTTTGGTGGAGGTTGTTGCTGTGATAGGAGGGTCTACTAGTTATTAAATACAAGCATTCACATACTTTTTCCAGCCTGGACTGTGAATGATTAAACAATGTGTTCAATAAAAACATGTAAAGTACTATTGCTTGTGTGTTATTAGTTTAGGCTAGTGGTCGCCAACTTTTTTAAGCCCAAGGTCCCCTACCTCGGCCTTAGTGAAAGGCAAGGTCGACCTACTAAATTAGTTAGTCACATGCATGCGCACCAGACAGAAAAGACCGGAAGTAAAACCCCTCAACCCGGAAACCATCTCTCTTTACAAACAGCTTTTTGTAGTGGGAATATTGCTATATTACCATTATCATAATTAGTATTACTTATTTTTATAATGCTCACATTACAACACCTTTAATTCTATGTTTCATTATTTAATTTTATTTCAACATGAAAAGAAATGAATAAAAATTGACTGTTGCACTCAGTGTGATGACTGGGGCTGAATACTTTCTGCTAGTTCCCTGAGATTTGGCTCATAACTACAGACAGCCAGTTTGTTACAGTCTGTGAGGTGTCTGTCAGTAAGACAGCTCCTGTACTTAGATTTCATAATTTTCATTTGTTGCAGCACAACGCCCTCGTAAACCTCCTGACAGACTGAATATTTGAAAGGACAGTTTCCTTTGTTAGACTGAACGTTGAATCTGCAACGTTTTTCAGGTGTTTTGTATTGATAAACTGTTACTGAGATACTAGTATAAGCTTCAGAGGTACGCAAGATAATGACACTACTGGTTTTTGTTTCCCAGTTGTTTACATTTGGGGAATGTTGGAATTTAAAGGGGGAGAAGTGTTGTAATGTGAGCATTATAAAGATAAGTTAATACAAATTAGGATAATGGTAATATAGCAATACCCCCGCTACGGAAAGCTGTTTGTAAAGAGAGGTTGCTTCTGGATTGCGGAGTTTTACTTCTGATCTTTTCTACTGCATGGCAGGGGAGCTACACACACGCGCACTGGGCAGAAAGAACGGAACTAAAACCCTGCAACCAGGAAACAATCTCTCTTTACAAGCAGCTTTCAGTAGCAGCAGTATTGCTATATTACCATTATCCTAATTAGTATTACTTATTTTTATAATGCTCACATTACAATAGTATTTGTATTTATTTTTAACTTTTTTCGGGATCTACTGGGAAAGTCTCAAAGATCGACTGGTTGGCGACCACTAGTTTAGGCAGATTGTGTTCATCTGTTATTGTGATTTAGATGAAGATCAGACAAGGTAATTACAAGGGGTTCACAAACTTTTTCTTGCAACTGTTTATAAATGTTTCCCTCAATTTAGGAAAATAAGCTTTTAATGAGCAATGATGATGCAGTAGTTAAATTATCAGTCTAGTAAATTAAAGATTTAGGCTAATAATACAGAAACCCTTGGCAGCCATGCAGTTTCAATGCAGATAATAATCTGGAATTAAAAGAGAATTATTCATTTGTAATGATGCCCAGAAAATTACCAGGTTGTTTTTAATAATGATCTGGTTAATTAATGACCTGCAAGATAGGACAATCTGCCACCCTTGCCTAGTCTGGTCCATTTGTCTCTCATGACCTATCCACATTTTAAGTACCCTCTGAAACGGCCTACCAGGTCTCTCAGTTAGGAATGAGCACTAAGTTTTGCATTTCCCAGTAATGTCCAGATCTGGAAAAAAGAGAATTAGAGAAGTTGAATATTACTTTGCTCCAGTAAATGTAGCAATTAGACATAAACTCAAGCAGAAAAGAGGAAGCTTAGACAACTTTGATTTTTAAAAAAAAAGCTAAAGAATATTGTAGTTTCATAGGACGTGCCTATTATAGTAATGACGTAGCCGTTTATGGCATGTACTGTAATATTGGAATTTGACACCACAACTATGAGGTAACAAATAATTGCTTGCATATAGCTACTGAATTTTGTTGATTTTAGAATATTAAATACAGAAGTACATTTTGTCATTGTGATTTTGAAGAAGGGACTTGCAGAGAAAACCTAAATCCTGTTTCCAGTATTTCTATACACCACTGCATAGCCACTTGGCAAACTGTACTATCTCTGCCCCACACTAACTAGGACACCACATGCCTTGTACGAAAAGTCTGGCTTCGAAAGGAACAGCTGCTATTAACAGACTCAGTCACCCATAAATGCACAAGGAATGCAGGCATATTACATTGAGAAATGTCAAGCAGTTGCCACTGAATCAAAATATTGCAAGTACCTTAGCAGTAATGTCTACGGTATTCTATACAGATTGATACCTCTAATGTTGATAAATAATTTTGAAGGCAGAGCTGTGGTCTTGAGGGTGAACCAAATACACAAAATAGATACATATCAGTGAGAAAGAAAACCACAAAGGAGAAGATCCACCTTCCATGGCTAATCAAAAAGGTCTGATAGAATTAAAGGAAAAAGCATATGAATGGCAAAGATAGGTAGCTGTTCAGTAGACTGTTTAGGATAGAATATTTAAGAAAGCAGCAAAGAATGACAAACTTTTACTAGGAAAAGAAAAATTAATACCAGAAAAAAGCTAGCCAGGAATGCAAAAACAGATCTATGTATATTTTTGGAAAGGATTAAGAGAATGGGGTTTAGCCCTGTAGAAAATGAGTGTGAGAACTTATTGATGATAAAAAGGATGAATTGAACAGATATTTTCCATCAACACTCTTTAACATCTCAGAAGTAGCTGTAAGATATTCATTGGAGGGGAGGAAGGGAAAACAAGAATAGGAAACAAGGAAAGTGCTATTGAGCAAATTGTTAGAGCTGTGGCCTGATTGCTTTTTCCCTTCCGTGGCTCCTGATGGACTTATTCCTAGGTCTTCTTTATAAATAATGGTGAATGAGATAGTTCATGTGTATTTTTAATTTTCCCATGATTCAGGAAAGGTCCAGTTACATTGGAAAAAATCAAATGTAACTCCTTTTTTCAAAAAGGGAAGGAGACAGAAAGCAGGCAACCACGGGCCAATTAGCTTAACATCTGTCACAGGGAAAATGCAAGAGACATTTTAGCAAGGCACCAAGGGAAATTCAAGGTAATCAAACAAAATCAACATAACTTTGTAGAAGGAAATCATGTTTGAGCAGCTTATTCATCTTTGAAGAAGTAATGTATTATGGATGACGGGGGACCAGAAGGTATTTGATAAGTGTTGCATCAAAGATTATTGTGGTAATTAATACTCTTGTCAAAATGGGGGAAACATGAAAATTGTCCTTTTTGGCAGGAACTTTAAAAAAAAAATCATTCATTGGGGGATTGCTGAGCTCTGCAATGCAGATGGATCTGAGGGTTCAAGTGCATGATTTTCAGAAGGCCAGTATGCTAAGGAAATAGAAGACAAAAAGTAGAGAGATATAACTGAAACAGTAGTACATTAGATCACATTGTTCTTAAAACAGCATGTGTATGTATTGGAAATAGCTCAGATATGATTTACTTGATTGAGATCTGGAATGGCCAAGTTGCCTTTTCAGGAAAGATTGGATTGACTAGGCATGTATCCACTGATATATAGCATAACAAGAGGCAACTTGACAGTAATATCAGACCCTGCAAGATCTTGACAGTGTTAATGTGAGAGGATATCTCATCTTGTGAGAGAATCTAGAATAGGGTCGCAATTTAGAAATAAGGAATTCCCTATTTAAAACAGTCACAGCAATTTTTCTCTTGGAATGTCTTTCAGAATTTCTCAGGCAGATGTAAATGGTTTCTTGAGAAGTAAGGAGTCGAGAAGTTATCAGGGATGAGTGCAAATGTAGTATTGAAGCCGCAAGCTGATCAGCCATGACCTTAATAATGTAACAGGTTCAATGTACCAAACAGCCACCTTCTGCTAATTCATATGTGTATAAATTTGGGTAAATATTTTTAGCTCATACAGGTTGCTAGACTTTTGAAGCAACGTTTGTACTGCAGTGAAATATTGTAAACCTCTTATATCTGTAGTTTGCTAATGAATGTGAACTACTTTACCTCCTGAAGCTTTTCAAACTTGCCTTCCAAATCTTTCTAAAGTATGCAATACTTATGTTGTTCAACTAAATCTCACCTGTATTTGGTTAGCCATACAGTATGTAGACTTGCTGTTGCAGAGGAAAGTATGCCTCTGGTTGCAGCATTTCAGTTTCTTTTCTGCCACTGGTGAATTGACCTTTTGTATGTTTAATCCTTGTGTAAATCTAGATCCTTTTAGGCATAATAGAATTAATTTATTTTTGGATTTTGGGGTCCACAATTGGCAGCACTTCATAAGTAATTTTTTTGGGCCTTCAATCCTTTGATTTGGGCACAGACAACTCCAGATTTTGTATATAATGCCCAGAGCTATCTGTCTATGAACCATTTCTTGTTATTCAGCATTTTGTGTCTGACTGAATTGCATCCATATGAATCTTGGAAATTGTGGATGCCTGGTCAGTCAGAAATGGTAAGGACTTGACCCTTCTGATTATTTTGCAGTACCTTGGCCCGTACATCCTCATAATCAGGACCAGCTGCTTGTACCACAGCAGTGAAAGAATTGCCTGTGGCTGCCTGATGCACAGCGATCTTCCCAGGTGGTTTTGGAAATTTTGTCCCAGTGAATCCATAGATTATTTCTATTTGAAGATGCATAGTAAAATTAAGAGACATAGCTGCAATTTCAGCTGTATTCTCTCAATTGTTAAATTGGTTCCATAGGCAATTATTTGCGTGATCACTCAGCTATTTTTTTAATATAAATTAATAGCTCATTATAATTAACAGTTGCACTTTTGGAGTCATAGTTTGAATATGACTATGAAAATGTTTAATTGAAAATTAAAAATGGTAATTATTTTTCACAGAAATGTTTAGTAGTTTTTGTGTATAACTTTTTATCGTGTCTATCATAGACCCCCACAATCACTTGTTTTCATTAAGGAGTTGATTTACAATCCGTGCTTTGGCACATCTGTTGCTGTTTTTCAGTGACTGCAGCACCAGCAATTACAGCTCATTAAAAATGTCAGGCCTATTGCAGTAGAATGTACTTCAGGAGAGTGTTTTCTAATTGTTGATACATTAGCTTCCAAATATTATACAATGTTGTTTTAATGTGCTTTGCTTTTCATTTCAGTGCTGTGTGGAAAGTAGAAATGGTATCACACAAAATGTTCTAAAGAAATGTAGCTTCTGGAACTTAATGGTTACTTGTCAAAGTGAAATGGATGGTTGTGTGAAATGTATAAATAATTCGTGTCTGTTTATGATTGTTTAAGAATGAAGTATTTAAGACATATTTGAAAGTTCTTGAGATGAGGGCATGATGGCTCCTACAATACTGAGAGTTAGAAACTGAGAGTTCAGGTTTTCAGTTTGGAGTCTTTGAACTCCATGAGGTCCACTACTATAAAATCCTAGGCTATCCAAGAAATCAACAAATTCTATCTTTTTAATGCCTGCTGACTCTTTCTTCATTTTGTATGTAAATATGAAAATCTTGTCTGCAAAACTGTCCTCTCCATCACCTCAAAAACCTGTATGTGCATGCGTAATGGAAATTCCCTTTATAAGCTGGTTACATTATTAGCATCACCCATCAAGATGACATAGTTTGTTAGATAAGTCAGTACAGCTACAAATCCATTTAATGATAATGCTGCCACTGAGACACTTTGAAATTATTTTAATTTTAGTTTTTCTTTCACTCTACCTGCATCTCTAGAGGAATTCCGTGGGTCAGGCAAACATCAGTGGAGGGAAGGGATAGTTGGCATTTTGCATCGGAACCTGCATCAGGGTTTCTATTCCTTATGTTCCTAAACTACTCATCCAGCATGAAGAACCTTTTAATTGTAGTGTGTTGGGTTCAGTAATGAAACAAACATCAATGATTGCCGTGTTTTTTGGTATACCTGCGGGATTGAGGGTGACTTGTTTCTATTGCAGTTCTTTTGCCTCATCAGCCTTATGAGATCCAGAGGTTGGCTGATGGTTCTTGATATGGTGGGCAGAAAGATGGATTGGGAGCATAAGAAATAGAAACAGGGGTAGGCCAGTTAACACCTCATGCCTGCTTCACCATTCAACAAGTCATGGCTAATTCTTTATCCAGGTACCACATTATTGTATAAAAGCCACATTCCTTGATGCCTTTCATATCTAACCATATGCCTATTATTTCACAGTAAGATTTTAAAGGCATCCGTTAGTCTTGCGAGACCATGGATCTGCGCCTGGAAAGTCTTCACTCTCCAGGGCGCAGGCCTGGGCAAGGTTGTATGGAAGACCAGCAGTTGCCCATGCTGCAAGTCTCCCCTCTCCACGATACCAATGTTGTCCAAGGGAAGGGCATTATGACCCCATACAGCTTGGCACCAGTGTCATCACAGAGCAAAGTGTGATTAAATGCCTTGCTCAAGGACACAACATGTTCCCTCGGCTGGGGCTCGAACTCACGACCTTCAGGTCGCTAGTGCAATGCCTTAACTACTTGGCCACATGCCCACACACAGTAAGATATAAAGTTATTTTACTCAGCAACTGAGGCTCCAAGGTACTCTTTGACAATGAATTCCAAAGATTCACTACCTCTGATGAAGAAATTCCTTTTCTTTGCTATTTTGAATGATCGTTCCTTATTCTGAGTGTGTTCCTTCTTCTAAAGATGCATATCAGGGGAATCATCAATTAAGCTTTACGGGTATGTACTGTATTTCAAAGAGATTGCTACTTGTTTGAGCTTTCCAGAATCTGGTCAGCTTGTATCTCCTCTCGCATCAGAATCTGCACTCCAAGAATCAATGTGGTGAGCTCCATGTGGGTAGGTAGAAACACCAGATTTAGACAAAGCATTTATTTTTTTTTCTCTGTCATTTCCTTGCTCCCCAGTAGAACTTCTCTAGTCTCAGTATGTGAAGGACCCACAATAATTCAATATTTTCCCTCTTTTTTCCCTGATAATATCTTAGTTATCTCATTCTAGTGTTTTGCTTTCCTCTACCTATCAACACCTTCATCCTCCAGTGCTAAACTGAAAATTCCTGGTCCCCAGGCTCGTCACTCTTGGCAATTTTATAAGCCTTTTCCTTTAATAATAGCCACAGTTGAATCACTTCACCTAGTACTTTATTTAGTCCTAAAGGAATATAAAGCATTTTTAGGCTGTCTATGAAATCATTAAAATTTAGCCTTTGCTAGTTCATTGTTACCACTTATAATGTATTTTCCATAGGCAATGCATAGTTGTAAAGCTATACAGACCCTCTTGCCCAATTTGTCTACTCTAATGAGGTTTCCTAACTGAGCTGGTTCCATTTCAAAAGTTCAAAGCAAATTTATTATGAAAGTACACTTATGTCACCATATACAACTCTAAAATTCATTTTCTTGAAGGCATTCACAGTAAATACAAAGCCAAACAATACTATAAGCAGTTTGTACATTCTGCCCTTGACCACGTGCATGTCCTGTGGGTGCTCTAGTTTCCTCCCATAGTCCAAAGAGACACCGGTTGGTAGGTTAACTGATTAGTCATTGTAAACTGTTCTGTGGTTAGGCTAAGGTTAACTTGACAGTTTCTGGTGGGCGTGGCTCAAAAGGCTGGAAGGGCCTATTCCACACTGCATCTCAGTGAATAAATAAACTAGACCGACAACAGCTAATGTGCAAACAAACAACAAACTGTAAATACAAAAAGAAAAAAAACTAACCAATGATGATAAATTAAATAAATAAGCAATAAATATCAAAAACATGAGATGAAGAGTCATTGAAAGTGAGTCCATAGGCTGTGGAATCTGTTCAGTGTTGGGGTGAGTGAAGTTATCCCCACTGGTTCAAGAGCTTGATGGTTGAGGAGTAATAATTGTTCTTGAACCCGGTGGGGTGAGTCCTGAGGCTCCTAATCCTCTTCCTGATGGCAACAGCGAAGAGAGAGCATGGCCTACATGGTGAATGTCCTTAATGATGGATGCTGCTTTCCTGCAGCTTTCCGTGTATATGCGCCCAGTGGTGGGGAGGGCTTTACCTGTGTGGACTGGGTTGTATCCACTACTTTTTGTTGGATTTTCTGTTAAAGGGCATTGGTGTTTCCATACCAGGCCATTATGCTAACAATCATTATAATCTCCGTTGCACATCTATTTATGTTTGTCAAAGTTATAGATGACATCCCGAATCTTTGCAAACTTCTAAGAAAGTAGGGGTACTGCTGTGTTGTTTTTTTTTTGTGTGTGTGTTGTTCCTCTCCATGCCTTGTGGTGCATCGGGCTGCAACCTTACCATTTTTTTTTAGCATTTGTCTTTTTTTAAAATGAGGCTGTTGCTAGCTAGATGCCCAAACCAGCATAGATGGAAAGCGTGCAAGGAGATGACCGGATTCAAACCCGGAACCACTCATCTCAAAGTTTGGTATAGATGCCACTACACTACTGGTAGCTAATGTGCTTTCTTTGTAATGGCACTTGGAATGGTAATTACCCAGGACAGATCCTCTGAAATTATAACAGTGAGGAATTCAAAGTTGCTGACCCTCTCCATCTATGATTCCCCCAGTAAGGAGTTCCAGTTTCCTCCTCCTGTAGTCACTCAGCTCCTTGGTCTTGCTGACATTGAGTGAGAGATTTATTGTGGTACCACTTAGCTAGCTTTTCAATCTCCCTCCTTTATGTTAATTTATCACCACCTTTGATTAGGCCAACAAGTGTGGTGTTGTCAACAAACTTAAATATGGTATTGGAGCTGTACTTAACCTCACAATCATAAGTATAAAGTGTGTACAGCAGGATGCTAAGCACACAGCCTTATGACACACCTGTACTGATGGAGATTGTGGAGGAGGTGTTGTTGCCAATCCGAACTGACTGGGGTCTGCAAGTGAGGAAATCGAGAAACCAGTTGCTATTTTGAGTACATGTTTGTGCTCTAGGGTTCTCTGAGTTTACCATTTGAAGGATGCTTTGATTAAAGAAGGAAAGACTAGATTTGTCACGTGTTTATTGAAACGTATGGTGAAATGCATCATTTGTGTCAAATCAAATCAGTGAGGATTATGCTGGAGACAGCCATCAAGTGTTGCCATGCTTCTGGTGCCAACATAGCATACCACAGTTCACTAGCCCTAACCATACGTGTTTGGAATGTGGGAGGAAACTGAAACACACGGAAGAAATATATGGAGTCATGGGGAACATGTATAAATGCCTCACAGGCAGCAGTGGGAATTGCATCCCAGTTGGTGATTACTTGTGCTATAAAATGGTGCGCTAACTGCTATACTTTAGTGCCATACTGACATCTTTGAATCATTACCTTAATCTACCATTGCCATGACAGAACTGTCAATAGTGTCTATTTCATTAATCTACTATTGAATATATAAATGGATGTGGCCTACAAATGTTGGGAATGTTGGTCTTGAGAGAGGATGCTACCAATGGATTCTGTGGATTTTTCCAAGGTAGCATTGATGGTATTTCTTCCGTCTTTAAGGTGCCTGCAATAGATGGTCCATGCCTAGAAGCATTATGGAGCAGGGATCACTGGTAGCTTACCATGAGCTTTGTGCTGAGTTTGAGGTCTGGCTCTTACAATACTATTTCCATCACATGACCAAAGGCTATGCTGTAATGCTGAACTTCATTATGGACACCAGCCATCACTGGCAGATGCTTCCTGAGAATGTGGTATAGGACATACCCCACATTTTTCAGGGCTGCATCGTGGACCTTTGTTAAAAGGCAAAACAGTTTCCTGTACATTGCTGAAGACTAGTGTTTTTGTTAAATGCATTAATTATAGAATGTATTGCCATTGCTTACCATTGTTTAGTTCCAAAATGCTGCCTTGTCACATTCTGTAAGTGCCATTACAAAGAAAGCGTGGCAGTGCTTCTACTTCTTTAGAAATTTGCAAAGATTCTGCATGACATCTAAAACTTTGACAAACTTCTATGGATGTGTAGTGGAGAGTATATTGACTGGGTGCATCATGGCCTGGTGTGGAAGCACCAATGGTCTTGAATGGAAAATCCTGCAAAAAGTAGTGGATATGGCCCAGCTTATCACAGGTAAAATCCTCCCACCATTGTGCATATCTACATGAAGGTAGCATCCATCATCAGGGACCTCCACCACCCAGGCCATGCTCTCTTCTGGCTGCTCCCATCAGGAAGAAGGTACAGGAGCCTCAAGACCCACACCTCCAGGTTCAGGAACAGTTATTACCACTTACCCATCAGGCTCTTGAGCCAGAGGGGATAACTTCACTCGCCCCATCACTGAACAGCTCCACCACATACTGAGCCCACCACAACCTATGGGCCGACTTTCAAGGACTCTTCATTTTATGTTCTTGATATCTGTTGCTTATTTATTTTTTATTATTATTTTTCTTATGTATTGCACAGATTGCTTTTTGCACATTAGTTGTTTGTCCATCCTATTAGGCACAGACTTTCATTGATTGTATTGTGTTTCTTAGATTTGCTATGTATGCCCACAAGAAAACAAGTATCGGGGTTGTATATGGAGATGTATCTGTACTTTGAGAATAAATTTATTTTGAACTTTGGTCTTGTGTGGTTGTCTCTGCTTTCATCTAAAAACTTCCTAGCTTCAGTTCCAAGAAGTAGTTATATCTAAGGGTCAGATCAGTTTCCTTCAGTAGCTAACTGGATTTACTAATTTTGAGTTTTTCTGTATTTGGGATCTGAACTCACTGGAATGAGTTCATACGAGGTTCTGAAATGAATAAGCAACGTAGATTTCAAGAGGAGGTTTCCTCTGACCACAAAATTGGGGTTCTCAAGGTAAGGTGAAAGACATTCTGTGTGATCTAGAGTGCAAACCTTTGAAATGTTCTACTTTAGAGGTAACGCTGATCAGTCAGGAAGGTACAGTTGAGGCACAGGGTCAGCTAAGATATTTGTGAATGGCAGAGAAGGCTTAAAGAGTTCACTTGCTCAAGTATTCTCTTTCTTATACAGTTGATTCTGGTTATTTGGGCCACTGGTTAATTAGGGCAGCTGCCTTTTGGGACAACTCTCTTAAAGAACAAAAACTAATTGAGATGATTGGTGGGATTCACTTTGTTTGTTTGAGACACTATGCCACTTAATTGGGGCAGGAGACTGTTGCTCAACAGGTTCCAACTAGCGTCAGCCGTGCACACTTGTGTGGCCATTTTAGGCACTACTTTGTGCTTAGTGTGAACGCTTTTTAAAATAGCGTCAGTTGTATGTGTTTACATTCAAAAAGCAGTGATTTTTGTCACTGATAGTTGGCAAGAAATAAATAGCAAGACAATTCCAAATTGTTTTGTTTACTGTGGTTTCAAGCTTTCAGGTTTGGAGATGCCAGAAATAGCTAGGAGTGAAATTGAAATGATTTCTCTACTTTAATAAGTTAAGAACTATGAAGTATTTGACGATATCAACAAACATCTTGAATAAAAAATTAAGTTTTTGAGGATGTAATGGTCAAAAGTATTGTATGAATGCAGTTCATTATCTGCTCTAGGTGTCTGCATTGAATTTGTTCATTGCATACACTGGAGGAATTCTTTCATGGATAACTATTAGGAACTAATACATAGTTTTATAGTACTGTATTTCATTTAATTACTTGATTTGTTACCCAGTTTGTCTTATTATACCTCTTTTAAATATTTCCATGAAACGTTAGCCAAATTGGGACAGCTGCTTAATTGGGCCAAAATGTACTGGTACTGATGAGTCCCAATTATCTGGAATCCACTGTAAATCTCCTAAAATAGCTAAGTTTACCATGAGAATTTTTTTTTTTGAATGACGGAAGGCCTCCATTTATAGGCAGACATTTGGCTGTTGATTTATTTACATTTTAAACATCTGTTATGATTCTAGGTCAGTTGAAATTTTATATCTTGTGTATTAAGGAGTGAGTTCTGAATTTAAGTTTGTAGTATTCCAGCAGCAAACCCCTTAAGACCAAAAGAAAATAAATAATAGTCATAATATTTTTTACCAACAGATAAAATACAAGCCACACAAACTGTACAAATGCATTAATGGAAATTTAGCACTAATGACTTTTGAAATTAATTTTGGGAAGTTGAAGGTAATAATAAAGATTTAATGGAAATGGAGAAGAAATTTGTAGAATCTGGTTTCCTACAGAGGCAAAATATATCCGAGCAAGTATCCTGTGGTAGACAAGGCTGAAAGATGAGAGATTTTGTTGGCTGACCCTTATTAATGCAACAAGGTTTTGTATTTTAATTGCATCTTTGTAGTCAGTTAACTATGAATGAAATTTATTTTTCCTTTGCTAAGCTTTTCTTTTGGGGAGATTTACATGAGCGGAACATCCAACTTTGCAAGCTATCATTATTTCCTCCATGTTAACCTTCGAATAAACAGCCACGTGCTGCATGTTTCTCTTTCCCTCTGATTTTTAACACCCATGAATGAAATAAACGAAGTATAGTTGAACGAATTATGTAGAGCTTAGAGACCAATAATAACTGATTATTGATAAATAAATAGTAACTGATAGATGCCACTAGGATTTGACACTGCAGCAGCATACGGATGGGTTGAGTGAGTAGGTGAAAAACTAGGTACATATGTTTTATCTGTAATTTATTCATATTTTCATACCAATACGACGCAAAAGCAGTACTGCAAGACAGCATTTGTATTATATTTAATCAATTGAAGGTAATATTCAATGTAATAAATCATAGAAAGTTAACATCCTAGGGTGTACTGTACTCACCAACAGTGGCAGGTGTGTTCACTCCGGGAGATGAGTGGTTGTTGTGGTGTTGGGCAGCTTTACATGGATAAGGTGGATGGTTGTGGTCGTCAGGATCATATCAAGCACAGCAAGGGGTGAAGGAAGACTCATAGAACTCTTAGAACTGCCGGCAGCAGAAGATTACACCGATTTGAATAAAGTGGTGAGGGTTGTTTGCTTGGCAGTATTTTGTTTTTCAGCATAAATTTGCTTGTAGGGAAGAAGGGTTGACGGCAGGGAACGACTGAAATGCTGACTTCGTTTTAAACTTGGGCCCATGTCCATCGCCGTTTGTGCCAAGTGTTCCGACTCCCACTGTTCTCTCACCGTTGGTAAACTCCTGGGATTTTCAAAATCATCTGTTGCTTGCAGCATCTGAGAGATAGTTCGCCGTAAAAAAAAACGCCTCAAATGTGGATCACTCCTTGGTCGAGTGGTTGAATCAGCGATGTTGTGTTAGGCGGCAGGAAACACACTGTTATGATAGGATGAGTGCTGTCCAAATGTTTAGGATGGGCTGGTGCATTGTCAAGCAACAAAAGAACTTTAAAGGCAAGATTTTGTTCCTGGCAGTAGCGTCCCAGAGCTGTGTTACCTTCAGCTGATGCCGCGCTGCTTATAATTTCCAACTTTTTTTCAAGTGTTAAAGCGGTTCTCTGCTGCTCGGCTGATGGCCCAAGACCTGACATCGGACGCTTAGGAAGCATAGTTAAATATTTCAAGCGCAAAATCACTGCACCTTAGGTAAATCCAACAAAAGTTTGATTGCGCTTCTACACCTTGCCAGAACCAATGCAAGAGTGAAATTGTGAGGTGCGCGCACCTGACTTGTATTGGCGGGAAAGCGGTGCTTCTCGTCCCAACTGTGAGGCGTGCGCACATGACTTGTATTGGCAGAAAAGCAGTGCTCCTCGCATAACTGTGAGTTTTGGACACACATAACAAGACCTTGGTAGAAATAGGTTCCTCGCATAACTGTGAATCCGCATAGTCTGAAGAAGCATAAAACGAGGATAGGGTGTAAATGGAGTTTAATGTAGGTCCTACACCTCAGAAGAAGCAATTGGAACATACCCTTTTCTAAATGAAAAAGAGCCTGCAAATTTGTGTAGTACAAGAGTGATTTGGTTGCCTTGTATGTGAGATGTAAAACAATATTCCACAGTAAAAATATAAACAATATCCAAGTTAAAATGTCTGAATTTGTTCTGCATAGATCATCATCTAAATTCTGGTAATGCATCACAAAAACTATTGAGAAGCCTTGTTCCAGTCATTGTTAGCCTCACACTAAATATAGTTGCATTTAATGAATACCTTTCAAGTTTTAAATTATAGCAAAGTTACCAGAACATTAATTTATCATTTCTGTGTGATTTGAAAATAGAAGCATCACTTCAGTCAATTTAACCTGAATCTCAAAGTGATTTCTTTAAATTGGGTGCCATCTCTCCCTACCCTGTGTCTATTCCTTATCAAATTTTCCTATTAACAAGTGAGGTTTATTATCATTTAACTACATACATGTATATAATGTCTACAGAAACGAGACGATGTTTCTTCGAACCAGGGTATAGAACACAAAACACATGATAACTTATGAAGGTAAGAATAAAATCTACAGATGAATCACACATGAATAACAAACATTTAATATTAATATTAAATGTTAATATTAACATTAGTATTAAATATCGTAAGATACAGAACAGATTAATCAGTGATACTTTGAGTATGATGTGGCTGGGAGTTCAGAAGCCTTGAGGCTTGGGGAAGAAACTGTTTGTCATCCTGACTGTTCTCACTTTTATGCATTATAGTCTTTTGCCTGATGGTAGAAAGTCGTAGAGGATGCTGGATGGATGTGTGGAATCCTTAATAGTAGTAAAGACCCTACGTATGCAGCACTCCTGACAATGTCCCTGATGGATGGTAGGGGGTCCCCTATGATCCTCTCAGCTGTTCTCACAGTCCTTTGTAGGGACTTCAGGTCTGATGCTTGACTGCTCCCATATCAGATTGAGATGCAACTTGTCAGGATGCATTCAATGGTGCTCTTATAAAACGCAGTTGAGAGGAGTGGGGGAAGGGAGAAGGTGTGGGAGCCTTGATTGCGTCAATGCCCTTAGGAAGTGGAGGTGCTGCTGTGCTTCCTTGTTCAGGGAGGTGATATTAAAGGATCATGAGGTCATCTGTGATGTGAACTCCAGGAACTTGGTGCACTTAACTCCCTCTACAGAGGAGCCATGTATTTGCAGAGGGCGATGGTTTGTCTGCACCTTCCTAAAGTCCACAACGATTTCCTTTATCTTCTTCATGTTCAGGCTAAGTTGTTCTTCTCACAATCCATCAGCCGCTCCACTTCCTCTCTATAGTCAGTCTCATCATCGTTCTTGATGAGGCCAACCACTGTTGTGTCACGCGTCAGCAGTGTGAACAGCAACGGGCTGAGCCCACACCCTTGGGGAGCAGCAGTGTTCAGCGTAATGGGATGAGAGATGTTTCTGCCCACACGGACTGACTGTGGCCTTCTCCCTACCAGTTTCCTGGGGTATCCTGGTGTTGTACACTGAACTGAAGTCTATAAACAGCAGTCTGGCATGAGATCTCATTTTTCAGGTGGGACAGGACAGAGTGGAGGGCAGAGGCCATTGCATCATCAGTGAAACGATTTGAGTAATAAGCGAACTTGAAAGCTTCCAGTATAGATAGGAGAAAGGCTTTAATATCAGAATCAGGTTTATTGTCATTGGCATGTGACGTGAAATTTGTTAACCTAGCAGCAGCAGTTCAATGCAATACATAATATAGAAAAGAAAAAAAATAAGTAAATCAATTATAGTATACCTATATTGAATAGATTAAAAATCGTGCAAAAAAACAGAAATACTGTACAGGTATATTTTTTTTTAAAAAAGTGAGGTAGTGTCCAAGGGTTCAATGTCCATTTAGGAATCAGATGGCAGAGGGGAAGAAGCTGTTCCTGAATTGCTGAGTGTGTGTCTTCAGGGTTCTGTACCTCCTACCTGATAGTAACAGTGACAAAAGAGCATGCCCTGGGTGCTGGAGGTCCTTAATAATGGATGCTGCCTTTCTGAGACACCGCTCCCTAATGATGTCCTGAGTATTTTGTAGGTTAGTACCCAAGATGGAGCCGACTAAATTTATAACCCTCTGCAGCTTCTTTCGGTCCTGTGCAGTAGCCACCCCCCCATACCAGACGGTGATGCAACCTGTCAGAATGCTCTTCACGGTGCATCTATAGATGTTTTTGAGTATATTTGTTGACATGCCAAATCTTTTCTAACTCCTAATGAAGTATAGCCATTGTCTTGCCTTCTTTATAACTGCATCGATATGTTGGGACCAGGTTAGATCTTCAGAAATCTTGATACCCAGGAACTTGAAACTGCTCACTCTCCACTTCTGATTCTTCTTTGACAATTGGCATGTGTTCCTTTGTCTTGCCCTTCCTGAAGTCCACAATCAGATCTTTCGTCTTACTGAATTTGAGTGTTCAGTTGTTGTTGCTGCGGCACCACTTCACTAATTGGCATATCTTACTCCTGTACACCCTCTCGTCACCACCTGAGATTCTACCAACAATGATTCTATTGTCAGTAAATTTATAGATGGTATTTGAGCTATGCCTAGCCACACAGTCATGTGTATATAGAGAGTAGAGCAATGGGCTAAGCACACTTCCCTGAGGTGCACCAGTGTTGATCGTCAGCGAGGAGGATATGTTATCACCAATCCACACAGATTGTGGTCTTCTGGTTAAGAAGTTGAGGATCCAATTGCAGAGGGAGGTACAGAGGCCCAGGTTCAGCAACTTCTCAATCAGGATTGTGGGAGTGATGGTATTAAATGCTGAGCTATAGATGATGAACAGCATCCTGACGTAGGTGTTTGTGTTGTCCAGGTGGTCTAAAGCTGTGTGGAGAGCCACTGAGATTGCAGCTGCCATTAACCTATTGCGGCAATAGGCAAATTGCAATCGGTACAGGTCCTTGCTGAGGCAGGAGTTCAGTCTAGTCATGACCAACTCCTCAAAGCATTTCATCACTGTAGATGTGTATGCTATTGGGCAATAGTCATTAAGGCAACTTACATTATTCTTCTTCAGCACTGGTATAATTGTTGCCTTTTCGAAGCAAGTGGGAACTTCCACCCGTAGCAGTGAGAGGTTGAAAATGTCCTTGAATACTCCCGCTAGTTGGTTGGCACAGGTTTTCAGAGCCTTACCAGGTACTCCATCTTGCGAGGCTTCACTCTCTTTAAAGACAGCCTAACATCGGCCTCTGAGACAGAGATCACAGGGTCATCAGTTGCAGCAGGGATCTTCACAGCTGTAGTGTGTTCTCCCTTTCAAAGTGGGCATAGAAGGCGTTGAGTTCATCTGGTAGTGAAGCATCGCTGCCATTCATGCTAACAACAGGAATTCTGCAGATGCTGGAAATTCAAGCAACACACATAAAAGTTGCTGGTGAACGCAGCAGGCCAGGCAGCATCTCTAGGAAGAGGTGCAGTCGACGTTTCAGGCCGAGGCCCTTCGTCAGGACTAACTGAACTAACTTCCTTCAGTTAGTCCTGACGAAGGGTCTTGGCCTGAAACATCGACTGCACCTCTTCCTAGAGATGCTGCCTGGCCTGCTGCGTTCACCAACTTTTATGTGTGTTGCTGCCATTCATGCTATTGGGTTTCGCTTTGTAGGAAGTAATGTCTTGCAAACCCTGCCAGAGTTGCCGTGCATCCGATGTCGCCTCCAACCTCGTTTGAAACTGTCTCTTCACCCTTGAAATATCCCTCCGCAAATCATACCTGGTTTTCTGATACAGGCCTGGGTCACCAGACTTGAATGCCACAGATCTAGCCTTCAGCAGGCGACGTACCTCCTGGTTCATCCACGGCTTTTGGTTTGGGAATGTACAGTAAGTCTTTGTAGGCACACACTCATCCACACAGGTTTTAATGAAGTCGGTAACAACTGCAGCGTTCTCATCCAAGTTTGAAGATGAATCCCTGAATACAGCCCAGTCCACCGATTCATAGCAGTCCTGTAGGCGCTCCTGTGCTTCCCTTGTCCATACCTTCTCGGTCCTCACTACTGGTTCTGCAGTCTTCTGTCTCTGCCTATACTGAGGGAGTAGAAATACAGCCAGGTGATCAGACTTTCCAAAGTGAGGGCGTGAAATAGCACGGTAGGCATTCTTGATGGTGGTGTAGCAATGGTCCAGTGTGTTGTTTCCTCTAGTATTGCAAATGATCTGTTGATGGTAGTTGCTTAGTGATTTTTTTCCAGACTTTCCTGGTTAAAATCTCCCAAGACAATGGTGAAGGCATTAGGATGCGCTATTTCCTGCATGTTGATCCCATTGCTCATCTAAAGCCTGATTGATATTGGCCTGAGGTGGAATGTATACCGCTACTAAAATGACCCCAGAGAACTCCCATGGTAGGTGAAAAGGACGGCACTTAACTGCTAGATATTCCAGGTCTGGTGAGCAGAATAGGGACAGCACTGATATGTTTGTGCACCAAGAAGAGTTGATCATGAGGCATACTCCTCCACCTCTGATTTTGAAAGACTCCATAGATCTATCCTGGCAGTGTATAGTAAACCTGTCGATCTGAATCGCAGCATCCGGTACAGAAGGGGTTAACTAAGATTCCCTGAAACTAGGGACACATTCAGTTCTAATGTCCCTCTGATTCAGCAGAGATCACCTTAGCTCTGAGATCATCGATTTTATTCACCAGAGACTGCACGTTTGCCAGCAGGATAGTCGGTATAGGGAGTTTTAAACCCTGTTTCCTTAAACACACTTGTAACCCCACTCTACAGCCACGCTTCCTCTGTGGTATCCTACGTGGGCGCTTCTGACCACAATTGGTGTTGTTTCCGTCAGTTTTAAGTGGCAATATTTCGTTTATATGCATTAAAATATCTTTGTTGACTGTACTGACCTTGGAAGCAGTTGTGTTTCTGGCTGAAACGAGAATATTTAACTGTATCCATTGGGAGTACTGCTGCTACTGGAGTCGCCGCTAAGCGCCCCGGAAGTAACTCGGTGACCAGCTGCTCAAAACATTTCAGAATGGTTGATGTTGATGCCACCAGACGATAGTCATTTAGGCAGGATACTACTGCCTTCTTTGGCACTGGAAGCTGGTTGCTGCCTTGAAAACTGAGGGTACAATGGATTGTTTCAGAGAGGTGTTGGATATATCTGTCAGCACCTCCGTCAGCTGGACTTTCAGGTCTTTCAGAACCTGACCTGGTATATTATTGGGCTCCGCAGCTTTGCGTGGGTTGACTCTGGCCAGGGTCTTCCTCACCTCAGCTTCAGCCAGACGGAGTGTCTGCTCCCCTGGCAGGAGGGGTGCCTTCCTTGCCAGCCCTTTGTTTTGCACATAAAATCAGGTGTAGAAGATATTCACCCTCTCAGGCAGTGAAGCGTGCTGGCCACTGAAGTACAGGGTAGAATCGTAGTCTGTAATCCTTTGAATTTCTTGCCACATGTGCCTTATGTCTCTGGTATTGCAGAAGTGACCGTAAATTCTCTGAGGATGCTCCCATTTTGCCTTCCTGATGGAGTGGGATAGCTCTTATTTGAGTGGTTTTACATGCTTTAAAGCCTGTTTTTAATGTATTTGCAGTTTAACGTGAAGAGTTAAAACATTATCGTCCAGTTTTGTCCAATAGGAGGACAGAATTCTTGACTACGTAGCTGGATCACCCCTGATGAAGAGCTGACAATCTTTTATTTTTTGCAAAAAGCACATCTTTTCCAGCCTTAAGGTTCTGATGAAGATGTCCGAGTTTGTCATTGAAACGTTGGTTATAATCGATACTTATACCTGGCTGGAAGCCCGAGAAGTGTTTATTCGTCATATATGCCAGGAAAGCACTAGATCCTTTCTCTTTATCAAGTGGTGATATTCAGCTCAACTCCAGTGCACAATTCATTGGGTCAGGGCCTCCCATGCCCATCCAAACTTTGACATTTTGTCAACTTTTTAAGAATACATGCAACTAAAACCTACTTTGCTCTGTATTTTGACCTCTTAGAGGAAAATGAAAGAAACTAAGCTTACCTTGCTGGGAAATTAATAATTTTGTAGGATTTATTTGTAAACTATTGTTTATTAATCATTTTAAAGTCTAAAAATGCACGCTGGTGGATTCTATGTTAATACTGCCATACGACACTAAAAGGTGAATTCTGTATTTTGCAGCAGGTCCTACCGTTGGTTTAATTAAAATATTTATATTTTTTTGAAGTATAATTTTTGATTGTCATTGCCAGAGCAGGGGTTATTTGTAAGTTCTCTGGAAGTTACCCAAGGTTAGCTTAAAACTATCTTTGGTCATTTGTTGCATTGATAACAACTGTCATAAGTAATTTGCTTTAACTAGCAAATTTGACTTTGTGGCCAGCAGTTAATTCTGCTGCTCCATAGCTCGAGTTTGATCCTAACCTTGGATGCTGTCAGTGTTAAGATTACACATTCTCTGGATGTTTTTTTATGTGCTCCATTCCTCCAAAAATGTGCTGTAGGTTAAAACTTAACCCTTAATATAGATTAATGGCAAAACAAAGTCAAATGAGTGTTGATGGGAGGAAGAATAAGTTGCAGGGGTACATGGAAATAGAAGAGCTGGCATGGACCCAACGACTGCCTCCTGTATGGTAAGATGAGCATTATCAAGCAAACTATCTGATATCTGAATACTCTACAGCAATGAGTTAAACTTGGTGAATCTTGAGGTAATATGTTTTATTTACTTGCAGGTAGTGACCAGATTAGGGACAAATATCACAAGAATCTCACATTCTTTGAAGTAGGACCATAAAGACATAGAAGCAGAAGCAGGCCATGCGGCCCATCAGGTCTGCTCTAACATTCCACCATGTCTTATTTGTCCCTCTCAACCTTCTTTTCCTGCCTTCTCACCGTAATACCTGATGTCCTTACTAATCAAGAATCTATCAAGCTCTGATTTAAATGTACTCAAATGACTTGGCCTCCACAATCATCTGTGACAATGAATTCCACAGATTCATCACATTCCTCTGTTCTAAAAGTTTTTCTTTGTATTCTGAGGCTTTGACCTCTGGTCTAGACTCTCCCACAACTGAATACATTCTCCTCATGTCCACTCTATCTAGGCCTTTCAATATTCAGTAAATATAATTCAACTTGGGCCATTCCATCTAAGAATAGTCTGGGTTGGGTAGGGAGAGGGGATGAAAGAAACTTTTCCTGAGAAAAGATGGGTATTCCCTTCACCATAGGAGATACCTCGCTCACAGAGTTTTTATTTCAGATTTCCAGCATTTTGCTTTTGGCTCAATTGAAGATGAGGTATAGATTTGTAGTAGGTTGTTTGTGAAAATGGAGAAGATCCTTAATGACAAAGTTCTAATGAAATACATTTAGACAGTTTTTGATTTACTGCATGCAAGCTTTGCAACTTTTAAAAGATGCTGTGTGTTCATACAAATCTGAAATATATTTTAGGACAGAGTCACAGCAACCATTAAAAGCAAAGTTAAAAGTGGTAATATATAAAGTACTGCGCTGTCTCTGTTAATAACCTTTGACCACTGACTGACATAACCAGAAACTGAGTGAAGCAAAAGGAATTTGATGTTTGATATTCCATTGTCCTGGTTTTTGACAACAATTGATCTAATGGCGCTTTATAAAAACACCACAGCAGCAAATAATTTGGGCAGTTTCTCGACATTACCACCTACATGCCCTGGCCTAACCCCTCATCATCATCATCATAGTAATAAATACTTTATTGATCCTGAGTGGTAAATTCTTTCATCTTGCTTGTTGTAATGTTACAACCTGATAACATGACATACTTAATTTTTTTTATATAATTGTGACCAAATAGTAGCACCTAGTTGTAGCACAGTTTCTATGTCAACAGTTTAGTGCCTGCCAGTATTTTTGGGCTGCCATTCAACCATCTAAAACAGTAATTGTGTGTATTGCAAAAGGACAGATCCAGTGAGATCTGTTTAGTCATTTTAAGAGCAACACCTATTCTTTAAATCCTATCTTTGAAATCCTGTATACTTTTGAGATTACATAGCAATCAGCTAGGTAATATTAATTAAAGTAGTATTATTTGGTTAACTAACCACACTGAAGAGCTTTCTTAGATGCTGAATAATGGAAGCATTGTTCTGAAAGTATTTTAAACAGTTTGCTAGTTTCATCCTTTCTAATGATGGTTTTCTTCATACTTATGTAGTGTTACTTATTTTGCATAACTTTTCCCCAGCTGCACACTCTCCAGCATTATTGGATTTGTACCACACAGTTTGAACAGCTGAAACTTGCCCTGGAGAATCCGAGTTTGTTTTTGTTGCAGTGTGGTCCGGATATAAAACTGCAGGAGCAGGTCATCCTGTATTTCTGCTGAGTTTTGGAAGTAGAAATAGTCAGGTGAACAGCTCAGCAAAATATCAAAGTACTTAAAAATGCAAATGTGGTTGTGCCAGATGTGTGTCCTGCAAAATATCAAAGAATTTAAAAACATATGTATGGCAATGCTAGATGCATGTCCATTTTTGGAAACATTGCTTGCCTGCTTTCAAAATCTGATGTTTGTTGATGAAAGAAATGTACTGATGTATCAACTATCTTGACAATTATTCTTCAAAAATTGGTAGAATTAGAATACGAGGGGTGATTGATAAATTCGTGGCCTGAGGTAAAAGGAGTCAATTTTAGAAAACATAACACATTTACTTTTCAACATAGTCCCCTATATTTACACACTTAGTCCAGCATTTGTGGAGCATACGGATCCCTTCTTTGTAGAAGTCGGTGTCTTGGACCTCCAGAAGTGGCCCACAGCAGGGGTGATTGATAGGTTTGTGGCCTAAGGTAGAAGGAAATGAGTTATTAACTTCAAACTTTCTGCATAATCACTCAAACAGTTGAACTGCACGTGCTTGTAAAGAGAGCTGTTTAACTCATCTCCTTCTACCTTAGGTCACAAACTTATCAATCACCCCTCGTATCAATAAACTAATCCCAGACACTATTTAGCTTCCTTGTGTCCCATTTCAGTGATTTGACTTGTCTTTTTATATGGCACTTTTCAGATTCTTTGAGGTGTAATGTAGAGACATTATTAATCCAAGTTTTGAATTGTTCTCTCTTTCCCCAAAAAGTAAGAAAATTCATTTTTATGTCTACACGTGCAAGAGGAAATGTGTTTGGCCTGCATTAGCCAGATTGGAATCAAATAATTCAATGAAGGAAGGATTAGAGATTATTGCCTTTTTGGCCTTGTTACAGTACACAACTGCAAGCAATTTTTAATATGAATTCATTTCTCAGTATTTTCAGTTTGCAAAAATATTGGAAAAGATGAGCAATATGCTGTGTTTAAAATGACATCTCAAAGCCTCCTTTTTTAAAAAAAAAACATAATGCTGGTGATCTAACCTTTTTGTTCCTTAAACACAGTATGTATAAATTTGTATCCTAATTAATGTGTTTTTTAAAAATCCAGGCCATACTTTTCACATTTCCATATTGTATTACAGCATAGAAACATTTGCCCTGTTCAATCTATGCCTGGTCCCAGCATTCCCACCTTTCCTATTTCAGCACTTGTTTCCTTATAACCTTAATTTAATCAGTTAACCTGCCTACATGTCTTAGACATATTGAAGGGAACTGGAGCACCTGGAGAAAACTCATTCATCCACAGGCAAAACATGCACCTGAGGTCAGAATGAAATTCTGGTCACCAGAACTATGTAGTATCAATTAAAGTAATTAATCCATGGCCTTCCTTCAATTCCAACCACTCTGTTTAAACGGACCAATATGACCAACTTTCCATGTGCTGATAATGTGTGTATAAAACTGAAATTAGTGATTCCTATTTTGATAACGCTAGAGATGAATGCAGACTCTACTAATCTCTCATGGTTTGTGCCCATGTCTCATTTTAAAATAAGTATTTAGGTATGGGACTTCAGGCAGTGGATGAAAGTTAAAAAGCATAATTATGGATCAGGCTTCACACAGTGATGTGGTTGACAGTGTACTTTTTCCATAGCATAGTTCTACTTAAAACTATGGTCATAAATTGTGTATCATACAAATCTTTCAAACCTAAGTACTATTGATTCAATAAAGGACAAATTGATTTCAAATCTGTCGAGAATGTATACAGCATGAGCCCTTTGATCTTAATATATTCGACACAATGCAAATTCTGATTATAAATTCTTACATATTGCATACAGCACAAGATTTCTGACCGTAAATATATTTTACATTCAATAAGGACTGTATAGTCCGAAATATATAGATTGCATCCTGTGCAAGCTCTAGTTCTAAGTACTTTCCTTTGTTAACATTCCTTCACAGCTTGACCTCTGCTTTATGACGCTATTTTGAAATCTGGTATTTATACACTGAATCCCCTAGGTGTATTTTAAATTGCTTTTCAAACAGTTCTGTGTGCCATAGTACCTCATGATGAGACCACGCAAGGGCATAATAAAAAAAGTGGAATAAATTTATAAAACACTCTTCTGAATGCCCGGTTTTACTTATATCAGATATTAAAACTTCATGCAGCTGTTGTAGGTCCACACAGGAATGTAGATGTGCTGGCATGTTGCTAATATTTGTTTCTTTTAATGCACATTCTGGTATATAATAATATGATTATGTCTGCCATTTTGTAGTGTAAGAATTACCAGTAACTTTTAAGTACCTTTATCATTGTCTGACTGTAGGCGATGCTGGATGCTGCGATAAAGAGATAAACAACCTGCATATGGAACATAGAATATTATGTAAAACAAACCACAAAGATTTATCTACTTTTCATAGTTATCCTTTTAATTTCTTTACCTGTGTAATGGAATATTTTTCTGTTTACCTCTTCTCTAGAAGAGTTGAAAAGTAGTATTTGTTGATTTAGCTATCTTCAGATAAACCTGAAATTCTGCTATAAAGCAATTTTTAAAATTTAATGAAATTCCTAAATTTCATTAACTATAAAAACCACTTCCTATGATACGCTTGCATGGGTCACAATCAAAACAATCAGTTGTTTTATTCACTTGTATTTAGTTAAATCTCCCTGTATTCATTATTTTCCAATTATTTTATTTCCTGTTACTGAGTTGCTTTGCTTACTGAGAAGGGAGACACCTGTGGAAGAGTTGGTGTAATGACAGCAATACTTTGCTGTTTCATTAATATTTTGCCTTTTGGTTGTGCACAAGTAAAAAAAATACACTGAGATGTTTGTAAGCCACTTTTTATTGATCGCAGTGAACTGAATATTTGTTGGGAGCGTGAACAGTTCATATGTTTTTGTACTATTGTGAGTCTTGCCTGATGCCCTTTTCTGTTAATGTTGGTCAGTATAAGTGTTTTAATTCAGTTGTTTAATTAGCCCCTACCTTCAACTCTTTTGTTTTGAGAGTTTGTACAGAGCTGCTTTAACTTTTCTTGGTAACTACCCATCTTAATACTTTCTGTATAATGATTCTGTTATCTATTCAGTTTTTTAACTTTTCTAGTTTGTCCGTTGTATCTTTCTGTAGCCTTACCAAGTTTAATATTTACAAATTAAACTCTGAAATGTTCTCTACGTTCATATAGAATCTTTGCTTGAGGCTAATGATTGTGGAAAATAAGAGTTTGTGTGTGAAGTTTGGGGAAGTGCAAGACATGCCTATCTAAATTTGAGATCCAAAAAAAAGCTTTGTTTTATAACAAATAAAAGTAAGATTTTAATG
The DNA here is from genome assembly GCF_030028105.1 of Mobula birostris. NCBI lineage: Eukaryota > Metazoa > Chordata > Chondrichthyes > Myliobatiformes > Myliobatidae > Mobula > Mobula birostris. Next base: position 23,282,584 of record NC_092396.1, read on the forward strand.
TACAAAATCCTTGGATATTCATGGAAGTTCATTCTAAGAAAGTACTTTTTAAAATATCCAGACCTTTGGCATGATGTCTGCTTATGAATTCTTGAACATGGTTGATTCTTGAAGCACTGAGAGATGAGCAGTGGTTGATGTAATAAAACTAACACACTCTGACTGGATTTTACATTATGATGGAAGCTGGAAGTATCATTTGAATTGGAACTTGTTCTCAAAACAAACTTAAATTCAAATTTGTGTGGAAGTTTGACTTCAATATCTCCCCCCCCAAAAAAAATCTCAAAGTTAAAAGAGTGGCAGCTAATTCAAAGTTCCATTCAATAATATTTAAGATACTTGAAGCAGTTGAAATGTGGCAAAATGTATCAGTATAATAGTTGCATTAAGATTATCGAATTTAAAATTGGAGCCATAATATTAGATGTGTGCCACCTTTTTAAACTTAATCTTTTTTTTATTACAAAAGTCTGCATAATTCTATTTAAAGATTGAAAAATATTTGATTTAATAAGTTGTTTTCAATAAACTTCTATTATGTTTAGCCATTTTTGGCTTAATATAAAGCTGTCTTAAATAAAACTGTTTTAGATTGATTTTCATTCATTAATTTTTCTGATTTATAGGCTAGTGTCCTCACTCACTTTCTTTTCAGACATTATATACAAAGTACGAAAGAGGATTGATTGCATAAATTTGAATATGCGTCATCTTATTCTGTGGTTACAGCAGTTTCTGCTGCTGAGCTTGAGATCATGCTGTGTTTGGCTTGCTACAATGTTCATTCAAGCAGATGAACAAGATTTTGTTGGGACCATTCTGAAAGCAGAAGCTTGTTCAGTTTAACATTTACAAGTTTGTGTTAAATGTTTTCATTGATCTGTTTCTTTTTGTAGCAGTAGTTTTAAAAGGTGAGGGATCAAGTAATTGTGTTTTAAATAACCATGGATCCCACTGAATTGCATGAATTTTCTATTTTTGCATACCTTGTTAAGATGTCTTATAATATTTCATTTATTTATTTTTGCAAACAGGTTCCAAATCTCTGTGAAGACCTATTATCATCAGTTGATCAGCCACTAAAGATTGCCAGGGATAAAGTGGTTGGAAAGGATTACTTACTTTGTGACTATAATAGAGATGGTGACTCATACAGGTGAGATCATTGAAATGGAAGCATGGTGTAGACATTTAACCAAAAGAGAAATGCAAATTTTACAGTAATTTCACCCCTGTTCATTCCTCAGTTAAAGCTCAGGTAAGCCCTCAAAGCTTTGAGTACTCAATGCATTTTGTGTTTTACTGTCTCATTCACTAAATTGCCTGACTGGAAGTTTGGATGGAATTGCGTGAATGAATAATGAATCAAAATATCATCTTTTAGTATCAACAATATGATACATATTGTATAAATTAGAGACAATATTGAGTTGAATTTAATTGCCAGGCCTGAAATTGCATGTGACCCAAGCAGGTAGAAGCAGGTTTGATTTCTGAACAACATTTGATTTTAAGGTAATTTTGAACTGTTACTTTCTATTTTCTGTTTGTTTTACTTGTTAATGATTCGTTTCCATACAGGACTAAGTAATAGCGAAATAATGGGAGTGTCTTCACTGAGGCAAAGCTAATATTAAATAGAAGTATGTCATTCATGTAATAAACTTAGGAGTTAAGTGTCTGGGACATTGCTTACATGTGCTAAAAGCTACAATTTGCCATAGCCATTGGATAAGTTTATTCATTATTGAGTCACTTGCTATGTCTCTCTTGTATGTATAACATTAGGTTTGCCTAAGAGTTTTGATGCTGGCCCCCACCCCAAGTAATGTTATTGGGACATTATTTCCATTCCAATATATCACCCTCCACAGATGGATCAAATTTTAGATGTTGAAAATCTTTTCATCTATATTCTTGATGATCAGATACTCCTCAGGCTTGTTACTTGGTGTCTCTGATCTCAAGGGTAGCAAAGCCTCTTGTTCAGTGCAAAGATTTCTTTCATTTCTCTCTTGATTCAAAGTTACTGGTACTCACTTGCCCTGCAAGCTCCAAAAGAAATAAATTGTTCTCAAAATGTTGCATGTTCCACTTGTCATTCAAATTGCAGGTTGTACATATTTTATTGGACATACATGTTCAACAGTTTTTGATTTTCTGATAGCTTGGAGGTGTCTGGATGAAAATAGAAATAACATGGGCTTAATTAAAAAATTGTTGCAACTTTAGTTTTGTCTTTCAGATTGTTTTAATTAAATAAATCTGTTTCTTTTTATTTGATATAAATGATCAAGTAACAGCATATGATGACTAAATCTGAACTTCTGGGATCAGTCCACCCTTTTTTGTAGGAAGCAAGGGAATATTCTACTCTTTATGCATGATTCACTGTGTTCCCAAAGATTTGTAAGTGTCAAAGACCTCTCCAGATATTAATAGTATCTTTTCTTAAACTCTGATATTTATATAGAATATAAATGCGCCAGTTAACTTAATATCTGGGGCACGATCTAGTTTCTAAAACAAATACATTTGGGACTTCAGATTTCTCACATTGTTTTCTTCTGAGATCTACACATGCTTTCTTTCCTGCATTTCTCTTTTAAATGAAATCCTTATGAGGAAACTGGTGCCAGCTACACAGTTTGAAGTCGTTAGCTTTAGCAAAGAAACATTCTCTGTGGGGGGGAAAAATACATGTTCCATCTAGTCATTGACTAAGGCCATGTGGCTTTTTGTTGCACATGTAAAATGTGCTTTAACTTGTTAACTAGTATGGGGATTTAAAAAGTACATTATCTGTATGCAAAAATACTTTCTTGGGGGCAAATCCTTGAGCCACATGTTTAAGAATATCTCCTGATAAATATTGTACTGCTTAAAAATGCATGGATACATTCCAGGAAATAGGCATCTCTTCCATTTTGGCAGCATCTTTGGATGATGGAGATTTGAAATGGTGGGTTTCTGCAACTACAGTTTAATAAGCCTTTAAAAGCCATACAATAAGTGCAACAGAAAGCCATATAGTGCAAGCCATTCAGTTTTGAGCAAGGAAAGCAAAATGTCAGTTACAAATGCATTCATTCTGCAGAGAGAAATAACAAAGTAGAAGAACTGAACAAAAAGCACTGTCTTCAACATTTCATCTTCTAGTTTAAACACACATTCTGTTGTTTACATGTGTCAGTTCTGTTTTTGAGCTTAACTAAGGCAAATGGATATTATTGTGACCTGACCTTCATATAGTTTGTTTTTCCCTTGAATTGGTTTGGTTGTAGTTATTGAATGCGGAATGCTTGGCATCTATTGTTACCATGGCTCTTGATAATTTTGTTACATACGCCTGCCTAATATGCTGAGACCTTGAAGGTCACATGTTCTTAATCTGAAATGACATTTACCAGAATCACCTGTCATTAAATTTTAATACTTGTTGTGAAATTTGTGGTGTTTGGAGCCACTAATGTTTTCCAAATGTCTTCAATGAGTACTTTTTAAAGAAAAGTGTGTTCATGTAGGAATACTAAAATGTAAAACATGAATTTTATTAATATCATTTTAATTCAATATTAAGTCCTTAATGACTACTGTAGAAGATATTTTGATAGGATGATAGCTAAAGCTTCTGGCAATGTTGTTCATAACTATGGGCTGTATGTACACACCTGCCTCAGGCTCTTCCTATTCTACTGTCATTGTGGTCACTATCAAAACAATCATTTCTCCTTCCAGTGATCAGAAAAATAATTCTGGGAATCAATGAAGCGCTTTTAGTAAGAATTCTCTTGCTTAGAGATTAACACCTTGTTGACTAACTGACTTATTGAATTTGCTCACTGAAAACCATGCTATGTAGCAGTTGCTGCGATACTGTTACAGCTCAGGGTGTTGGAGTTCAATTCTGGCACCATCTATAAGTGTTTGTACGTTCTCCCCATCACTTTGTGTGTTTGTTTCCTCCTGGTGCTCTGGTTTCCTCCTATAGTCCAAAGATGTATCAGTTAGTATGTTAATTGGTCTTTGTAAATTGTCCTATAATTAGGCTACTGTTAATATAGGTGGCTTGCTGGGCTGGAAGGGCCTGTTCTGCACTGTTTCACCAAATAAATAAATCAATAGAATTTCTTTTGATGACTTGAGAGATTTAATACCAACAATTGATGAAAGTAATTTGATTACAATAAAGCTGGGCATGCTGGGGAGAAAATATAATGCACAGTGACTAGCAGGGCTGTGACTTGGGGGTGGGAGAGTATAATTTTTCCTGTACTGTGATTAACTAGCCATAGATTGATTAGATTTCAGATTCTCCAACCAGGGCCTTTGAAAAACTTTCTAAAACACTATATAAAATTACTTTGAAATGCAATGACTGTAACATAGATAGTAAACAGTAACTCATTAATGGTGATGGGATGAATAACTAATTTATATTTTGGCATTTGTTGAAGGAAGAATATTGCCCTGGACCTAGAGAACTTCCAGTGTTCTTCATACAATTTGTGGGGCTATCTTAAAGTTCCCCAGAGTGGGTCCATCTTAACTGCTACATTATTCTTCTGTGGTTTTAAAAAAAAAGCCCAAATTTTATGTTTACTCTTGGAGTAGTCCAATGTACTTGTGAGTACTGCTGAATTTTAAAGGACTATGAAAATAGAAAAATAGATTGAAGTTGTCCATTTTCAGTAACTTTGAAATCTCTTGTTTATGATGACAAATGAGCCAGTATGTTGCAGCTTGTTTAAGGAGTTAGCCACCAGAAGGTGAAAAGAGAATTTCCAGTGTGCATCCTTTTAAAGTTGTACAGTAGGTAGCAAATTAAAAATATGAATGTAGATGATGCTGTTTCGATCAACTGATATATCTAATCTATATGAAGATTGAAAATTGAGTTGATTAAAACTTTAGTAAGGAAATCTCAATTTTAAACTGCACATTGTGCTGCAAGACTGTTCGTGTTCTGTGCCATCCTTGTTCAGAGACATTGAAATTAATTTATAAAGCATTTAATATTCTTTTAGTTCAGTCTTAATATCTGAAACAGGTATCACTTCTTCCATTGGAATCTCCATGTTATATGTTTCTGTGAAGCCAAAGGAAGTATTGATGCTTAACAGTCTTGGACAGTAGGGGTTAACAAATTAAGTTAATCAGCATCTGTAAATTGTGCTTTGTGCTTAAGATTGCTGTGCAAACCCTTTACTTCTGCCATTGGTAACATCTGTGTTTAATATTTTGTCCTTTTCATTCTGTATTGTATCATATAAATAAACAAGCTTTTATGCCACGTAAACATGTGTGAACTCTGCCAATTTTCTTTTCAGTGCAACTTCTTTTAAAGCAATGATTGTGTTTGAATCTGCCTGCGATATTTACTTTAGAAATTATTCATTTTTAAATATCACATTTAAAATATCACAATAATGCATTTTTCACAATTGGAGGTGTGCTGTGACAGAATTTTATGGATCAAATAATTTTAAATATGAGAAATACCATAGAGGGGCATTTTGTTAAGAGGTATCAAAAATAGAGAATAAAGTTTGAGTCAGCTTCAGTGACAAACAAATCTTAATTAGAAAGGCAAATGATTGTTGGAATTTGCAAGATCATCTGCTCAATATTTTGGTTCAAGAAAAACTATTTTTTAAGTATTGGTGGGAGTGCAGCTAGTAAATGCAGAGCATTTGCTCAGAGTATTGCAGGAAGATGGTTGCTCTGTATACTTTTATCAAACAACTGAGAGATCAAGCAATTTAAATTATTTGAGAAAAAAGCTAAAAAGGATTAAAGTGAAGAATAGAATAGAAGAATATATTATGCAAAGTAAGGACCAAAGCAAAAATTAATGAAAATATAATTTTGGAACCATTGGCAGGACTACCTGGATGGAGTTTAAGCCCAAATGTGGTGAATGGCTTTGATGACCTGACCGTTCAGAAAGCAGAAAATATTGCACTGCTAACTTTTAAGTAATTTGATAAACATAAGTATAGATATAGGTCAATGCTCTACATCACTCTTAATATATTTGTTGTGGCACTTTGCAAAAACTATATCACATTCTTTTAAGGTATAAATGGAACAGAATTGTTCATTTGGCTATGGCACTTATGACAGGCTCTTGGAAAGATGGCATGTAGTACCAAGGGTGCCTCTTCATCCTTAAGTTTGATGGTTAGTGACTGAACACCAGTTAATTAAGGTAAAGGGGTGATTTTTCCCCTTGAGATTCATGCAATTTATTTCAATTTAAAATAAGAAAGTGTAGTATCCAACATATTATCAATCAATAAATTGTTACTATACTAAGTACTCAGATATACAGTAAATGTGTAGTAAGATATAAATGCAAATATGCCCCAACTTTAAAAAGGACATTAAAATGTTGAAGTACCTAAAAGGAAATGATATTAGATAATAAATCACAAGTATTAAATGTATTAATACCAACTAGCAGTGATGGCTTTTAAAGTCAGAAAGTGCAGCAGTGTAAATAAAGGTGGATAAAACATTACACACTAGGTAGCCACTTGACACAAGTCCTTCAGAAACTGTTTGCCATCTTAATATACACAATGATCACCTCAAAGTACTTGTGTATAGCTATATTTTTTTAAAAATTGAGATGAAGCTTGCCTCACATGTAAGTAGATTTATAAATCAGATAATCTGATAATGAGATTTAAATGTAATGGTCATCTTACTTGAACACAACTGCGACTAAATGTATTCTCAGCAGTTTTTCCATAGTTGAAATGCCTGCAAAATAATTCATTGATGTAAAATTATTGATGACTATGAACCAAGTTATTATCTGGATAGTAATTTTAATTTTCAGGAAAGCACTTGAATCTATCTAGAGCATGAGATTCACAAAAATAAATCTAGAAAAATCTAGATTCTAGGAAGCCAACTCAAGAATGATACTTATTACCAAAAAAGGTAGCCTGCTATAAAACTCGCCCTGTGCAGTGAAACAGTGTGCATTGATTAGTACAGTTTGCATTCTGAGGTAAACCAATTTATGACATTAGACTTTGTAATGGCTGCCTGTTTTTGATTGCATGGCTGTCTTTTTTTTTAGGTCACCTTGGAGTAATAAATATGATCCCCCTCTGGACGATGGTGCCATGCCATCAGCTCGTCTGCGGAAACTGGAAGTTGAAGCCAACAAAGCATTTGATCAGTACAGAGACCTGTAAGCCTAGTGGTTTAATGTATTTTTCTGTGCTATTCGTAGATGTGATTAAAATGTAGATAGATTATTTTAAATCTCCCAGGCTTTTAAATATCTCATTGTGAAATTAAAGTTATTTGAGCTGTCTACTTAAAGTTAAAATAACTTTGATTCTTAACTTCAGATAGTCTCCTGAAATTAGAGTGACTTAAGACTGGCTGCTTAAGTCTTCATAACATGCAGATTTTCTATTAAATACAAAAAATCTGCAGTGGAATGCGAAGTTGCAATTCTAACAGGCTGCAACAAGCCCGAATGAAATCAGTTATTGATATCAGTTGTACGATGATGTTGCCTTGCTGATTTTACCAAAGTATATAAAACACTAAAGCTACATAAATATTGCTTTTATTTGTCCAGAAAAAAATATCAAATATGACCTCAAAATTACACAAAAATGTGATAATACAGCTTGTTTATTTCTGCACTGATCCGTTGGAAATTGGATTACTTCCATTCAACACACACAATGCTGGAGGAACTCAGTAGGCCAGGTAGTATGTACAGTCAACATTTTGGGCTGAGACCCTTCAGCAGGACTCCATTCTTCCATTCGTTCATTTAAGATAGAAATCAAGTTTATACTTTATTTCAGCATAAGGCCCACCTTCTGCTGCTTGAATCCCTTGAATATTTCCGGCAGTGCTCTTATGAGAGAATTTCAGGATTTGAATGTAATGCTTATGGGCATAATGTCCATTTTGGATCTTGCTTTAGAGGTGATGGTGTCCCCTTAATGCTGTTGCTCTGGTCTTATGATGTGATCTACTATCTCACTTGGTGATCTCACAGATCAATCTAGGATTTTATGAATGATTCAGTTATACAATTATCCATCAAGACTACCATCACCACAGCAGTAATTTTCGAGTCACTCCCAGACTATAGCAAACATTATTTCAACACTATCATAGTCATACTTTATTGATCCCAGGGGAAATTGGTTTTTGTTACAGTTGCACCATAAATAATAAATAGTAATAAAACCATAAATAGTTAAATAGTAATATGTAAATTATGCCAGTAAATTATGAAATAAGTCCAGGACCAGCCTATTGGCTCAGGGTGTCTGACCCTCCGAAGGAAGAGTTGTAAAGTTTGATGGCCACAGGCAGGAATGACTTCTTATGACGCTCTGTGTTGCATCTCGGTGGAATGAGTCTCTGTCTGTATGTACTCCTGTGCCCACCCAGTACATTATGTAGTGGATGGGAGACATTGACCAAGATGGCATGCAACTTGGACAGCATCCTCTTTTCAGACACCACTGTGAGAGAGTCCAGTTCCATCCCCACAACATCACTGGCCTTACGAATGAGTTTGTTGATTCTGTTGGTGTCTGCTACCCTCAGCCTGCTGCCCCAGCACACAACAGCAAACATGATAACACTGGCCACCACAGACTCGTAGAACATCCTCAGCATCGTCCGGCAGATGTTAAAGGACCTCAGTCTCCTCAGGAAATAGAGACAGCTCTGACCCTTCTTGTAGACAGCCTCAGTGTTCTTTGACCAGTCCAGTTTATTGTCAATTCGTATCCCCAGGTATTTGTAATCCTCCACCATGTCCACACTGACCCCCTGGATGGAAACAGGGGTCGCTGGTACCTTAGCTCTCCTCAGGTCTACCACCGGCTCCTTAGTCTTTTTCACATTAAGCTGCAGATAATTCTGCTCACACCATGTGACAGAGTTTCCTACCATAGCCCTGTACTCAGCCTCATCTCCCTTGCTAATGCATCCAACTATGGCAGAGTCATCCAAAAACTTCTGAAGACGACAAGACTCTGTGCAGTAGTTGAAGTCCGAGGTGTAAATGGTGAAGAGAAAGGGAGACAAGACAGTCCCCTGTGGAGCCCCAGTGCTGCTGATCACTCTATCGGACACACAGTGTTGCAAGCACACGTACTGTGGTCTGCCAGTCAGGTAATCAAGAATCCATGACACCAGGGGAGCATCCACCTGCATCGCTGTCAGCTTCTCCCCCAGCAGAGCAGGGCGGATGGTGTTGAACGCACTGGAGAAGTCAAAAAACATGACCCTCACAGTGCTCGCTGGCTTGTCCAGGTGGGCGTAGACACGGTTCAGCAGGTAGACGATGGCATCCTCAATTCCTAGTCGGGGCTGGTAGGCGAACTGGAGGGGATCTAAGTGTGGCCTGACCATAGGCCGGAGCAGCTCCAGAACAAGTCTCTCCAGGGTCTTCATGATGTGGGAGGTCAATGCCACCGGTCTGTAGTTATTGAGGCCGCTGGGGTGCGGCGTCTTCGGCACAGGGACGAGGCAGGACGTCTTCCACAGTACAGGAACCCTCCGGAGCCTCAGGCTCAGGTTGAATACATGGCGAAATACTCCACATAGCTGAGGGGCACAGGCTTTGAGCACGCTGGTACTGACACCATCCGGTCCTGCAGCCTTGCTTGGGTTGAGACGTTTCAGCTGTCTTCTCACCTGTTCAGCTGTGAAGGCCACCGTGGTGGTTTTGTGTGGGGAAGGGGTATTGTCATGAGAGCAGGGTGGGGGACTGTGAGGAGGGGTAGGAGGGGAGAGTGGAATATGTGTTGGTTGGGGTCCGACAACAGATGGCTTGTGGGGGATAGGCAGGGGCCACAATAGCAGATTTTGTCTTCCTCCACACAATGTTGGAGGAACTCACCAGGCCAGGCAGCATCTATGGAAAAGAATACAGTTGAGGTTTTGGGCTGAGACCCTTCAGCAGGCCCGAAACATAATCTGTACTCTTTTCCATAGATGCTGCCTGGCCTGCTGAGTTCCTCCAGCATTTTGTGTATGTTGCTTGGATTTCCAACATCTGCAGATTTTCTCTTGTCTGTCTTCCACCACCTCTCCAAGTACGGTTATGACACTTAACTCTACTCCACAGCATCATCAGAGATTAGGGCTGAGAGGAAAATTGGATCAGCCATGATGAAATGGCAGAGCAGACTCGATGGACCACATGGCCTAATTCTGCTCCTATATCTTGTGGTCTTACAACAGCACCTCGTATGGCATCGCAATAGCATATTCCTTTATTTAACATCTTGAATTCTTAGTAAACGTTTGGTGGATGTTAATGCAAGACATCCAGCCTTCCTTGGTGATTTAATGGTATGGCTGCCCACAAAAATGTCTGGTTAGCGGATGTGATCCAAGATATCAGTGTGTGATGCTGGGGGAAAGGGTGAGCATTGTCTGGAGGTGGTTAGAGTCTGTTTTACAGGAATGGGAGGGCAGCTGGGGATTTAATAATGTGGTTGTTCTGTTAGTAATGCCTTTTGAAAACTGGTGGAAAATTGTTAATAACTATTACTTGTGGCAATAATTTTTCACTTGTCATTGCAATCTATCAAAATCCTGTTTGAATTTAGCATGTACCTTTTAATTATTAGAATTGTGATTACAGTAAGATTGTAGCAAGTGTTACTTCTGGCCTTGTGATAGAGCTGTTTTGTTTTAATGTCTCATCCAGGAAAAATATCACAGTTAATGTCATTCTCTTTGATTACTGCTGAATATCAATGCACAACATTATTAGGGTGCGTGTACTGTTTATGAGCTGAAGCAAGCTAATAAAGATTTTTTGTAGTCATTGAATGTTCATCCGCTAGCAAGCTTTCTTCAGGAAAAAAATATAATGGAAGTTGAAATGTAAATAGCTATCCAGGGGGTAGTTGAATCAAACTTAAACTGATCTGTGTCGGCAAAGGAATTGCAAATTAAGTAAGAACAGACTTTGTGTCGTCTAATATATATATATTTTGCATATTTTACAAGGAACGAAGCTAGTCTGTAAAAGCTGAAAATTGCTGTACCCTGTGGAAGAATTTTTTTTGTATTAGAGTAAATTTGAGGGTGGTGGGGGGAAGGGGAGGGATTGGCAAAACATAATGTTTGACAAAATGCCACTATCATGTTGAAGAATATTATTCATTTAAGATGTGCTGTAATCTGCCAGCATTTTCTCCAGTGTTTAATGCATAACAGATTGTAACAAATCTCTGCAAACTTGCATTCATTTTATGCCTTATTCTTCAAACAACAGTTGTATAAATGAAGTGTTCATAAAATGTTAGATTGATCTTTTAGGCCCATTATTTTACTAACTTAAAATAGAGGCACGGTGAAGCATTGTCAGCATATTACACCACATTGGGTTGTAATTTTTTTGTACCATAATTTTATGTATGTATGTGTGCCATTGCCTGCATAGATATGCATGAGTTAGAACTGTTATGTTTTTAAAGTTAATTTATTCTCTGCTTATCGATATGACTAGCAAGACCAGTTTTGTGCACTGTTCCTGGTTGCCTGTGAAAATGTGATGATCAACTATATTCTTGAACTCGTACAGCTTGTATAGTAAACTTCTACACACTGTTAGATGAGGATCCAGGATTTTAAATAAGCTGAAGTCATAATAGTATGATTTGTCAGTGTTCCTTCCTTTCTTAGTTATATCTTCACACTCTGAAAGTAATTTCCAAGTCATTGCATTGAATCCTTGGCTATATCAGGCTGTGATGCAGACAGTCAATGTACTCTCCACCACACATCTATAGAAGTTTGTCATAGTTTTAGATGTCATGCCAAGTCTTTGCAAATTCCTGAAGAAATAGAGGCACTGCCATGCTTTCTTCGTAATTGCACTTGCATGCTGGGCCCAGGACAGGTTCTCCAAAATGATAACACCGGGGAATCTAAAGCTTCTGACCCTCTCCACCTCTGATCCTCTGAGATGACTGACTGGCTCATGGACCTCTGGTTTCCTCCTCCTGAAGTCAATAATCAGCTCTACTTCCTTATCAGCTACTGAAGCTTCAGCGTGACATGTAAAACTTTGGCTAACTACTATAGATGTGTGGTGGAGAGTATATTGATTGGCAGCATCACAGCCTGGTATGGAAACACCAATGCCCTTGAATAGAAAATCCTTCAAAAGGTAGTGGATATGGCCCAGTCCATCATAGGTAAAGCACTCCTCATCATTGAGCAAATCTGCATGAGGTGTCACAGGAAAGCAGTATCCATCATCTGGAACCCCCACCACCCAGATCATGCGCTCTCCTCACTGCTGCCATCAGGAAGAAGATGCAAGAGCCTCGGGATGTAAAGAGCTGGGAAGTTGATTGGTGAAAGAGATGCAGGCTGGAGAAGGGGTAATCTAATAGGAGAGGACAGAAGGCCATGGAAGAAAGAAAAAGGGGAGGAGGGCCAGAGGGAAATGATGGGCAGGCAAGGAGGTAAGGTGGAAAAGGGGATGGGGAATGGTGAAGGGGAGGGGCATGACTAGAAATTTGAGAAATCGATGTTCATGCCATCAGGTTGGAGGCTGTCCAGACAGACTATAAGGTGTTGTTCCTCCAACCTGAGTATTGCTTCATCGTGACAGTAGAGAAGGTCATGGATTGACATATTGGAGTGGGAATGGGAAGAGGAATTAAAATGGGGACCACTGGGACATGGCGCTTCTACTGGTCGTGCTCAGCAAAGCGGTCTCCCAATCCATATCAGGTCTTGTCGATATACCAGAGGCCTTACCAGGCACAGTATTTGACCCCAACAGACTCACAGGTGAAGTGTCATCTCACCTGGAAGGTCTGTTTGGGACCTGATTGGTAGTGAGGGAGGAGATGTAGGGGCAGGAGTAGCATTTGTTCCGCTTGCAAGGATAAGTGCCAGGAGGGAAATCAGTGGGAAGGGATGAATGGACAAGAGAGTCACGTAGGCAGCAATCCCTGTGGAAAGCAGAAAATGGTGAGGGAAAGATGTACTTGGTGGTGGGATCCTGGTGGAGATGGCAGGCCCCAAATGGTCCTTCCAGGTGAGGCGGCACTTCACCTGTGACTCTGTTGGGGTCATATACTATGTCTGGTGCTCCCTGTGGGCTCCTGTATATTGGTGAGACCCTCCAACCTGATGGCATAAACATCGATTTCTTGAGCTTCCAGTAATGCCGCCCCACTCACTGTTCCCCTTTTTCCACTCTCACCTTATCTCCTTGCCTGCCCATCGCCTCCCTCTGGTGCTGCTCCTCTTTCTTTCTTCCATGGCCTTCTCTCCTCTCCTATTAGATTCCCCCTTCTCCAGCCCCGTATCTCTGTCACCAATCAACCTCACAGCTCTTTATTTCACACCTCCCCCTCCCAGTTTCACCTATCACTGGTTGTTTCTCCCTCTCCTCCCCTCCCCCCTCCTTTTTAATTTACTCCTCATCTTTTTTTCTCCTGGCCTGTTGAGTTCCTCCAGCATTTTGTGTGTATTGCTTGGATTTCCAGCATCTGCAGATTTTTGTTGTTTACAATCTACAGTTCCATTAGAAGGGCAAAACATCTTTAAACACAAATTGCAAGCTTTATTGATCAAAAATTGACATAGTTACCGAGATCAGAGTGATGACCGCTTTAAACCATGTTTAAGGACTTGAATGGGTGGTGAGGTTTGGGACTTTGGCGGCTGCAGGCATTGAAAAAAGGCCTTAAATAGACAATATACACGAACGTCTGCAGATGCTGGAAATCTTGAGCAACATACAAAGTACTGGAAGAACTCAACAAGTCAGGAAGCATCAATGGAGGGGAATAAACAAGGTGACGAAGGTCAGTCCAGATGAAGGGTCTCAGCCCGAAGCGTCAACTGTTTATTCCCTCCATAGACGCTGTCTTGACTTGTTGAGTTCCTACAGCACCTAGTTGTTTGAGGCAAAGCTTTTAAATTGACAATTAATCGAGATCTCAAATGCAATTTTTTTTCCTGAATCTAGTTTGCTTTATTAAATATAAAGGAAGAAAGTTCATTGAGAGAGTTGCATTTAACAAGTTTAAGTGAAACTCAGATCAGTGCATTAGATATACTTGTCATTGACGGCTTCTGATAATAATTGATTTTGATTTTTAATTTCTGAACTCTTCTCATTTCCATTACAAGCACCACATTGGTCTGGTTATGTTATTGACGGAATGCTACACATAAAAGGCTGTTTATCTCCCATAAGCTAACGTCCACATTCATTTTGATATGTGTCAATGCAACTTTTGTAGCTATTTTTATATTAAAGCAATGGTGTTTGCACTTTTTTGGCAACTTTTATATTGGCTATCTTGTGAAAGGTCAGTGAGCCTTTCAGATATCCTGATGACATTAATTAAATGTAATGGTGTACACTTCAAAATTTAACTAGTAGTGTGTTCATTCATAAAAGTCCATTAAATCTTAGGATTCAGTTTAGAAGCTTTCCTTTAGATTCAGATTCACTACCAAAAGCTGAACTAGCTTACCCTATGAACTAGATGGTATTTTGTCTGATGGCCAAATAAATTAGTGAGACTAGCAATCAAACAAAGACCCCTGGTTCCTGTACTCCAATTTACTGGAATATATCACATCATCAAATTGAAGGGTATTCACTTCATCCGATTCTAGTTCTGTATACAAATTCACAGACATGTTTGTGTAACTTTAAAAAGGTAAATGAGCTTATTATCAAGTATGTAATTTATGTTCACAAGCTTTGTTCCTTTTCAAATTGCAAGATAACACAGATGTCTTAATTGCACTAAACCTCCATGTAAAATTGACCTTTGAAAACTGTCAGCCTTTGATTGGTTTCATGCCCCTAACAGCCTTTAATTGACTGCTTTTAAGATGCGTGACTGCTGAGATGTATTTATAAATTTCTTTGAAGATTTTCCAAAAAAAAAACTAAAAGTACAGTTCTTCAAAACATTTTTTTGGTGTGAGACATTCGCGTGATTGAATACAGCATCTGTTTATATGTATTATAGCCATTAAATGTGGGCTCTAAACGGACTCACCAGTTAAATGTAATAGAATGGAATGCTTCTGCCCTTACAAATATTTACAAAAATCTATGAGGCATGTTCCCATTCAAGGACAAAGGACATTTCAATTATGGAGGCAATCCAGTTAACACTTGTACATTATAATGAACACGTCAAAGTATTATCAATGTATCACTTCAGAATGATCTTGTATGTACTAAGCCACATGCATTATCTGTAACCTTCATAATCAGCCATTAGTACTCAGTGTACCATGGATAAAAAACATTGTCACATACTGCATTATTTTAATAACAACTGTAAAATTAAATTCTTGAGCATTTGTGATGTTGGAGAATATAACCATGTTTCATGTGATGATTCCCACTTGAAGCATACAATTGTCCTCCGTTTGGATGCTGAATTGCCTGCTTTGCATTTATTTGATTATATTTATTAATATTATTGAGTTCAAAAACAACAAACAAATCTTTCTTTGAAACTCCTGGTAAACAAATAATTCTGAAAGTGGGACATGGAAATGTGCTGAACTTATGCACTTGGCTAATCAAAATGAGGTTTAAAATAATATTTAAGAAGATTTTGTGCTCTCACTGAAGCTCTGAAATCAACATGTCATTTCTAAATTTCTCTGGCAGATATTTTGAAGGAGGAGTTTCTTCTGTCTACCTCTGGGACTTGGACCATGGATTTGCTGGTGTGATACTGATCAAGAAAGCTGGTGATGGATCAAAAAAGATCAAGGGCTGCTGGGACTCCATTCATGTCGTGGAAGTTCAGGTGGAGTCTTGTTGGGAATTTCTAGGGTGCTGCTTAATACTGAATTTGTGTGCAAAGTTGGCTTACAGGTACAACAGGTTGTTAAGAGGGCAAACAGAATGTTGGCCTTCATTGCTAGAGGGATTGAATTCAAGAGCAGGGAGGTCATGCTGCAACTATACAGGGTACTAGTGAGGCCGCACCTGGAGTACTGTGTGCAGTTCTGGTCTCCATACTTGAGGAAGGATATACTGGCTTTGGAGGCAGTGCTGAAGAGGTTCACCAGGTTGATTCCAGGGGTGAAGGGGTTAACCTATGAGGAGAGTTTAAATTGCCTGGGACTATACTCTCTGGAGTTCAGAAGAATGAGAGGGGATCTTATAGAAACATACAAAATTTTGAAAGGGATAGATAAGATAGAAGTAGGAAAGTTGTTTCCATTGGTAGGTGAGACTAAAACTAGGGGACATAGCCTCAAGATTCAGGGGAGAAGATTTAGGATGGAGGTGAGGAGAAACTCTTTTTCCCAGAGAGTGGTGAATCTGTGGAATTCTCTGCCCAGGGAAGCAGTTGAGGCTTCCTCACTAAATATATTTAAGAAACAGTTAGATAGGTTTTTACATAGTAAGAGAATTAAGGGTTATGGGGGAAAAGGCAGGTAGATGGAGCTGAATTTACGGACAGATCAGCCAGATCTTATTGAATGGCGGGGCAGGCTTGATGAGCTGGATGGCCTACTCCTGCTCCTATTTCTTATGTTCTTAAGTTCTTATGTAAAATATTTTAAGATATCTCACTGCATTGCTGCAAACTCAAAAATGCTCTATAATTCAAGGCTCCAAATGTGTTTACTTATAGAGTCATAGAGCACTGCAGCACAGAAACAGGGCCTTTGGCTCACACTGTCCATACCAAACTGCTATTCTGCCTAGTTCCATCGACTCGTACATGGGCCATTGCTTTCCATACCCTCCCAATTGTATACTTGGCCAAATTTCTCAATATTGCAATGGAACCTGTATCCACTACTCCTGCTGTCAGCTCGTTCCACATTTACACAAGCATCTGAGTGAAGAATTTCTCCCTCAGGTTCCTCTTAACCACTTCACCTTTCACCCTTAACCTGTGACCTCTAGTTCTAGTCTTTTCCAACTAATTTTCTTACTTCTAGTGATTTAATTCGAGTACGCTTGCAACCCTGGGTGTTCAAGACACGCCAGAACAGTGAAATCGTGTAAGAATTAAACAATATTATTATTGATTTTGACATGCTGTCACTGGTGTAACATGGTGATGTCATGTCAAAACAATGCTAAACCTCAAAAACAATATATCAGTCATCCAATGCTTTGAGATCTTCTGTACAAATGAAGAACAATTTTCTCCCCTTTTGGAACATGATCAAAATCCTTCCACTTCATCATTTTCTGGTCTCCCATTGGGCAGAAGATACAAAAGTTTCAGTCCCACTGGACTTCAAGGACAACTTCAGTCCCACTGTTTTAGGACTCTTGAACTGACTTCTTAAACGTGATGAATTCTTGATTCCTCCAGCTACCATCTCATACCCCTTGCACTTTGTCTATTTTCACTGCACTTTCTCTGTGACTGTGACACTACATTCTGCATTCTGTTATTACTCTTCCTTTTGTAATATCTCAATGCACTTGTGCATGGAATGATGTGTCAGGGTGCCAGACAAACAAGCTTCTCACCATATCTTAGTGCACGTTATAGCTGCCATCTAATTTTCATCACTCTGCTATAACACATTTTGTTTTTGAAGTGTCACTAACTCAATGATGTAATAACATCTTATTGAAAAAAAGAGTCAGTACTTTGTGTACACTGATCGTTTGTGGATCTGTGAAATGTATTGTTCCAGTAGCGCTCCAAATGGCAGTTCATGGTTATTGAAAATGCATAGCTAGAGTTCTGTTCACTGCCTGGACATTATGATTTTTTTTTAAAAAGTCGTACCAAAAAATTCATGGAAACCTATCCAAAGTTGGATACTTCACTTTGTAAAATATTATTAAGTGGTCATTTTCCTAATTAGGAATCCATACAAACGAAAAATCATAATATTTACATAAATAAATTTTATAATGAAGTTCACACCTGCAATGGATTTGTTATCTTTGCACACCATCATAATTAATTGTGGGTAATAGCAACACGGAGTCCCAATGTATCTAGTTCAGGGGTTCTCAACCTTTTTTGTGCCATGGGCCAATAACATTAAACAAGATGTCCATGGACCCCAGATTGGGAACCCTAATTTATTTCCTTTAAAACTTTTCAAGATAAGGTTACTGATCTGCAGCTATCTTTAGAAGAAGTGTAGGGTAAAATATGCAAAAAATAGCTTTATGATAATACAGAAACAGTGAACTGACACACAATTCCCATGGAATGATTTATGTTGCATAGAAATAGAAGTACTATTCAGCTCTTCAAGCCTGTGCAATTAAATTATGGTTGATCTGTACCTTGGCTCCGCCTTTGTGTCATTAATCCATGTCCTTTGTTCCTCTAATTTGGATTTTATTTTTAGATTAACTTTGCACCCACTCTTTTGCAAAGAGTGTTTTAAATTTCTAATACCTAGATGTGGGGAAAAATTGCAATTTCATTCTCAATTTGTGTGGCTTTAATTTTAACATTTTGTAGTTTTTTTTTTCTCGAGGTTGTTTCTTTGTATCTCTAATGCTAGGTTTTTCTTTCATTTTAAATACCTAGACCATCATTCAAGGGAATACAAACTAGGTTTATACAACCTGCCTTGCAGATTAATCCTTTAAGTCTTTGCAGCAGTGTGGTGTTTCAGTGCATCTTTCCTGAATTTAGTCCATAAACTGAATATGTATTCTATTTAAGATTTATCCACAATTTATTGATATAAATCAACCTCCAAGGTAACATCCAATATTTGTAGTATTCTTCTTGTTATCTTTAGAACTTGTCCACCAATTTATAGTTATCTGTGTACCTCCTATTTTCCTATAGTTACAAATTTCTCCCAATGAACTTCTACTTTTCTTTCTTTGATACTCTTCAATTTGTCAGTACTACCCAGTCAAGTAGCTTCATTGTCACTTTGTAACTGAATTATTCCAGCTGTACAATTTACAGTGTTTCCTAACTTGAGTTATTTCCTGATTTGGATGCACCATTCACTTCCTGCAAGTCAAATGTAATTTCTGTATGATTGGGTAAGATGCAAGCAAAGTTAGTGAAAGGTTATTGGCACGTTTCTTAATTTCATTGATGTACCAATATACAACTTTATATTTCACTTTATATCATATAGCATAACCATAGACATTTAGACATAATGGAGAAGACAAATTCTTTGCTAGAACAGTTAAAACCCAACTTGATTTCTTCTAGAACAAGTATGACTCTCTGCTTTTTCTCATTTTCATCTTCGATGGTACAGTTGTCACTCATTCTGCAGCAAAGCATCATGCACTCTGAACAATTTTCAAAATGTGTATGTATGAATAAAACTAGATTTTTTTGTTTTGTATTTTTGAATGATTTTGTAATCCATTTTCTAGGAGAAATCAAGTGGACGTACTGCTCACTACAAGCTGACCTCCACAGTTATGCTTTGGCTACAAACAAACAAGACTGGCTCTGGCACTATGAACCTTGGTGGCAGTCTGACCAGACAGGTATTGTGATACGCTTGTGTTTATAGAATAACATTTCTACTGTTCTAAACAAAAACGTCTATGGTTCCAAGAGCAGGTCTAAAGCTTGGTGATCTTGTAGTGAGTGATTGATCTCCTGACAGCCCAAAGCCATCTGTGGGGCACGAGTCAAGAATGGAGTGGACCAGTCTCCTTTTGCCTAAGTTAATGTAGCTCCAAAATTTCTCAAGAAGGTTGACCCAACCAGCCTACTTGATTGACACCCCATTAACCACCTCCACATCGCTTCACTGACATTCACTTGAAATGTGCACCATGTACGAAATGCAAGGACGTCCCTTTAGAACACAGATGAGGAGGAACTTATTTAGCTGGAAAGTGGTGGATACTGTATGTAGAATTCATTGTAGGAGAGTGGAATTGAGAGAGATGATAAATCAGCCATGATGGAATATCAGCGTAGACTCAATGGGTTAGTTCTGCTCCTATGTATTATGGTCTTATGCACAAATTTGCTTTGGCTACCATAACAGAATCTCCTTTACCATTAAGAAGGGCAAGTGTAAAAGGTACATAGAAAAACAACATGCAGATTCCCCGCCAAACCACACACCATCTTGATTTTGACTAGGGAGTCAAAGAGCTATGTGTGATTCTGTGAGACTTCAAAGTGAGTGAATACATTTTGTGGAAATATAACTCTTTGATGGTCAATGGCAGCTTTGTTATCAAAGTTGGAAACAGTGGTCACCCTACATTAATTGCCTATGTATGTTCAATCTACCACTTCTGCAGTCAGGATCTGTTGTGTCTGACTTGAAGAAGGAAGTTAATTGTATATAGAAGGAACACATAGCAATGTACGCAAGTATTATGTCGATAATTTACCATACTGCTAAATTGTTACATTAATGGGTCTAATCAGTGATTTTTCCTGCAAGGCTTAATTATTACTTTTCAATTAGGATGAGTGTCATTCACACTGATAAACAGTTACATTCTTTGAAGAGAGAATTTTCCCAGTCATAGCCAAGGTTATTCACTGTACCTCCTTGAGTGGCTGACTGACAGAGGTCAGGAATACAATGTCGAAAGTGGTTACACACTTCAGTTTACCTGCTTCAATGCCTTGAAGACCAGAAAAAGAAGTTCTTGAGTAGTCATGATGAGCAGCGAGATTCACAGAAACTTGAATCCATCTCCATTTAATGAAGTGCAGCCATTCAGCCCACTGTGCTCATGTTGACTCTTTGAAAGAGTTGAACAGTTAGTCCCTTTGCTACATACACATTTCCCTATTCAAATTGATTAAACTTTCACCACTCTTACAGCAGTAAAATTACAGATCATAGCATGTTGCACAAAAATTCTTGTTCCCACAACTGTCCTTGCTTCATTTGCGAGTGATTTTTATATCAAATCTTCTGATAGTTGACATTCTTGCGGGGGACACTTTGAAAGAATGAAGTGACCTTCATGCTTTTAAACACCACCAGTGAACATTCCTTCAGCCTTTCTAAGCCTAGGTGGAACCAGCTCAGTTTCATCCATCTTTTCCCTTAGCTAGAATCTTGAACTTTGGTTCTATTCTAATGCAACTTTGCTATCTCTCAAAATCTTTGATACCTTTCTTGAAGTCAGACGCAATGGATCCATCCCGTGCTTCATGCACTTCCCCAATCCCCCTTCAATCATTTCCAGTGCTAATCCCATGGCCACAGATTGAGCTACAGACTTTCTTAATGTGGTTGTCACAAAATGCATATAAATGTGCCAGAGAGTGCTAGTTCTCAGCTGGTGGTTCCTAAATCCCTATCCCTGGCCTTCTGACAGTTTGGTGCTTTTAAGTTTCTCTGATTAGAAATATTTAAAGGATTAAAATGATTAAAAATCACTTATTACATTCTTATAATAACATGTTGAAGTAATATGAATGTTAAATACAGGTTTTCCCTGCCATCCGAAGGTAGAGCGTTCCTATGAAACAGTTCATAAACCGAAATGTCGTAAAGCGAAGAAGCAATTACCATTTATTTATATGAGAAAATTTTGTGAGCGTTCGCAGACCCAAAAGTAACCTACCAAATCATGACAAATAACACATAAAAACCTGAATTAACAGTAACATATAGTAAAAGCAGGAATGATATGATAAATACACAGCCTATATAAAGTAGAAATACTTCTCTATGATTGCCTGCACAGATCTCCGTAGCGAAAATCTCACGCAAGCGCTCTTGGCAGAAAATTACACACAAGCGCTGTTGGCATAAACGCGCTCTCCAGTAACCTTTAAGCTATAAGGCTGCCAAATCTACCAAATAACACGTAAAAATACACAGCCTATATAAAGTAGAAATAATATATGTACAGTGTAGTATCACTTACCGGAATCGGGAAGACAGCTTGCCGAGCAAATTGATGGTGGTGTGTTAGACTGAGTCGTCGCGGGCTGGGTGGTGCAGTGGCCCCCACCCTCCGGGCCGCCAACCCGATACATTGCCGCGAAGAACGCAGCAGTAGCCAGGAGGCACACAGCACATCTTTAAGAAAAAAGCTGAAATAAACTTGCTAATTAATTAGGTGCCACCGACACGTAATTGTCGGTCCAGGTCAGTGCCGATTTCCGATTGCATTGCCTCTGATCTGGGCCAGCAATTACGTGTCGGTGGCACCTAATTAATTAGCATGTTTATTTCGGCTTTTTTCTTAAAGATGTGCTGTGTGCCTCCTGGCTACAGCTGCATTCTCCGCAAATGGGTACAGTATCTGTCTGGGACCCCGGTGTTGGGGTAGTGGGACACGGGGGTGTCATCTCATCGTCGATCAGGGCAGGCAGCTCATCTTCTCCTATGTCCTTGCTTTGTTCACCACGATTGAAACGCTTAATTATGTCTAGTTTTACGCTAAGTGTAACACCCTTATGAGCTCTTTTAGGCTTTTCCAATACCTCAGAACTCATCTTGCTAACGGCTGCTCACAGGCACATGTTTAAGCAGTGCCGTTCTGAATCCGGGGGAGAGCGGCTGCTTGGGACGCGCGCTGCCTTTCTTCGTAACAGTGAAAACACCTTCTGAAAGTGAAAACAGGGTACTAATGTAGGTCTTTCGTAACAGTGAGGTTTCGTAAAGCGAACGTTCGAAAAGCGGGGGACACCTGTACCTAAATTGTTACTGCAAAATAATGTTATGAAATAACTTAACAGTGCCTCTACATATTCCATCCAAGTCTAAAAACTGATTCAGATAATTGGGGCTGTTCTACATGTGTCACCAATGTGAGTGTAGCTGAGGGTTCAAATATTGATCATATACAGCCTTTTAGCTCAGTATAACCAGTTTCTGGACTCAGCAGCAGACACATTACCATCTGGCCTCTGTGATGTTCCCATCTTTGATACCAAGGTGCACAGGTGTGGGAGTCAGCAATGCACTGACCTGCAAAATGCACCTCATTTATAGCTCTCTAACAAAGCACCATTAAAAGGCAAGTACTTTTGGTCCAATGCTTATACCAGGCCAAACCAGTAATTTTCTGAAGATACAGGAAAATTTTATTTTTTTTTACAGTAGGTTTAATGAGCCAATAACCTTACCAGTAAGCTCCCGTATGGTTAAATGTTGTTTGTGAATTGTGTTTTTGGTAACTTACGATGAATTGACTGGAATCAGAGATTTTGGTAGTTTTAGTTTGTAAGATTGGAAACTAATTTTTTTATTAATTCAGTGATGCCCATACTTTCTGGTTACCTCTTTAACGTAAGAAAACTCTATTAAATATAATTGAATACTGAACAGTTAAATTTAAAAAATTTTTTTAAATGTAAGTAAAACCCTGAGTGGTGTGAATATTTGATAGAAATAAAGAATAAACACTCAATTCTTTTTTTCAAAAATGAAGCCAAGGAACATAATTACTGCCAAATTGTGAATCTTGCCAACAAAAACAGTGTTTAGTGAGAATAGATGTTTTTGTACTGCGTGCTGTCAGCCTTTTGGAGACTAGCTTTCCACTTAGGCACCTTGGCTTCTGCTTTTAATTTGTGTACAGAGTACATATAATGGATATGTAAGATGTATTAAGGTTGCCTTTAAGTATTACTGTAGAAGCTATGAAAGGTAATCATGTAATGAAGTAATGGGATAACACTGACTCAGCTTATCCTCCACCAGTACACATGGTTTAATTGTTATCAGGTTTCATCCCAGGGAGAGCGCTGGAGTTGCCTTTTTCTTGGGAAAGATCTCTTTTTGGTAATTGAGTAAATAACATGATGAAGCATCAGAAAAATTGTTTAGCCTTTCAGAGTTCAACACTCATTCCATTGAGAACCAACAGAAGGCAAATAAAAATCCATAGGGAGAGAAAAGATTAAATATGAAGGGGAGCAAGCCAAATATATCAAAGATGATATAAAAAGTTATTTCAAATATATAAAGAGTAAAAGAGGTGAGTGGATATTGGACTGCTGGAAAATGGCACTGGTAAGGTAGTAATGGGAGACAAAGAAATGGTGGGTGAACCTAATGAGTATTTTGTGTCAGCCTTCACTGTGGAAGACACTAGCAGTATGCCAGAAATTCAAGAACGTCAGGCAGATGTGACTGTAGCTGTTATTACTGAGGAGAATCTGCTTCAGAAGCTGAAAGTTACGAAGGTCGGTAAGTCACCTGAAGCAGATGCACCCCAGGATTCTGAAAGAGGCGTAGCTAAAGAGATTGTGGAGGCAGTAATAATGATCTTTCAAGAATCACTGAATTCTGGAATGGTTCTGGAAGACTGAAAAATTGCAAATGTCTCTCCACTCTTTAGGAAAGGAAGGAGGCAGAAGAAAGGAAATTATATGCCAGTTAGTCTGACTTCAGTGGTTGGGAAAATGTTGGAGTCCATTATTAAAGATAAGACTTTGGGGTACTTGGAGGCGCATGATATGTGTTATATATACTAATGTGCTTTACAGCCTAAAGAAACGTCTCATTTCTACATACATTATATGGTTATATACATTATATACAGCAGGGGTCCCCAACCTTTTTTGCACCGCGGACCTGTTTAGTATTGGCAATATTCTTGCGGACCAGCCAACCCGGGAAGGGGGGTGGGGGGGGGGTGGTGTTCAAGTAGGGTTAAACTCACCTCAACATGTCTTTTACAGTTAGGGTTGCCAGCTTTCTCACTCCCAAATAAGGGACAAAAGTAGCAGTCAAATCCTGGGACACTTTATCCCAGGAAAGACTACCATGACCATGAAGCCTTGCACGGGCACCTGTGTGCACGTGTGATGTGCGCATGTGCGTATGTGCCGATTTCCCCCACCCCACAAATCGGTTTTGCCTTCATCTTCCCGACTATACTGTACATACGTTATTTCTACTTTATATAGGCTGTGTATTTATCATATCATTCCTGCTTTTACTATATGTTAGTGTTATTTATTTTCGGTTTTATGTGTTATTTGGTATCATTTGTTAGGTTATTTTTTGGGTTTAGGAACACTCAAAGATTTTTCCCATATAAATTAATGGTAATTGCTTCTTCACTGTATGCCATTTCGGCACGAAAGGTTTCATAGGAATGCTCTACCTTAGCAGGGGAAATACAGGACAAGGGCGGTCCCGTATGGGACAAACCAATCTAGCCCAATATACGGGATCTTCTGGCAAATACAGGATATTTGGCAACCCTATGTTCAAGTTCAACAGTGCATGACAGGGAATGAGGAAAGGTGCAGTTGACTCATATCGTTTCCTCGCGGCCCGGTAGCTCATGCTTTGCGGCCTGGTACTGGTCCGCAGCCTGGTGGTTGGGGACCAGTGATATACAGTACAGTATGTAGTTAAATGTCAATAAACTTCACTTGACACTTGATAAGGTAGGCCAAAGTCAGCATGGCTTCCTCCAGGGGAACGCTTGCCCAACGTATCTGCTGGAATTCTTTGAGGAAGTAACAGGCAGGATAGACAAAGGAGAATTGGTGGATGTTGTGTACTTGGATTTTCAGAAGGCCTTTGACAAGGTGTTGCACTGGAGGCTGCCTAACAAGGTAAGAGCCCGTGGTAACATGGATAGAAGATTGGCTGATTGGCAGGAGGCAGAGAGTCAGAACAACGGGGGCCTACTCTGGCTGGTTGCCTGTGACAAGTGGTGTTCTGCAGGCTTCTGGTTTGGATCCACTGCTTTTCACATTATATGTCAGTGTTTCGGAATTGATGGCTTTGTGACCAAGTTTGAAGATGATATAAAGATTGGAGGGGCAGGTAATGTTGAGGAAGCAGGGAGTCTGCAGAAAGATTTGGACAGATTGGGAACATGGGCAAAGAAGTGGCAGTTGGAATGTAGTTTAGGGAAGTGTATAGTCATACACTGTAGTAGAAGGAGTAAGGTGTAGATTATTTTCTCTGGGTGGGAGTTTGTGTACTAAAGGTTAATGTACTGATTGAGTTGGTGCTGAGGAAGGCAAATGCAATGGTAGCATTCATTTTGAGAGGGCTAGAATTTAAGAGGAAGGATGTGATGCTGAGGCTTTAAAAGGCCTTGGTCAGAGTAGACTTGGGATATTCTGAGCAGTTTTGGGCCCCCTAAGAATAGATGTGCAGGTATTGGAGAGGGCGATTCACGGGAATGATTCCGGGAATGAAAGGGTTAATACATGGTGTGTTTGATGGTTCTGGGCCAGTACTCTCTAGAGTTTAGAAGAAGGGGGGTTCTCATTGAAACCTATCAAATATTGAAAAGTCTAGAGAGAGTGGGTGTGAAGAGGATGTTTTGTATAGTGGTTGAGTCTAGTACGAGAGGGCATGGGCTCAGAATAGAATAACATCCATTTGGAACAGAGATGAGAAGGAATTTCTTAGCCAGAGGTTGGTGAATCTGTGGAATTCATTGCCACAGACAGCTGTGGAGGCTGAAAATCTTGAGGGATATTTAAAGCAGAGGTTGTTAGGTTTGGGCATCAAAGGTTACAGGTAGAAGGCAGGAGAACAGGGTTGAGAGAATTAATAATGATGGACTGGCAGAGAAGACTTGATGGGCCGAGTGACCTGTTTCTGTCATGGTCTGAGGGGGACTGTGTCTGCTGCAGCATATGCACAATAAACTTGATTCTAGGCCAAAAAAACATGTAATGAAGCCTGGCCAGCAATGTAAACAGTGGCATCATTTACACCGTTATCAGAGAAAGTTGTCCTTCGACTCAGTAAGCTCTGTGCATGCACTTCTCATTTTATGACTTGCTGTCTAAAATGACTAATGTATGAGATCCATGGCATCTAGCAATATAGCTGTTTTCATCTGATTGGAGAACTCACAGCCAACAAGCAACCACTGATTTTAAGTTACTCCTTAACATTATAGTAAAGGAGAAATGATAAATGGATCAAACTGAAATCATAAAATTATTATTGTTTTATTTTGCACATATACTGAGGAATTGGGATTCATTATACAAAATGTGTTTCTCATGTTCATTGGTTTGGTAATTATGATTTATTGTTCAGTTAATTGCAGTTACATATGGAACATATATTCATCAGTTTTCATAGTGAGAATAGTATATGAGGTCTTAAAAAAAGTTCCTGTCAAATTGGTGATTCTGTATTGAACACATGTGAGAATACTGCATCAGTCCATTCTGCAGCTTCCAATTTCTGGATTTAACTGTCTATATGCAAGTGCCATGTGTTGTTGGATAGCAACAAGGTTGATTGTGTTGCTGTCACTATCGCTGCAAATTTTGGGCCAATAGTCATCTTTTGTTTATATTACTTATCAGAGGTGGAGGAGGTCAGCAACTTTAAATTCACTGGTGTTACTATGTCTGAGGACCTGTCCTGGGCCCAGCACACAAGTGCAATTACAAAGAAAGCACGGTGGCACCTCTGCTTCCTTTGGAGTTTACAAAGATGATGCATGCCACCCAAAACTTTTGACAAGTGAGGAGTGTATTGACTGGCTGCATCACAGCCTGCTATGGAAACACCAATGCCCTTGAATGGAAATCGCACAAAAAGTAGTGGGTATGGTCCAGTCCATCCCCACCGTTGAGTACATCTACACAAAATGCTGTCGCAGGAAAGGAGCATCCATCGTTAGAGGCCCCCAACACTCTTGCTGCTGCCATCAGGAAGAAGGTAACAGGAGTCTCAGGACTCACCACCACCAGGTTCAAGAACAGTTACTACCTCTCGACAATCAGGCTCTTGAATCAAAGGGGATAACTTCATTCAACTTGCTCATCATTGAAATGTTTCCGCAACCGATGGACCCACTTTCAAAGACTCTTCATCTCATGTTCTCGATATTTATTGCTTATTTATTATTATTTCTTTTTGTATTTGATCAATTTGTTGCCGTTTGAACACTGGCTGAACACCCAAGTTGGTAGGGTCTTTCATTGATTCTATTATTCTATAGATTTATAAAGTTTGACCGCAAAATAGTGAACCTGTTAGTTGAGGACTGCCTGATCCAGTGGATATCATATAAATGATTGAAGTTCCATAGAATGGGGCAGAATTAGGTCAAGACAATAGAAGTAGTAGAAATTCCCATCAGTGGGAGCAGTAAATAAAGACACATTAGATTATGAAGACACGCAGTCCTATTTTATTGTCATTTAGTAATGCATGCATTAAGAAATGATACAATATTTCCTCCGGTGTGATATCACAAAACACAGGACAGACCAAGACTGAAAAAACTAACAAAGCCACGTAATTATAACATATAGTTACAACAGTGCAACAATACCATAACTTGATGAAGAACAGTCCATGGCACAGTAAAAAGTTCAAAGTCTCTCAAATGTCCCACATCTCATGCAGACGGGAAAAGGAAGAAAAACTCTCCATGCCCGACCACAGTCCGACTCTGAGTCGTCCGAAAACTTCGAGCCTCCGATCAGCTCTCCGACACCGAGTACCGAGCATCATCTCTATCCAAACGATTCAACCTCAATCTGGTTCACCAACAGCAGGCAAAGCCAGGGATTTTGAGGCCTTCCCGCCGGAAGATTCTGGATCGCGCAGTAACAACAGCAGCGAACCTGCGTTTCAGAAATTTCTCCAGATGTTCCTCTGTGCTTTCACGTCTGTCTCCATCAAATCAGAATTGTCCACGGCCCCTATTTAACAGATACGATATCATTTTCACCGGAGGGCTGCGCACGCACGGCGCGCTGCTGTCTCCTTCTCCCGCCTGTTTAGTTTGGCTATTCCAATGAAAGATCATTGACCTGAAATGTTAGGTCTATTTTTCTCTCTATAGTTAATGCCTGACTTGCTGTGTATCTCCAGCATGTTCTGTTTTTTTTTAAATTTTTGATCTAATGACTATTGCAGAGGCATTGTTATACAGTGACCAAGTTTGTGATTAATGATTCCAGAATGAATGAATTACTGTACAAAAGGCAGACGAAATAGAAAGGTGCTAGGGAAAACAGAAAAAGTGCACACATGAGAGCAAGAGTGAGGCTTAAACTTGGACAAGAGTACAGGAGGACTCGATATAAGTGGAGTTAAGAGAGCAAAGGATTGGAAGAGAACCACTGTTTGTATTGGGTTTTGGGCCTCCTAGCACTGGAATTGCAAGAGCCAGTTGCAAAGATGACAAAAATAATCATAGGAAACATGATGTTTGATGTGATTTACATGGTTCATTTGAAGATTGTGTGGAGGATGAATTCTTAGAATTATTTGAGACAGTTTTCTGGAAAAATATCTTACATCTATCTTAAAACTTTACTTGATGCAAGGAAGCAGTTAATTATTAAACACCTAACCAGATTTGGAAAGGTGATCACTATAATCAAAGACTGTATGAGTTCAATCAAAACTGATATTTAACATATTCAATTATGTGGGCTTAACTCTCAATTTGATATCCCAATCTCCTGAGCTAATGCATTAGTTCAGGAATCAAAATGATAGATTTTCCAGATATTAACAATGGCAGACATTGAATATTTGAAAATTCTTAATGAATAAACAAAGCAAGTAAACCTGCGGCGCAGGATAATTTATGATCTTTTTGCATGATGGGAGCAGGCCTGAAGGGCCATTATAGCAGCCTCTTATTTTTTATTAAATTCATGGAGTTAATAAATAATGAGTCAATCTCGTCGAAAATTGGCTTAGAGTGTGGACAGTAACTTTTCAATCTTCTGGGTACTGCCAGTGCACACTTGCAACGTGCTCCAAGTTCATGGTTCACAATTCATATCATAAATATGGATGAGTGCTTTGCATGTGATACTTTACAATCAAATGTGAATTGTAAAGAAGAGTGGAAAGAGAGTTTTACTCACATACAATGTAGATGATGCAGTTAATCTTGGTTATCATCATTTGTCTCTGGTCCAAGAGCCCCGATCTTACCTAATCTGAAAATCAGTGACATCTGCACCAGACACATGAAAACTTACTATTTTTGTAATGAAGTGATTGAAATATTGAGTCTGCTTTAGAGGTCAAAATTTTAAACTGATCAGACTGATTTTAATAATGTCTTCAGAATCTTTTAGGATTGTATAAGCAATTGGCAATGATTTCCCAGACTGGTTAAGTTTTGTTTTCTATCCAGCCTTGCAAGTAAATTGGTGATAGTTAGTTTTAATTTGATAATGAGCATGCTGAAACAAGGGGAATGAAAGTGTTTGAAATTCTACTTTGGCAGATGACAGTGAACTGGGATCCAACCTCATTATACAAATTCCTGTGTTAACAAATCCCTGAAAGACTTGGAAGATCTGTGACATTATTTGAAAATGTCCCCTAGATTTCTTGTCCATTATTTACTCTCAAAACAAATCCACTCATCTTTAAATGAGTTTGTTTTCTGATCATTTAGTTCATTGATGTTTTTGTAGTCTGAGCATAAATTGGTTTTATTTCCCCATCTGGTAATACTGATTGCCCTTCAAAAAGGATTTCATTGGATGAACGTGAGATATCCACAGATCTGAAAAGTACTACATAAATGTTCCTTCTTGTCATTAACTTTTTCTGTCTCCTCTCATTTTAAAAATAAATAATTGATTTTGGTTGTATGCATGCACAAATTTAAAAATTGAGGGATAACTTTGAATAGAAACTTCCTAAAATGGGTTTCCCATTTCTTTACAAATGAGGTTTTTAACTGAGAATTTTTCTCATCTGCTTTTTGCTAGTTAATTTGTTCACAGACCTATGTTAGAAAGTACAGAATGATGCCTTGATGGGAACAGGAAGTTTCTAAAAGACACATGTAGCTTAAAGCAAATGAGGGAAACTATACAGCTGGAGTTCATTGTGAGAAACACAAAGGCATACTCTTTGAATCCAGGAAAAAAAGGGAATGTATTTCTGAGATGATGGGAGGTAACAAGCTGTCGAGGGAGGTTTTGGATGTCCATGTGCACAGGTCATTAAGAAGTTGATATTAAGATAAAAGTATTTTTTTTAAATCGACACATTATGGGTTAATGGGGCACGAGGATGCGATGCTTATGTTCTACATAATCTTTGTCTGCGTTAATTAGAACATCACATTTCGCTTTGGACACTGACCT
The DNA here is from genome assembly GCF_030028105.1 of Mobula birostris. Lineage (NCBI taxonomy): Eukaryota > Metazoa > Chordata > Chondrichthyes > Myliobatiformes > Myliobatidae > Mobula > Mobula birostris. The sequence continues at coordinate 23,313,597 of NC_092396.1, forward strand.
AGAGAGGAGATGTATTTTTTGTGGGGGATTGTATTTATTAGAATGATGCCAGAGACAAAGGGTTAAATCATGAAGCCATCTACAATAACTTGACCTATATTCCCTTTAATTAAGCAGTTGATGGGTGATCTAACTGAAGGGGGTGCTGAAAATATTTCCTCTTCTTGCGGAATCCAGAATGAAACTCAGTCTTAAAATTAGATCTAGGTTATTTAGAAATGAAATCAGTTATTTTCTTTCAGAAGATGAAATCTGGATCTCTGCCTTTCAAAAGGCTAGATGTATTTCAAGGTTGACAGTATCTCGTATATCAAAAAGAAGATCATATTGAATAAAGACAGGGAAATAAGAGATATGGATTATCCATGATTTAATTGAATCATAGTAGAAACTCGAGATAAATTACCTATTTTGTTCCTATATTTCTAAAAGTGACGATTTTCAGGGACGTAAACAATCCTTCTAGATGATTATTTCTGTGCATCACCTCTAACCTATCATTTTCAGTGCTAGCAATGTGGCCTCTGTGTTGGTGACGCCAAGTATAGACTAGGTGACAGTTTTGTGGAACACCTGTATTCTGCAGTGACCGTCTTGAACTTACAATAGCATGTCACCTTGGCTCTCTTTCCCATGCAAACCTCTTATCTTCTGCCTTCTCCACTGCCACTGTAAAGCCCAGCATAAATGAGTAGGCCTCAGCTCAGTGGCACCAACATTGAATCTTTCAGTTTCAGTTAGACCACATGCTTGTGTTCCTATCCCACTCCTAACAGTGTACCCAGGAACTCTGTTCCTTATTCACCTTTTTTTTAAATCCCTTTTGTTTCCCCAGAACCCCTTCTCGTTATGTAGGCTCAATATCCTCCTCCACCTGATTCTACTGCCATCATCACTCCCTTAACTAGTTCCTCCTATTGCTTACGAGCCTCTCTCGTCCCTTTTGCTCTTGTATATACTATCTTCCATCCTGATGTAGGGTTGACCATCCTTTTGCCTGCACGTATAATGCCCAACCTGCAGAGTTTTTCCAGCGGTTTATTCTTTGCTCACTAATTGGTTTGTCTTTCTACACTGAGCTGCTTGTTGTCCTTGTGAATCAGATCAATGCCATTAAAACCTCAGTTGCACGAACCCATAAGACATTCCGGTATGTTATATTGCTATATAACTGCAAGTGGTATTACATATTATAGACAGGAGATTCTGCAGATGCTGGAAATCCAGAGAAACATGCACAAAGTAAGTTGCAGAAACTGTAAAATTAGTCAATTCCATTATGGGCACTAGCCTCTGTAGTATCTAAGATATCTTTAAGGAGCAGTGCCTTAGGAAGGTGGCGTTCATCATTAAGGACCCCCCCCCCCCAAAGAAAAAAACAGGACATGCCCTCTTCTCATTGTTAGCATCGGGAATGAGGTACAGAAGTCTGAAGGCACACACTCAGCAATTCAGGAACAGCTTCCATCTGAAATCTGCCATCCAATTTTTAAATGGACATTGAACCCATGAACACTACCTCACTTTTTTTACTCTGCTTATTTTAACTTAACCATTTAATAGACATTATTTACTGTAACTAATTTTTCTCTATATTTATCATGTACTTTATTGTACTGCTGCTGTAAAGTTAACGTATTTCACGACATATGCCAGTGATACAAAACCTGGTTACAATTCTGAAAATGCTGGAGGAACTCACCAGGTCATGTAGCATCTATGGAAATGAATAAACTCTCAGTATTTTGGACTGAGGCCCTTCTTCAGGTCTCTTATTGAGTTATTACTAATATTACATGTTATATTAATTACAGTTTGGTATTTATTGATAAGACGTGTAATTTTCACAGATCCACTGTTGGAGATCAGACACTGTTTGGGCAATCCTTGCATATATTTTCTCCCAACATCTGTATTTCAATCCACTTTTGGGGATCCTATGTAAGGAATTGGATAAGAATGCTGTAACTGGACCTGTCTGCTGGAAAAAGAAGTCAGGATGAAAGATTCATGGTTTTGGGTATATGTATTTGTGTGATTTGTGTTAAAATTTTTGATGTATTCTACGTTCTAATGCTGCTTGTATGAAGAATCCCTCTGTGCGTTATTATTATGAAGGCTGTTAGTGTGAATGTGCAGCCATTGTTCTCAGCAGACCACCCATCTAATACAGCATAATGAATCATGTTAAGACATTTGTGTCTTATTGTTGCTTTTTTTTGTTAGTAATTGTATGAATCATGGAAAATGTTTGGACACCCACTATCGAGTTGCTTGCAGCTGTGGAATTGGGGCTTTTGAAGAATCCCATGGCCTGATCAATAACCCCATTGTGCGGCAGTTGCAGGGCCCAGAGGCATTCAGTTTCATGAGCTCCTTTCATAACCGTCCGCCACCAAGTTGCTGCTATAATGTGCAGACAGATGGCCAAAGAAATTATGCAGCAGTTACTTTGACTGTAGTGTATGGTACTGAAAATCAATTTTTTAAAATAAAGGTTCTCACTGAGGGTTTTACATTCTAAAACTGAGATTATCTGCTGCCAGAATGAACTTGAGACTACTTTGAGAGTTCATTCGCTGTTTGAGTACAGATATGAGCTGCAGCCTCACCTAGGATGGATTTCCCTGTTCAGCGTAACTCACATACAGCATCCGTTCTTGTTTTTACAGATGGAGAAGGATGAGAACGTGAGTGAATCGTCGCCTCACATTGCTAATATTGGAAAGCTGGTAGAGGTAGGTTGTATCATTAGATGAGGAGCTGAGTGAGTGACTTGTGAGAACATTTGCATGTATATTGAAATGTTTTCATCAACATTAACAGCAGACCATTGAAGTGACAAACTACATCTGTTATGAAAGCAAAAGTGTTCTGATACCGAAAGTTCAAAATACACGAGATACTTTTTCTGCTGGAAGAAAAACCGAGTCAAAGATCTTTCAATTAGTACAGTCATTAACTGTCTATTCCCCCCTCTCCCCCCCACACTCTCCCCCCCACTCTTGCCCCCCCCCACAAATGCTGCCTGACATACTGAGAGTGATTCAGTTTTTGTTGTTTTTACATCAGTTTTTAATTTGTTTAGCCTATTTTTCATGCATTTTCCTTATTTTTAAATGTTTGTTACTGGTTAATTTATAATCTAAATAATGAAAGTGATTAATGTACTCAAAGTTGACTTGTATGATTTGGCAACAAGTAAACTAGGTATGTACAAAGCTTCCATCAAACAGATTATCAAACTCGATTGCTACAGGATTTGCCATTGCAACTTTTCCTTCAGACAACTTATAAGCTTTAGTTTAGCGTAAATGAAAATTTAAAAAAACTGCAGATGTGAAAAAAATCCAGCTTAAGGCATTACAAATAATTTGCACCATCAGGATAATAACTTTGCCTTCATGGTGTGCAGCCTGGGAGGGATGACATCACTGTGACTTGCCTGTGTTCTGTAGCTGTCCTATAAAATTTTCCACAGAATTCTGGCTCTTAGACAAAACATATTTATTATCTTAGGAGCCAAAATTCTTTGGAAAGTTCAATAGCGCTGCTACAGAGCCCAAGCTGGCTACAATGAAATTGACCTAAGGAGAAGGCATCGCGTTTGTGAAGGACTAATAGTGCCCTCTGTTGGTGCAAAATAGTAGCATCCTACCCAGTCTGAAAATGTTTCAAGCTGCATGGAAACCTGTTTCATTTTCCTTGACTCCTTTGCAGGCTCCATATAGAAGTGGATTGTGCATCTCCCCATCATATTTGGTGCTGCTTTTTGCTTTAAGGTCTCGATGTTTGAAATAGGATAATGAAACCTAAGGAATTTGAAGTTGGAGCTATGCACATCCAGTTGATTTTCTGTGTGCTGCCCACAAAATGTTGTAATCTACAGCCAGCACCATTTTTTAAAATTGTTTTTTTTGCGCTACCGGGACTATTGGACACAGCCTAGTCCAACACAGGTAATGTCCTTCCCACCATTAAATATATGTACATGGAACACTGCTATAAGAAAGCAGCATCCATCATCAAGGACCCCCACCATCCAGGCCATGCCTTCTTCTCACTACTACTGTTGGGCAGGAGGTCCCACGCCACCAAGTTCAGGAACAGTTATTATCCTGCAACCATCAGACTTTGAACCAGTGTGGATGACTTCATTCACTTCTGTTCTGAGCTGATTCTATGACCTACAGACTCACTTTCGAGGACTCTTTATAACTCTTGTTTTCAATGTTTTTTATTTGCACAGTTTGTCGTCTTTTGTACATTGGTTGTTTGTCAGACTTTTTATGGTTTTTCCATAAATTCTATTTTTTTCTAAATGCCTACAAGAAATGAATCTCAAGGTAGAATATGGTAACATTTGCATACTTTGATAAGTTTACTTTGAACTTTGTTATCTAAAAGGGAGAATGAGTGTGTCAGTGAGAGCCACAGTGTCAAACATTTGATATTTACCAATAAAAACTGAGAAAATTGATCAATGCTCTGCTGTGATTTAATGATTATATTAGAATGCTGGGAAATTAGATGGATGAGCACAGGGAACATTGAGAAACGTGATGGTTTTATTTTTATTGCTGAGAGTACGGGGTCAGAAGAAATGTTGCCATTGTGAGGTTTTTTCTGCATTCATAATACAATGACTTAAAGTAGCTTATTGAAGTGTAAGGTAATGAGGAGATGTCAGGCATGAGGAGATTCAGGATATAATACATTGAGGTATAATAGTTTGTCCAGTATAATACTCAGATTCCACTGCTAATGAGATCGAAAGGAGGTGATAATGCCTTCAATTCAAATAGATGAAAGGGTTAGCTTAGTAGATGTGCTCACGGTATCTTTGTCAAAATATGAAAATGTTTCCAGCATCTTGTATTAATGCCAAAGGCTCCATCTACTAGGTAATATTTCATACTGAAAATACTTCACTTGATTGCAGACAGTCCTTTAAATTCCCACCTCGGAGCCCATGTGGTGTATCTTTAATTAGTATAAGCTTGTTTTCCCCTTTTTCAAAGATTGAATTCTAATTTGAAAAAAATGAGCCACATTGCCTTGGCCAGGAGTTGCATACTTTCATGCTCTTCATTCTTCAATAAAGAGCATGTTTTTTAAAATGATATACCTATGAGGCCCTTTATTGAAAATATATTTTTGCAGCTGAGAGATTGAGTGGCTGGAGGCTAGTTACCGATATGCTGGTCAGTGGGTGTGTGCTGCTGAATGCTTGTTCACTTGTTATCAAAAAGACTTTTTAGCATGCAGAGAATGCTAAATGTGTCAATGTGTGCTCGGGTATAGTTTGGCTCATGTTCTGCTGCTCAGTGCATGGAAGAGAAGACAATATGGCTGAAATCAAATTGGGCTTTACTTCTATTTTGTTTTCCCATCCTGGAAACCATTCTTGTTATAGTGGCATACAGCATGTGAACCCTGGCATCTCCAGATTGCCAAGTGACACTTGTGCTTTGATGCTAAGTTACTCTGCCAACATCTGGTGGAATGTTAAACATTTGAAAAACACGAGCTTCTGCAGATGCTGGAAATCCAGAGTAACACCCACAAAATGCTCAAGGAACTCACAGGCAGCATCTATAGAGAGGAATAAACAGTTGACATTTGGGGCCAAGACCCTTAATCAGGACTTCAGGAGTATCCTAATATTTGAATATGGTTCTGTTATGTACTGTTGACCTTGAATAAGTTTGAGCTGGAAGATTGAAGAAAATCTATTAAAAATGAGAAATTAATGTTTATATCTGGCTGTTTTGAATTGATTATCATTTATGTTCATATCTTTCATAGGATATGGAAAACAAGATCAGAAGTACATTGAATGATATCTACTTTGGGAAAACAAAGGATATTGTGAATGGACTAAGGTAATGTATAATGTGTTATTACTATATATAAACTTTGGAAATATTTTAACCAACCCATTGCAGCTTTAATTCAGGAAATCCAGATGGTTCAGAGATGTAGATAAAAATTGGCTGCAGAGGAGTCTAACCCAATGTTTTGCCTTAGCTGTAGATTTTAGTGAAAGTCTTAAAAAGGAAGGGGTTTGGAAAGTTTTAAGAAAATCCTGGAATGCTGCCCAAGGAGGCTAAAAGCACAGAGTGTAACATGGGCCAAAGAGATGATCCATAGCAGCCCTGGCAAGGCCATCAATGTACTTCAAAACAAGATTGAAAATTTTACATTGGGAGCAAAGGTCCTGAGGATAATGGGAGAATGTCACTTGGTTTGACTTGGATATTGGCACCAAAGGAACAATGTTTGTGATGGGGCTGGAGTCACAGGGTGTCTTTTTTGATGTTTAGCTGTAAATAGTGGAGTGTAGACTAAGAAGGCATGCTATCCATGGAAATGTGATAACCAAGGCTGGATAGAAACCAGATGAAGTTAATCCCATCACTCTAGGCTATTAGGATCTGTAATTAGAAGTGGTGATCACTGTCATGCATATAACTTGGGGAAACTAATGCGCTCTCTTCTGCATCATAATGTTAGCTGAAAGATTTTAATTTAAGAACTGAGGTATATTTCAACAAATCGTATGTTTTAATTTGTAAAGTGAAACTTCATTTCTGAACTTTTTCATTGTGAGTGACTTGGAGCAGCAGAAGTAAAAGCTATAGCTTTCACTGGCTTCACAGTGTCAAGAAAGCTAGGAGTATATTCCAGTCTTGTAGACAGCTGCATTGTTTCATTTCAGCTAGTGAGAGGAAAGGGAAGGTCCATTCTAGCCTCGCATCAGCTGCTGTTCAAGTGTATGCAGTATGAGGCAATGCTTGAACATTGTGTTCACTGAGGTCTTATCTGAAATTGCCTCATTGACAGGAAATGAAGTGCAATGCTTGACTTGTGTTTCTTTTGTGACTGGAAGGATGCTTCCAGCTCTGTTTTATGGTGCACTTTACTAGAACCCTTATTTTTGAGGCACTTATCAATTACTTGGCCTTAAAATGAATGCTTAACAAGAACTGTCACCTAGTACAAAGTACTGAGGAAGAAGGACGAGTCTGTGGGTAGTAATGTAGCAAAGAGAGTAGAATGCAGCTGAATGAAATTACGCATTTCAGTAAACTGGGCAAAGTAAAGCAATGCACAATAGGAAAGGTAATAAAACAGACACAAGAGTGTATGCTATAGTTGAAGAAGGTGCTTATGAAAGCACATTGGATTCTTCCAGTTAACAGTTGAGGCATTAAAAATAAAACTGGGAATTGATACTCTTTAAAAGACTGGTTAGTCTATAGCTACTGTCTTGTCACCACTTTATAGAAGATCTGTAAAAGAAAATTTTAGCAATGTAACATAATATTGAAGAGGCTAAAGTAGCTTTCTTTGAAATAAAGGTGATTAAGGTATGATTTAGTTGAGCTGTATAAAATTTTATACAAATAATTGGGACAAGGTTAGTGGACAAGGTAAGTAGTAAAATTTTCGCTCAATTCACCTGAAGCACACACTCAGTTTACTTTAGGAGTAGGAGAAATCTTCGGCAGTTATGTCGTACTTGGATGTATTTCTGAAATCCAACACCCTGCTAAAACTATAGACAGAGCCCTGGAAGTTAGGATTAGACCAGATGGGCTCTTTCTGTGCTGGTATGGACTTGAGCCAAGTGGCATTCTTTTCTCTTTGTATTTCTTGAATTGTATAATAATGTAGTCAATGATGTGAGGTGATCTTTGTCTTCCCCCTCATTGGGACTGAAGATGCAGTTCATATGGGTTTTTGTTCAGGAAGTTTATTTAGATAATAGGCTTGCTAAAGATAAAAGTTTAGTACAACATTATGTGTTTATTTTTATATATGTGTCCTGATATTGTGGTTAGGAATTGTAATGTAAAGGTTAAATGGTGATTGAATGTAATATAATATATTAAGATGTAATTTAGTTAAAGAATTTCCGTTTAACGTTTTTGAGCATGTTATCCAAAATAAGAATTCTGTTAAAATGAGATTTGTGTATGAAGAGAGCACCATTCCTAAGGTTTGTATGTATCTCTTGAACTTATTGATGTTTTAAAAATGTTTCTGGATTACTTCTCTCTTTCCTTTACTTTCATGTAAAAATAAAACATCTTTATAGATCAATTGATGATATACCAGACACCCAAAAGCTTAAGCAGTTACAGAGGGAACTGTCTCAAGTACTCACCCAGCGCCAGATCTTCATCCAGCCTGATAATTAAATGCCCAGGTATCTGCCTGTGAGGCTTAAACTGTGATTAACTGACACTTAACTGGGCTGAAATGATCAGTCTTTATCATTGCATGAACTTTTACTGGTAATTCTAACCCTTAACCAACCTCACTGAAGGCAACTGCTGCGTTTTATTACAGAGTGAGCACAATACTTGATCACGTGGTCTGTGAAAGTGCTTTTATAACTTTACATCTTGATGTGTCATTGTGCTGAAAGTTTGTGTAGAATTAATTTTCATTTGGGAGCTTCTAAAAGGATGTTCTACACTTAGTGGCCACTATTAAAAACACCTGTACACTGCTCGTTAATGCAAATATTTAATCAGCCAATCATGTGGCAGCAACTCAGTGTATAAAAGCATGCAGACATGGTCAAGAGGTTCAGTTTTTGTTCAGACCAAACATCAGAATGGGGAAGAAATGTGATCTAAGTGACTTTGACTGTAGAATGATTGTTGGTGCCAGATGGGGTGGCTTGAGTATCTCAGAAACTGCTGATCTGGAATTTTCACGCACAGCAGTCTCTAGAGTTTACAGAGGATAGTGCAGCAAAAAACATCCAATGAGTGGCAGTTCTGTGGGCAAAAATGCCTTGTTAATGAGAGAGGTCAGAGGCAAATGGCCAGACTGATTCAAGCTGGCAGGAAGGTAACAGTAACTCGAATAACCATGTGTTACAACAGTAGTGCTAAGAAGCACATCTCAGAACACACAACACATTGAACCTTGGAGTGGATGGGCTACAGCAGCAGAAGACCATGAACATACAGTCAGTGGCCACTTTATTAGGCACAGGAGGTACCTAATTAGATGGCCACTGAGTGTATGCATTGAAGGACTTTTCATTTGATACATATACATGCTTTTAAGTTTATGACTTCCATGGGAAATCATTAAATTTCATAGAACATATTACTATTTTTTTTTTAAATTCTGGGCAGTTTGAAATGCAGAATTCACCAGTCCTGCCATTGTGATCGAAAGTTTTCTTTGCGTACTATCTTCATTATTGGTAATGCGTTGTCCTGAGTATAGTATGTTATTCACATTGCATATTTAACGTAGCAAAGCATCTCAGTGTCTCTTCTTGTTCTGAGATAAATCCTCACAAAGAATGTGTTGTTACCGAATCATATTGGACAGTTACTGGGCTATACTGTTCGTTCATTTCCTGGAATTAGTGGGGACTAGCTAATTGCCATAATTACTCCTAATTGCCATCTATCTGTTTTGCTGGAAAGTGAGAGGCAGAGATTGGGGTTGCCCATGCACTTCACGTTCCAAAAGTCTTCTAGTGTTATAACCTATGTAACACTTACATAAATACCTGTGGTGTTTCCTACCAGGATGCTACATTTTCAAGAAAGATGGAAAAGTAAAATAATTTACTATCCAGCTTTGTGAATTCTTCTAAAAAGATACAGTTAGTACATTAATCAAATTAAAATTTATATTTAACTTTTCTCACTTTTATTAAAGTTTTGATTTGTTACCATTTAGTTCAGCGTGCAAGTTCTGTTAGAATTGGGATTGTCTTTTTGAGGCTACTACTGCGATCTCAGGGTGGATAAGTTCTTGTTCAGTGTTTAGTACAGAGAAGTGGGGTGTGGGTCCTCTTTGTGGCTGATGGGAGTAATTAGTGAAGTGACTTTTAGAGCAATGTTAAATCATGAAGAAAAGCTTAAGTCCACGGCTTATTAATTCCCTTTGACACTGGGCAATTCCCAGAAGGAAGTTGGGAAACACCGTTCATTGAATGCACAAAACATGTTGCATCTCACTTGAATGTAGCTTTTACAATGTGAGATGGAAATTCTGTGTGCTTAGCTGAAGAAAGATCTGCTTGCTGTTCCTGGCAAAAGATAAAACAGGAAAAAAAGTGGCCAAATGGATATCATGTTAAGCTAACTGAAGTAATTACATGTGAGTTTAATATTTTGGGAGTTCCTGCATGTAGTGAACTTGGTAAAGGCTTTCAGCTGAGCATGACACTTGCCTTTAAATAGGCTTTAAAATCTCAGCAAGAACTCTCAATGTGTGATTGTTCATCATGACTGACTACTTTGACTTTTTAAAAAAAAGTTAACTATGTATTTCAAAACAAATGATTATTCTATAACTGTGTGGCTCCTCTGTCTCCTACAGTGATCACTTTTTAGTGAGAAATGAAAATCTTTATTAGAATACAACTTTTGAATAACCCCTTGCACATGGAAACTGCAAATGAAGTCTTGGTACTGGTGTACTCAGGTTGCAGACGCTCTCATTCAAGTCAGCATGGGTTCAGTTATAAATTTTGCTTTGGAATTTGCACTTCTGATCAGTGTAATAATTTGTAGATTCTCATTTTGTTGAAAAATTTGTGCTTTTAATCCAGTATTCCTTTTATTCTGTTTTCTTACCTTAAAAATTTGCTATTCTCCATGTTGCCTTAAGCCCTGATCTTTTCCCTCAAATATTAGGATTCAGTATCTGACCAGTTATCTCAGCTGTAGGAGTATTAGTGCTTGAAATAAAAGGGGAGCGAGCTGGGGGGGGGGGGGGCGGGGGTGGGGAGGGGAGGGGTGTGGGTTGTACCACTTGTGTGGCACTTCTGAAAGGGAGCAGCATCCACTAACTGCTTAATATTTCAACCTAAAATAATTGCTGTGGATAGAAGAGTAAATTTCCTCTTTCTAGCTGGAGTCTTGTTTCCTATGCAGACTTCTAAAAACCCTGATGTTCATAAAAATTGCAAGGGAAACCTTTTCCTTTCGGTCTTGATCTTAAAATAGTTACTAGTGAGATGATACTAATGCCAGATTCTAGAGTTTGTTTCCAAATGACTCCTCATATAGGACCTTACTGATGTGCAGGGGATGTTAACCCATCAAAGTTCTATTTCACTTGTAGGTTACTATTTCTCCGCATCACTCACATTACAACTGTGACCACAGAGCCAGTGAAACTTATTTTCATTTCCAAGTTTAATATATTAATTCTAAAATGCTGAAGTGACCAGGATTTAACGTGTGGTTGTGTAATTCTACAACTGTTCAGATTATTTACTGTACAAGGAACGTATCAGCCTCAGACTGAACAAGAGACAAAATGCACATTTACTGTAGAACTAGGCATGTTTACTTTCTACCAGCGATTTGAGTTCACAGCCTATAACTTACTAAATTAAATTAGCTGTTTTATGCTGTTTGGTTTTCTTTAGGTTGGCAAGTGAGGTTAAATTTACTTAGTGCCTTGGAATCATTTGATAACAGAAATAGCTCTTTAGTCAGATCGTGGTCTTTGATGGAATAAAATTCCTCTCAGCATGTTGAAATTGGTTAATCTGTCACTTTGCTTCGAAAACTTGTGTTAGTTTTCAATCGATCACAAAGTACTGCCAGCCATACTTCCTGTAGGTTTATTGGAGATAACAGCCAATACGTTCATTTGTGCTACACAGCAGGTGAGAACTCAAGGACTCATTTGGGCAAGGAAACTTGTGACAAAATTGATGCAAGTTTACATTTTCACCCTTTCTGAACGTTCACTTTATAAAGGGTTCGTTCTAATTCAGAACAGTTGTTTTCTAGAATTCCTCCGAACACTGAGATACACTAATCTAACAGTAAACATGCTCATCTCCCCTTCAGCAGACGTGTTGATATAATGATGTAACAAGCAGGAGTAAGCCAGGAAGCACCTACCATGGATCATTTATTCACCATTCTATTTAGTAATTACTGATCCAAAAATAACTTGTTTACTGTTTTTGTTTCATAAATTGACTACTTACTGGTTAGTGCAAATGTATTATTCCCAATCTCAGAAATTCTTATTTTATGCAGTAGCGCTCTGTAAATCCAGATAAATTGGTTCTGTTTTTCATTCCCTATTTGTTAAATCCCCAAAGAACTCCAGCTGATCTGTCAAATGTGATTTCCTTTTCATAAAACCATATTGATTTCACTTGGGTATCTTATTTTTGAGGAAAATTGAAACATTGGATACTGCAAGGATATTTTCTGTTTAGAAGCATTTACAACTAGGGGCATAATTTCAGAATAAGGAGTCAAGAATGAGGAGCAGTTTCTTCTCCAAGGATCATGAATCTCTGGATTTTTCTAACCCAGAAAACTGTGGAGGCAGTGTAACTGAGTATATTTAAGGTCATTGACATGCGGGGTATAGTATAAGGGGAGAAAGCAAGAAAATAGTTTTAGGTTTTCTGTCGTACTGCTACATTGTCAATAGATTCTAATATTTTTCCAGTAACAGATGCCAGTTGAACTGCTCTATCACTTCCTGATTTCTGTCTCTTTTTAGTCATAGTGCTATATTTGCAGTTTTCCAGTCTTCTGTGGCCTCTCCAGAATCAAGGGAATTTTAAATATCCTAGTTTTATTTTTCATTTAATTGTCATCTCAGACAAAGTTAACAGAACACAGGTGAATTTTTAAAATGATTTTTATTAGAAAACAAGCTGCGCAGGTTCGTAGTGGTCTAAGCATGCTCTATGGGCCAGACAAATGGGAACAGCGCGAAGGATGAAATGGAGGAATGGAATGCACAGCTTGAGATTCTTCGGGTCCTATAAAAAGCATGTTGAAATCCAAAAGAATGAGACCACTAAGAGCTACTGTATTTGCACCATGCACCTGTGGTGACATCACCTTTTAGTCATCGTCACTGCTGTTGTTTTAATACCACCAAGTTGTTCTACGGATTTGATTTCCACAGCAGAGTTTTGTACAGTCCTTCACCTAGTTAACTGTTGTTCATTTGTTTCACAGGTCTGTGCCATCACTTGCAGACAGATCAAGCCAGGAAGCTCTGATAACTAATTTGGCAGAAGCTTTGAAGAAAAGACAGCAGCAACCTTATTGATTCTTAGCTAACTGACAAAAGCAAAGCACTGTCAGTTTCAGTTACATTTGTTTTCTTATTTCTTTTGTTCTTTAATTTGTCCCTTTTAAAATTTGCCTGAACTATTCGTTTAAAAGCCATTCTAACCCTGTCCGAATTGTATAAAATGCTGTGTTTTAGCTTGTAAAACCTACTTCAAACTATAAGAAAGCTTATTTCACAATCCAACATGAGGAACATTTACTAAAAGGCATCTTGTACTTTCATTTTTGTTGGTCACATTGGTTAACACAACACCAACCTAGCATTTTTTTTTGTTCAAGGACACTGGTTATGCTTATGTAAAATGTAAAGCAAGAATAAAATTGACTTGCAAATGACTATGGTGGGATGGAGACCCAATCTCACCAGAGCATCATGTTATAATTACCGGTTTTAACTTTCCAAGGAACAAGGGTTGTATGTTCAGTATTGTACTATAGAAAAGATATGATATAAATTGTCCTGAAATTCTACAAATTCTAACATATTGCCTTTAAGGTTTTCCCGTGTCAATATTTTAAAGAATGCAAGGGTTTCTTTTGTAAAGCTTAAACATTGAAATGTACATCTTGTACTTGAACCTCCAACTTAAAAATAAATAGAAATAGTAAATCACAACAAACAGCACTTGTATGTTAATTCCATTTCTTTTTAACAATGTGTTTCACATTTTAAAAGCATGTGAAAATATACAAATCATTCCAAGTCTACTCCCCCCATACAGTTAAATCTTGGCTAATCTTCACTTCATTTATCTGTCTTAGATCCATTTTATGGATCCCCTGACCTCATAAAATTCGAACTACTTAGTTCTAGATATCCCAGTTGTCCTACTATCCATAGATTTCTAGGAGAAGAGAATCATGGAGTTGCAGGAATCATTGGACAGCACTCTGCCCAGTATGCCATAACATTGTTGTTTATCTTGCTAATAAAGAAGATGTTGCAATTTGAGATAGCTTACTAGTTTGCAGTGGCTGAACTCTGACTGTGTTTCCTCTTTTTCACAGCCCTTCTAAAGTTAGACTCCACGATCAAATATACTTTTCCCCAGACTCCCATTGACATCACTAGATATTGTGCCTCTGTGGGTCCTGATGAAGGATCTCGGCCAAAATGTTACTCTTTATTCCTCTCAATAGATGCTGCCTGACCTGCTGAGTTCTTCCAGCATTTTGTATATGTTCCCGCAACCTTGGTTTCCTGACATTTTGGAGTCTCCTATTACCAGGAAGAACTCTTTCATTTCATGCCATGGGATCTTTTACAGCCATTAGAGTGAGTCCTAAAAGTTAAGAAATATACTTTTACTTCCTATATATTTTACACTTCTTCCCTTAATTTAGTTTCATTAATCAATATCTATGAACTCGTTTTGTATTCCCTTAAAATATCACTTAATACCACTTTCTGTGTTTCACTTGTCTATTAATGCATGTTTGAACTTCCACCAATTCCACTTCCTTGGAAGATCCATTGTTTCTTCTTGCCCCGGAGAACTGATTTCTTTCAACTCCATATGTGCTTTAAATAGTAGCAGAGTCCAGAAGAAGATTAACGATTCTGATCTCCAATAATTCAGTGGGAGGCAAGTTGCAGAAATTGCAGGGGCCCTAGCAGAGATATTTGGACCAGCTGGGAAAATGGACTGAAAAATGGCAGATGAAATTTAATGCAGACAAGTGTGAGGTGTTGCATTTCAGTAGGACCAGCCAGGGTAGGTTTTACACAGTAAACGGTAGGGCACTGTGGAGTGCAGTAGAACAAAGGGATCTGGGAATTTAGGTCCATAATTCATTGAAACTAGAATCACAGGTAGATAAGGTTGTAAAGAAAGCTTTACGCACATTGACCTTCATAAATCAAAGCACTGAGTACAGGAGATGAATATCGTGTGAGTTGTATGAAGCATTATTAAGGCCTAATTTGCAGTTTTGGTGATCTACGTACAGAAAAAATGTAAATGAGATTGAAAGTATAGAGAAAATCTACAAGGATGTAGCCAGTACTGGATGGCCCAAGTTAAAAGGAATGATTTAATAGGTTAGGACCTTATTCCTTGGAACATGGAAGATTGAGGGGAGACTTGAGAGAGGTCTATCAAATGATGGGTATAGATAGGGTAAATGCAAGCAGGCTTTTTCCACTGAGGTTGAGTGGGACTCCAACCAGAGGTCATGGGTTAAAGGTGAAAGGTGAAAAGTTTAAGGGGAGCATGAGCGCAAACTTCTTCATACTAGACTTTGGAACGAGCAGCCAGTGCAAGCGGTGCATGCAAGCTCAATTTCAATGTTTAATAGAAGTTTGGATAGGTACGTGGATGCAGGGGTGTAAAGGGCTATGGCCCTGGTGCAGGTCGATGGGACAAGGCCAGAGGTTCCCAACCTTTCTTACACCATGGGCCAATACCATTAACCAGGGGGTCCATGGACCCCTGGACTAATGAGTTTAGCTGGTTTAGCATGTACTAGACAGGACAAAGGGCCTGTTTCTGTGCTGTTCTTTTCTATGACTATCTGAGGGAGTGTTGTGGTGCAAGGTTTCCTAGTATCACTCAGTGACAGTAATTTCAAGAGCAAAAGAGTTATCTGTTGTATCCCAGCTGATATTTATCCCAGAGTCAATAGCAGTAAATAAAGTATCTGCCAATTATCATATTTGTAGAATGTTTTAGTGTGCAAATTATCTGTGCATTTTCTACATTATAGCAGCGACTGGAACTTCAGAAATATCCTGTAATGGACTTGGACTTTAGTCAGTCATCTGTGCAATATATGACAGCATATTGATATTTTTTCCAGTTCTGCAAAGGTCATTGAACTGTGAAATTAACTCTGCTTCTCTTTCTACAGAACCAGCCCAACCCCATGAATATTTCTAGTGTTTTCTACTAGTATAATTGCAGCTCCTGTAGTATTTTGCTTCTGAAACTTTTCAACCTGAAGATATCAATTAAAAAAAAATACACTAGCTAAGAATGGCTAACTGCCTAAGAGTGTATTCTAATCTCCAAGCACACCACCGGGCTACTTTGAAACCTGCATATCCTAACGCATATCTCTAAGGTGTAGGTGACTTCTAAGGTTTTAGAATAAAGCTGCCACCTTGCAAAGTCCAATCACAAGCAGTTTTCTGCCAAGACTAAGACGTAAACATTACATTCTGATTGGGACTAATCTGTCTAGGGGATTGTGTCACATTGATTTTAAATGTAGTTACAGTAGCTGCACTCTAATACATATTTTGAATCTATATAGATATGATTCACCTGAAACCCCGCTGGTTTCCTTGGCTGCATAAGTCTAGGGAAGACACACTCCGGTCCCGCTAAACCGTGAGATTGAAACGGCTCTCCCACCCCAGACCCCGGTTTGTGTGGATGCTGTGTAATTTGCAACCCTGTTACAACTCAGTACCAAGAAACAGCAGACAACACCCTGCATACAATTAAATCAATTATATTTATGAATCTTAGCCAAAGGGTTAGTAAAGAAATGAAAGTTAAAATAAACAAAAAGAGCTCATTATAATTAAACAGTCAAATGTGCACCAGTTGGAGCTCAACTCTTCCCAAATTCATATTCACCAATCCTCAGTCGATCTTGGCACTTGGCTCCATTGAATCATGGCCCCCCACTGGGTCGAAACCTACGATTGGTACTCTCCAGAGACTTTTCTCTTCATCTCCTGCCGAACAAAGGACCCAGCTCACATTCCAAAGCACCTGTTATCTCTAATGATAACCCAAACACTGTTAGGTGAGCAGTGAAACCTTTCCCAGGGTGTTACAAACCCAAAATATAAATCAAAGCAGCACATCTCCCACAGTGATGATGAATTAGTAAAATAGACATTGCAAACGTTTTCTTGAAAGTTGTGTATTTAAATACAAAAATAAATATGATTACAACCAACTGTTTTCCTGTCAAAACATTTTACAATTATAATTACTGCATTCATTACTTATGCTAATTTATACTTTAAACCAAATGCATACTGCCATGTTTTTTTCACTTGAAGATGGGAGAGAGGCCCAAGAGAGCAAAGATAATAAATACATCTTCATCCCCAAAAGGGCTACATTCATCATTAAGGACCCCCGTCACCCAGAAATGGGTTCTCTTCTTAGTACTACCATCAGAGAGGAAGTACAAGAACCCAAAGACGCACTCAGTGTTTCAGGAACAGCTTCTACCCCTCGACTATCAATTCAAAGTACATTTATTATCAAAGTATATGTGCAGTGTACAACCCTGAGATTCGTCTTTCTACAGACAGCCACGGAACAAAGAAACACCATGGGACCAGTTCAAAGAAAAATATGAAAAGGCCCTCCCGCCCCCCGCCCCACCCCATACACACAAAAAAACGCACAAACGGCAAGAAAATGAGCGAAAACCACAAACTAGAAAGAATCCAGCCATATTCAATTCAGCTCATTTCTAGTTCAATCAAGCACTGTGTTGTACGATATCTGCAGGCCGTCCAGATCAAAATCGTCCAAAATAGCAATTGAAATAAAAAGGAGCGACCAGAAACCAGAAACACGTCATAACATGAACTACAGAGCCCAAACCACACACCACATTGATTAAACCTTGCCCAAGCCTCAGAACTTGAGGGAGAGACAGAGACCTGTCAAATGCAGGGATCTTCCTCCGGGAGCAGTGAATGAGAGGAAGAGAGAGAATGGACAATCAACCAGCCCATGAACACTTAATCACCAGTTTTGCTCTTACTTTGCACTACTTAATTTTAAAAATACATTTCTTATTGTAATTTATAGTTTTTTGTGTATTGCAATGTACTGCTGCTGCAAAACAACAAGGACATGCCCTTTTCTCACTGTTACCATCAGGTAGGAGGTACAGAAGCCTGCAGGCACACACTCAGCGATTCAGGAACAGCTTCTTCCCTTCTGCCATCTGATGGACGTTGAACTCTTGGACACTACCTCACTTTTGTCATTATATATTATTTCTGTTTTTTGCAGTATTTTAATCTATTCAATATACATATACTGTAATTGATTTATTTATTTATCATTATTACTGTTTTGTTTTGTTTTCTTTCTTCTGTATTATGTATTGCATTGAACTGCTGCTGCTAAGTTAACAAATTTCATGACACATGCCGGTGATAGTAAACCTGATTCTGAGTATTTTGCAGCAGGTAAATTTATTCACAAAGATTGTTGCATTGGGCACCAAATCTTCAATTTCAAATGGTAATCATTGACAAGAATGATTTTAAAATACAGATCAGAAAAATCTTAAAGGGGTTAAAACAAACCCTAAAATCAGTTTATAAATGCTTAACTGCCCCTTTACATTTGAGGAAAATCCTTAAAGTTCCCTAGTTGTTAACAACTGGGGATTTCTATGCATTTGCTCCAACGAAGCAGTGAATGAAAACAACTCCATAATCGCTTCAAGGTAAGGCAAGTTTATCTGTGAATGGAATCATTGCAGTGCAGCATTCAGATTAAACAGAATTGTGTTTACCAGACTTGGAAGGAAAGATGGATCAATAGGCAAGGAGAGGAGAATCCAGCTTTAGAAATCGGACCTGACTTAGCTTGCTGCTGCCTCCCTGATGCTGTTGTGAGCTGTGTTGTATAGCAGCGTTCTCCTTCTCACTGTGAACTAAAGTTTTAGAAATGAGACTTTATAAGGCATCGGTCTGAGTGCATTTGGAGTATTGTGAGCAATTTTGATATCCTTTCCTAAGAAGGCATGTGTCGGCATTGGAGAGGGTCCTGACGAGGTTCACAAGAAAGATGGCAGGGATGAGAGGGTTAACGTATGAGGAGCAGCTAACTGGCTCTGGACCTGTATTCGCCAGAGTTTAGAAGACTGCAGGAGGATCTTACTGAGATCTATTGAATGCCGAAAGGCTTAGATATGGTGGAAGTGGAGACAATGCTTCCAGTAGCAAGAGGATCTAGGACCAGAGGGCACAACCTCAGAATACAAGGCCACCCTTTAGAACGGAGATGGGGAGGAACTTCTGCAGCCAGACAGTGATGGACCTGTGGAATTCCCTGCAGAGACAGTCGTGGAGGCCAAGTCATTGGGTATATTTAAAGTGGAGCTTGATATGTTCTTGATTAGGGGTGTTAAGGGTGATGAGGAGAAGGCAGGAGGATGGGGTTGAGAAGGATAGTAAATCAGCCATGGTGGAGTGGCACAGCAGACTTGATGGCCAAATAGCCTAATTCTGCTCTTATATCTTATTGAATTGAATTGACTTTATTTCTTACATCTTTCACATACATGAGGAGCAAAAATCTTTACATTACGTCTCCATCTAAATGTGCAATGTGCAATCATAGTAATTTATAATAATTTATAATAAATGGAACAGTCACTGTAACATAGAAATACACTCAAATCACCGTGAATTAATCAGTCTGATGGCCTGGTGGAAGAAGCTGTCCCGGAGCCTGTTGGTCCTGGCTTTTATGCTGTGGTACCGTTTCCCAGATGGTAGCAGCTGGAATAGATTGTGGTTGGGGTGACTTGGGTCCCCAATGATCCTATACACCTGTCTTTGTAAATGCCCTGAATCATGGGAAGTTCACAACTACAGGTGCGCTGGGCTGTCCGCACCACTCTCTGCAGAGTCCTGCGATTGAGGGAAGTACAGTTCTCATACCAGGCAGTGATGCAGCCAGTCAGGATGCTCTCAATTGTGCCCCTGTAGAAAGTTCTTAGGATTTGGGAGCCCATACCAAACTTCCTCAACTGTCTGAGGTGAAAGCGGTGCTGTTGTGCCTTTTTCACCACACAGCTGGTGTGTACAGACAACGTGAGATCCTTGGTGATGTTTATGCCGAGGAATTTAAAGCTGTTCACTCTCTCAACCCCAGATCCATTGATGTCAATAGGGGTTACCCCGTCGCCGCTCCTCCTGTAATCCACAACCAGCTCCTTTGTTTTTATTTATGGTCTAACTAGTGAGTTGTAAGGTATAATTAATTTGTATTATGTACTGTAGGTACCTGCGTTATCCAGATTGGACAAAGCCTGGTTTCTTGGCAATTTAGATCCTTGCATGTGAGCTGTCTGGTGATGAGAAGGTTTACTTGTTCTTTAAATTGTTCTGTGGAATCTTTCACATCCACCTGAATAAAAGTCAGATTAATATTTTAACGAAAAGACAAAACATCTGGTATTACAACACTCCTTCGGTGTTTTTGGTGAACTTGATTCAAGTCATCCTAAAAGGTGAATGGTCATTGAATTAAACGAAGTGCAATTAGTTACGATCAATGTTCTCTCTAATTTGTAATGACCAGTGTACGCAAAAATCTTGTGCTGTGCAATTTGTTGCCCAGTGACAACAACGTGTGCGCACTCAGTTTTTAACTGGAAGTAAACCTGATGCTATTCTAAGGATAATAAACTACCAAATCCAGTTTGTTGTTCATTGTTTAAAAGGAATAAAATAACTGTCCATGAGAACTTAGATCTCCTCTGAGTTTGATTGTTTCTGCTTTCGTTTATCTGCACTTCCACAAAACGTACGTAGCAGGGCTGTAGCGGGTAATGAAGGATTTTCTTGCCGGAGTTTTTGCACACGGTCCATATGTGATTTGCTTGTTAAATGATGCTTTAAAAAGTCAAGTTTCCAAATATCATGTGCACACTTTAGCGGGAACATTGGTTATGATCTACCAACAATAGATATTAATAATATGGAATAGGAGAAATGAGCAAATGCAATTGAACCCGCTCTGTTTGTTCCACTACTTACACCAGGTTCTGTCAGAACGAACATTCTAATTGCTAAAATGCTAACACTAAAATTCAGATTTCAATTTAAGTGTTTCGATAACTCGGTATGATGCTCATGTTTCAAGTTTGGACTCAGAAGTATTGCTCAATATTTGTTCATTTCCATCATCTATGTTTATTTTTTTAAAATCTTATTGAGATTTCCAACATTATTGGAAAGGCCAATAACGTTACATCCCTTATTTACCATGTCTATAGAAACTAATGCGGTATTAAATAATAATCTGGAGGGATTGTGGTTTTAATTCTTTAATCAAGGACAATTGAATAAGAAGTGAACAACAGATAGAATATCAAAGGTCATACCAGGAGTCCAACAGTACTCATTATGGTTCAGTTCAGCGGAGTGTTGCTAATCCACTGCTGGGCGCAGGGCCATTTTTCGCCACATCAAGCCACTCCAAAGCAGCAAATAAGAAGGGTAACCCAGAATCCAGGAACACATGCAACATGAACTACAAAGTCCCCCAAAACGAGTCCACAGCCTCACTGACTAATACTTGCTACATGGTATTGACAAAACTTTCCATTATTTTCTCAATTTATCTAATTTAGAAAGATAATTTGCATTTTCATCCCTTAATTTATCATTTAAATGGAATGAGACTATAAAATATTGCAGTACAAAGGAATCAGGCCCCTTGTGCATGAAACATCAAAAGTTAGCATGGAGGTACAACAAGGAACTAAAGAAGGCTAATGGAATGTGTATCGCAAGGGTAATGGAGTATAAAGGTAGGGAAGTTTTCATGAAACTGTATGGAGTATGCCAAATCACTGGAGGCAGTGCAGACAATATTCCTGGGTTGAAGGGCTGTTGTGTAAAGAAAGGTTCGGCCTGTGTTAGAGAATGGATGTAGGACGTATGAAGATATCACTTGTAAGATACTTAATGGGACTGAGAGAGCAGATACTAAGAGATAATTTCCTTAATGGAGGTACCCAGAACGAGTAGTATGGTTTCACAATAAGGTGTCAAGACGGTGATATGGAGAAAATTTCTTCTCTTGGGGTGTTGAATCACTGGAATTCTTAATCCCAAAGAATTGATGGCAGAATCACTGAAGACAGGTTAACAGATTTTAAGGGAGTTGAGGGGAATGGGGAGGGGGGTAAATGGAGTTGAGGTCAAGCCAGGATCTTATTGAATGGCAAAGCATGTACGAGGGGCTGACTTGCCTGTTCTCTGTCCTCTTTCTTTTTCCCTGATCAGTAGAGTGAGTGTTTTCCATCTGTATTCAGTACAACTGCGTGTCTGTGTGAGACTGACCGGCGGAGTACATTCCTCGGAATAAAGAGCGGAATGCAATGAATTGAACTCTTTAGTTCGTGCGATGACAGGAGGCAGACAAGGGATGCATAGCAGCCACAGAGCGGCAGGTTAGGGAAGGATGGATGATAACTGCATACCTTGGTGAAAGTATCAGTCACTCAAGACTCAGCAGCAGACAAGTTCTTATTAAGTAGCTCCTAACGGGTGTTAGGGTCCTGCTCTTCTCCCGCTCCGAAGCAGAGATGTCGGAAGGGAACGATGAAAGATTTCTGAAAGGCTGCTTGTAATGAAGATGTTTGAGCATTGTGCTCCAGCTGGCCTCTGCATTCCTTTTAACAAATGAGCCTTTTACCTGCACCCTCACCAACTCAGCCACGCAAACACACACCGCATGATGAGGACATAACCAGGCCGTATACTCTTCAGTCCTGCGATGTGCACATGGCCAACTGCTGGCAAATTAAGTTCATTTATCCAGCACAGTCCCTTCGTGTTTGTATAATTAATGTGTTAAATCCAACAGAATATCTTACATTTGTGTTGGATTCAAGTTTCTTTGACACTGACGTTGAAACTGATAGCTGCAGAATTAATTCTGGCAAGACAAAAACTTTGTGCCCTGTGACATATAGTTCTGCAAAGGCACAGCTTTGCGTATGCATGGATGCCCCAGCAAGTGGATCTCATGTTCCCTAGGAAATGAAGTGCTTTGTCTGCTGCTCAGTAGCTGCTTAAGCAAGACCTGATTGTAATAGAGAAGTCTTGTTCCACTTTGTAATAGAAACACCATCTGGAGTACTGCTAGTATGCACTGGATTTATTGGAGTACAAATGGAAAAGCATTTTCAGAAAGACACAACCTTATCTAAACAACATATAGAAAATAGTGAAATGGATTCCTTGTAGAGCTATTCCCAAGCACAGCTCCCCATTTGATCCTGGGTGTTCAATCTTTTCATTACAAACGACCGCTCCAAAATGATATCGTATTTGTAAGTAGGATGCTGTGCACAATCCTGATTTGATGGAGACAGTCGTGAAAAGCACGGAGGAACGTCTGGAGAAACTTCTGAAATGCCCGCTTCGCCGCCGCTGCTACTGTGCAATCGAGAATCTCCGGAGGGGAAGGCCCCAAATCCTCGGCTTTGCCTGTTGCCTGTTGCCTGTTGCCAGGGCCAGGATCGAAGCGCTTGGCAGAGATGGTGCTCAGTGCTCGGTGTCGGAGGGCTAGTCGGAGGCTGGAAGTTTTCGGATGGACTCAAGAGACGCCTGTGGTCGGGTGCTTCCAGGATGCTGCATCGGCAAGTTTGCGGCGCTGGAGGTTCATGGCAGGGAGAGAGTTTCTCTTCCTTCTACCATCTGCATGAGATGATGGGACTTTCGAGAGACTTTGAGACCTTTTTTTACCATGCCCATGGTCTGTTCTTCATCAAATTACAGTATTGCTTTGCACTGTTGTAACTATATGTTATAATTATGTGGCTTTTGTCAGTTTTTTTAGTCTTGGTTTGTCTTGTGTTTCTGTGATATCATTCTGGAGGAACAAATTGTATCATTTCTTAATGCATGCATTACCAAATGACAATAAAAGAGGACTGTGTGTCCTCATAATCTAGTCTAATCTAATCTACTCTAATCTAATCTAATCTAATCAAACACTTGCCATTTTCTACATCTTTACAATCACCAACTCCACTCCCGCCTTTACCCAAAAGTTTCTCACTTGTGCTTTGATTTATGTATGAATGTGACCTCTCAAGATCATTCAGTCTTCCCCAAACCAGAAGCCCTGGATGAACAATGAGATACACAATCCTACAGAGAGTTAGGGAAGAGGATGAAGAACTGGACCTCCAAGGCAGTAATCTCTGGATTACTCCCAGAGCCATGTGCTAGTCAGGGCAGGATAGGATGATGATACAGATGAACGTGTGGTCGAGGAAGTGGTGCAGGGAGCAGGGTTTCAGATTTCTGGATCACTGGGATCTCTTCTGGGGAAGATATGACCCGTACAGAAAGAACGGGTTACACCTGAACCTGAGGGAGGCCAATATCTTTGCGGAAAGGTTTGCTTCAGCTGTTCGGAAGGGTTCAAACTAATTTGGCAGGGGAATAGTAACTGGAATGATGGGGCTGAGGATGGAGCAGTTGTATACAACTAGGTGCAGTGTGGAGTGAGACTGCGAGGAAGGACAGGCAGATGATAGGGCGAAGTTGCAGTCAGTGGGTTGAGTTAAAGTGTAACATGGGGGCAAAGTTGAAAAGGATTAACGATTACAGGATGGAAGGTGTTATATTTGAATGGACAGAGGGTGCTATATTTGAATGGACACAGTAAACGGAATAAGGTAGATCACCTTGCAGTGCATTTCGAGATTGGCAGGTATGATGTTGTGGACTTCACCCAGACATGGCTGAAAGATCATAGTTGGGGTGTAACATCCAGAAATACACCTTGTATCGAAAGGACAGGCAGGTAGGCACAAGGGTTGGGGTGGCTCTATCAGAAAAAAATGAAATCAAATCCTTAGGAAGAGTTGACATAGAATCAGAAGATGCAGAATCCTTGTGAGAAGAGTTAAGAATCCATAAGGGTAACAAGACCCTGATGAGAGTTATACGGTATACAGGCCCCCCAAACAGCCAGGAAGTGGGATAAATGTTTCAACAGGAAATAGAAAAGACACATAATAAAGGGAATGTTACAATAGCCTTGGGAGGTTTCAATATGCAGGTAAATTGGGAAAATTAGGTTGGTGCTGGATTCTGAAAATTTATAGAATGCCTATGAGATGACTTCTGCGCAGCCTGTGGTTGAGCCCGCTAGAAGAAAGGCAATTCTGGGTTGGGTGTTGTGTACTGAACCAGATTTGATTGGTTAGCTTAAGGTAAATGAACCCTTAGGAGGCAGTGATCATAATATGATATAATTCACCCTGCAGTTTGAGGGGGAGAAGATAAAGCCAGAATTATTGGTGTTACAGTGGAGTAAAGAGGATTACAGAGGCATGAGCGAGGAGCTGGCCAAAGTTGACTGGAAGGGAACACTGACAGGGACGACGGCAGAACAGCAATGGCTGAAGTTTCTGGGGGCAATCAGAAAGCTGGGGTAGATACATCCCAAAGATGAAGAAGCATTCTAAAGGGAGGATGGGGCAACCGTGGGTGACAATGGAAGTCAAAGACAGTATAAAAGCAAAAGAGAGGGTACTATAATATAACAAAAATTAGTGGGAAGTTAGAGGATTGGGAAGCTTTTAAACACCAACAGAACCAACTAAACAAAACATAAGTGGAGAAGAGATAACATAAGCTAGACAAAAGTATCAAATGTAAGTTTTTTTTCAGATATATAAAGATTAAGAGAAAGGGAAAAGTGGATATTGGACTGCAGGAAAATGACGCTGGAGAGATAGTAATGGAGAACAAAGAGACAGCAGACAAACTTAATAGTATTTTGCATCAGTCTTCACTGTGGAAGACACTAACAGTATGCCAGAAATTTGAGAACTTTGGCAGGTAGAAGAGAGTGTGGTTGCTATTACTAAGGAGAAGGTGCTTGGGAATCTGAAAGGTCTGAAAGTAGATGATTCACCTGGACCAGATGGACTGCACCCCAGGGTTCTGAAATAGCTGGCTGGAGAGATTGTGGAGGCGTTAGTAATGATCTTTCAGGTGACCTGATAGAGGTGTACAAGATAATGAGAGGCATGGATCATGTGGATAGTCGGAGGCTTTTCCCCAGGGCTGAAATGGCTAACACGAGAGAACATAGTTTTAAGGTGCTTGGAAGAAGGCACAGAGGAGATGTCAGGGGTAAGTTTTTTACGCAGAGGGTGGTGAGTGTGTGGAATGGGCTGCTGGCAGAAATGATAGGGAACTTTAAGAGACTCCTGGATGACTACATGGAGCTTAGAAAAATAGAGGGCTATGGGTAAAGCCCAAGTAGATCTAAGGTAGGGACATGTTCAGCACGGTTTTGTGGGCCAAGGGGCCTGTATTGTGCTGTAGGTTTTCTATGTTCTATGTTTCTTTCAAGAATCTCTAGATTCTGGAATGGCTCTGAAGGACTAGAAAATTGCAAATGTCACTCCAGTCTTTAAGAAGGGAGGGAGGCAGAAGGAATGTGACGAATACTGACTCAGTGGTCGTTAAGATGTTGGAGTCCCATAAGAAAAGTGAGATTTTGGGGTTACTTGGAGGCACTTGATAAAGTAGGCCAAAGTCAGCATGCTTTCCTCAAGGGGAAATCCTGCCTGACAAATCTGTTGGAATGCTGTGAAGAAATAACAGGCAGGATAGACAAAGGAGAGTCAGAGGATGCCTTTTACTTGGATTTTCAGTAGGCCTTCGACAAGGTGCCGCACATGACGCTGCTTAACATGGTGTTACAGGAAAGATACCGGCATAGATAAAATATTGGCTGACTGACAGGAGGCAAAGAGTGGGAATAAGGGGGTCTATCCTGGCTGGCTGCTGGGGGCAAGTAGGGGTCAGTGTTCTTATCACATTATATGTCAATGATTTGGAATTAAAGGTTTTGTGGCCAAGTTCACAAACAATAGGTAGATTGATAGATTGATAGATAGATAGATAGATATACTTTATTAATCCCGAGGGAAATTTGGTTTCGTTACAGCCGCACCAACCAAGAATAGAGCGTAAATATAGCAATACAAAAACCACAAACAATCAAACAACAAAATGCAAACTATGCCAGATGGAAAATAAGTCCAGGACCAGTCTATTGGCTCAGGGTGTCTGACCCTCCACGGGAGGAGCTGCACGTTCAATGGCCACAGGCAGGAACGACCTCCCGTGCCGCCAAGTGTTGTATCACGGTGGAATGTGGCCGAAATCCAACAGTAAAAAGTTCAATATCCAGTCTGCAAACACGTTCCTCGATTGAAATATGCCCCGGATTGCACCATCCGTTGTTAGCCAGAACAGTAAGCACCCAACTCCTTTACGCTTACCGCTCTTAATACAAAGCTAGGTGAAGGTGTTAGTAGTGCTGAGGAATCAAGGTGTCTGCAGAACCACATAGACAGATTGGGAGAATGGCCAAAGAAATGGCAGATGGAACATAGTGTAGGGAAATGCATGGTCATACACTTTATAGAAGGACTAAAAGTGTAGACTATTTTCTAAATAGGGAGAAAATTCAAAAACCAGAGCTGCAAAGAGACTTGTGCAGGATTCCCTAAAGGTTAATGTACTGGTTGAGCTGGTAGTGAGGAAGGCAAATGCAATGGTAGCATTCATTTTGAGAGGGCTAGAATTTAAGAGGAAGGATGTGATGCTGAGGCTTTAAAAGGCCTTGGTCAGAGTAGACTTGGGATATTCTGAGCAGTTTTGGGCTCCATATCTAAGAACAGATGTGCAGATATCGGAGAGGGTCCAAAGGAGGTTCACAAGAATTATTCCAGGAATGGAAAGGTTAATGTATGAGGAGCATTCGGTGGCTCTGGGCCTGTACTCGCTGGAGTTCAGAAGAACGAGAAGGGGGGATCTCACTGAAACCCAGACATCCCACCCTGCAAAAACTCATTTCAGGGAGGTAGCATCATCAATTTGCGGGAGACTTCCAGGAGAGGTGGGATGTCTGCAATAGAGTAGCTCCTTAGCAGCCGGCCAGCTAGTTTAAATAACGTTAGCTACGCTAATGAACGAATGACACCTGTTAAACTCACCTCAACATGTCTTTTACATTTTAACGCACCATGGGCAATAGAAAACTCACTGTTGCAAACAGTGCAGCGAGCAACCCTGTCATTATTTTTTACCCCTATTAGGCAGGGGTACACTTGAGGGTAGTCTGGGGTGACGTACGTTTCATATTTTCTTTTTTTGGAACATTCTGCCATGGCGCGCGCTCTCTCTCACTTGCGTACTCTGTCTCTCATGGTTGCTTTCGCGCTCACTTTCTCTCTCACGCTCGCTCTCGTGGTCGCTTTCTCTTACTTTCTCTCTCACACTCGCTCCCTCTCCAAAAAATTGATTTCCGGGACATTGTATATAATTTGCGGGCATCAGGGATCCACTATTAATATACAGGAGACTCCCGGAACTTCCAGGAGAGGTGGGATGTCTGGAAACCTATTAAATATTGAAAGGTCCAGACAGAGTGGATGTGAGGAGGATGTTTCCTATAGTGAGTTAGTCCAGGACTAGACTCAGAATAGCCTCACAGCCTCAGGATAGAGTTGTCATCCATTAAGAACAGAGATGAGGAGGAATTTCTTTAGCAAAGGATGGTGAATCTATGGAATTCATCACTACAGGTGACTGTGAGAGCCCAGTCAGTGGGCATATCTAAAGCAGAATGCTATTAAGACAAGGTTGGGTAGATTTTTGCATAGTAGGGGAAATACGGGTTACAGGGAAAAGGCAGGAAGGTGGAGATGAGCCCATGGTCAGATCAGCCATGATATTATTGAATGGTGGAGCAGGCTCCACAGGCCAGATGGCCGACTCCTGCTCCTATTTCTTATGTTCTTATGCTTTGTTTTATAATTCCAGACTCCAATTCAATATAGAATGTACCTCAACCATATACACAATTTACTATATAATAAGACTACTACACAGCCATCCACAACGTAGTCAATTTTAACTTGACCCATTCAGGCCTAAGGATTTAATCGCTGTGTAAGATTTCTTACTCTTGTGGGATAATGTCTTTCCTGACAATGGAGATCACTCTGCTTGGCAGGTGAGACTTGTGGCCATGGAAACGATCTGAAGCCTCCTCCATGATGTGTGTAGGAGTTGACCCTGAGACTGCAGGGGCACAATTGAGAGCATCCTGACTGGCTGCATCACTGCCTGGTATGGGAACTGTACTTCCCTCGATCTCAGGACTCTGCAGAGAGTGGTGTGGACAGCCCAGTGCATCTGTGGGTGTGATCTTCCCACTATTCAGGACATTTACAAAGACAGGTGTGTAAAAAGGGCCCGAAGGATCATTGGGGACCCCAGTCACCCCAACCACAAACTGTTCTTGCTGCTACCATCCGGGAAATGGTACTGCAGCATAAAAGCCAGGACCAACAGGCTCCGGGACAGCTTCTTCCACCAGGCCATCAGACTGATTAATTCATGCTGATACAATTGTATTTCTATGTTATATTGACTAGCCTGTTGTACATACTATTTATTATATATTACTATAAATTGCACATTTAGACGGAGACGTAATGTAAAGATTTTTACTCCATGTGTATGAAGGATGTAAGTAATAAAGTCATTTCAAGAATTTAAATGGTTCTCTCAGCTCTGGGATCTGTTTTGATCCTTGCCTCTCTCCCGGTCGCGGCTTCTTTCCTTCTCTTTATCTCGCTCCTTTTCTTTTCACATTCCGTCTCTCTTTCTGAATTCCGGTTAAGATGGCAGCAATGAACACAGACAACAACTCTCTGGTAGTTAAAAAGCCAAGAAATCTGACTAAAAACATCAATAAAAATACCTTCACTGACATAAATTGTGTTAAATTATCGCGGCAAGCAGCGAAGGGGTGAGCAATAGCAAGGTGAGTTTGGGGGACGAGCTGAGATGGCGTGTTGCACAATCGTTCCGATGCCCGTACAGCTGGCCTGGGAGTGACGTTAGATCACTCTGGGAGCCGAAAGGAGAAGTTGAGGCCCAGGCAGAGGAGATTCAATTTTGATGGCTGAACAACCGGCCCGGATGCAAATTTGGATCGATCTGGGCACCGAGCTGATTTGAAGATATTGAGAGCTGCTACGGGCTTGGCAGTGAAATCTGGGCCAGGAGCGAGTCGCTGGGCGGTGTGGTCTGGGTTCTGAGACTTTCGCTGCAGTGGTGCCCAGGTCCTAGTGTGAGGTACGATTTGCTGTTTAGACGATTTAAACACCAGCCAGGTTGGAGGCGAGAGCTGATTTTGCTCACTTTCCACAATGGTCACCCCTCTCCCCACGGTGCTAAGGCTATGAAGACAGCACCCGGCTGCTGTGCTCAGTGGCGCAAATATAATGAACTGATAAGTGAGCCTTTGGGCCTACTCTGGGTTCTTTCAGGTTTCTTGCTTTGTGGCTACCTGTGAGCAAGCAAATCTCAGGGTTGTATAATTTATACTTTCTTTCCTAATAATTGTACTTGAATCTTGAATCTTTCACTCCTTTCTCTTTCCCACTCACATTCTTTATCTCTATCTCTTCTCTCAATTTCTACAACTTGCCTTTCTTTTTCTTCTTCAAGCTTCTTGTGAGTATCGGGGAAATTGCTGATTTATTGAGAAATTTGGTCTTGTTTGTCCTCTTCCATTTCCATAGCACTCATGCCATCTTCCTCTTTCTTTTCCTTTTTTCTTCTTTCTAGTTTGTCCATCTTGATGTTGGGGAGGTACATTTGGTTCACTGGAGTACTCTCTTATTAATCCTTCTATTGTTCCCTTTATGATTTGACCTCTGCTCTTGGTTTTCTCATCCACAGCATCATCTGATGAATCCTCTGTTTTTGTATCTCCATTGACTCCTTTCCTTTTGACCTTCCATTCATCCGGCTGGGCTTTGGTCTTTGCATCTACTTTTTTAAGCAGCTTTTTGTCTTCCATTTGAAGTTCATGCAAAAGCGTTAAGGAACACAGAGTAGATCCTGATTGTTAATGCTCACAAAAGCTTGCAACTTTCCCGAAGCTCTTTGAACTCTCTTCCAGCTTAAAATCAAGCCTTATTTTGTGGAATGACTGAAATAGCCAAGCCAGTGTCCAATTCCATTTTAATTAATTTGCCGTTCACTGCTGGTGTAAGCCATTTTGCTGGTCTCTTGTTAATTTTACATTGTAAATCTCTTGGCTATCAGTCCTGTGACACTCACATCATTATTAGATCTTTCTTCAACATCTCTTTGAAATTGCAATTTGACTTTTTATCTTTTTCTCTTCCCTGTGCTGTCCATTTATTTTTGTCTGCCTAGCATGCTGTTTGTATGTGTCCTACTTTGTTGCACTTTCTGCAAGCTTCACCTTTATGCATTGGTCTTGTGTATGTCAGCCCCTGCCACAATGGTAACACATTTGTTCAGTCAGGCAGTTTCTGTTTAGACATTGCAGTTTTGTTCAGCCTCACTTTCATTCCTGACTGCAACACATTTGTGTCTATGTCAGCAGTTTCCATTGATACAGCTGTTCTCAATTGCTCTTTAAAATATAAGTTGTACTTCAGTTAGGAAACATTTTTGATATTTTTGTAGGATTCCATAAACTAAACAATCTCTCATTGCGCCATTAAGCCTGTTCCCAAATTGACAATGCTTAGACAATTTCTTCAATTCAACCACATATGCTGAAATGAACTCTCTTTCTTTTTGATTCTGATTATGAAACCTAAAGTGTTCTGCAATCAACAATGGTTTAAGTTCTAAATATTCCTGCATTGCTTTCACGACATCAGCAAAGCTAATTTTGGCTGATTTGGTTAGAGCAGTCAAACTTCTAAGCAAACTGTGTGCCTTGAATTCCAATGTACTCAGCAAAACTGGCACTTGCTTTTCATTGCCGATTTCATTAGTTCTAAAATACTACTCAATTTACACAGTGTACAATATCCCATTATCTCATGTGCAATCAAACACGTCTATCTTTCCAATGTAGCCAGACATTAATGTTTTTTTTAATTTATGATTATTATCACCCGGTACTCACTGTTTATAAAACTGTGAATTTCATCCATTTTCTACTTTCTCAAACTCAACCATGTTTGTCCCACCCTGAAGAAGCATGTGCTGTGCTTCTTTTTTTTTAACCTGAATGCCTCACTACACTTCAACAGGTAGCTAGTCAATCCGGGTTCATTTAAAACTCCCTCATTTCTATTGTTATGTTTTTAAACTCCAAAATATAAAACTAATTGAAAGGAAAACAAGGGAGCCAAGAGATAACGTGTGTAGTTTTGTTTTTACTTTAAGCATTATGACATATGCAATTCACTTATTTTTACATATAGCCCCTAACTAATGAATTATTTAAATGAGGAAGAATGGTTAATGTAACAGTATATTTACAATATTGCTCAGATACTACTGAAATATTAAATACACAACACAAAGTTTGATAGGTTCTTGGCTAGTCAGGGCATCAAATGTTACAAGGAGAAGGCAGGTGAATGGGGTTGAGAGGGATAACAAGTCAGCCATGATAGAATGACAGAACAGACTTGATGGGCTGAGTGGACTCATTCTGCACCTATGTATATAGATAAGAACATGGACAGGAGGGGTTTTATCAATACATGTAGAGGAAGCTGGCTCATTGGGTAACACAGTCAACGTCGATGTGTTGGGTCAAAGGACCTTTGCCTTGCTGTGTGACTCCGTATGGCTTCAAGAATGACAAAGACAACAGGTTGCACATTATCCTGATTTGGAAATATTTCACCAGTCCTTCACTGTCGCTGGATCCCAATCCTGGAACTCCCTGCCCAACCACATTGAAGGAGCACATTCATCCGAGGACTACAGTGCTTCAAGGATGTAATTCCCCGTCACCTTCTCAGGGGCCCTTGGGCGAGGGCATTAAATGGTGGCTTTGTTGGCAATGCCCAGGTATGTCCTCCATGAACCTATTGGCTTTTTAAAGGAGAATTTATATTCTATAAACTATATGTAGCTTTAAGTCCCAGCAAAGTATCTAATGAAGTCTCACGGAAGCGATCACCCTACCAGACACTCGTTAAATCCACTCCTACTCGTTAACGACCACTGAACTCCCAAGGGAACCATGTGTAACAAAGGAGATTTTGTAACAATTAAGTGTAATGTTTAAACCACTCCTATCCTGCTTCATCTATCCGTCTGGGGAAGTTCTTTCACTCATAGAAGCCTTGTTCAACAGGTCTCATTGTATGCGATCAAAGATCCAATTTGCAAACCCACTCATTGGAACCGTGGCTTACAGGGGTTTGCCTTCCTTGACCGCTCTGCTGGTAAATTAAATTCAGTTTGAACAGGCCCTGGCCTTTAAACAAATGCTCTTAGTTTTCTTAAATTTCCATTTACAATAAAAAAAAGCAAGTTTGTCTCAGTGCGGAGCAGCTCAAGTTGCTTATTACAAATCGCAGCTGGTGACCCATCTCCCGTAAAGTTCCCTGGGACTAAATGCGCTGGAGTCATTCACAGCTTGGAAGCTGATCCAGCAGACAGTCGAAGCATCAGATTCTAAAAGGGCAAAATTTGGGCACAGGCTCTTTGGCCGGTGAGACACACCAGCCGTCAACCACACACTTACACGAGTCCTGCAATAATCTTATTTTTTATTCTCTTCTCATCAGCTTCCCATCAGACTCTGCGCAGGGGGAGGAACGTGTGGCAGCCAGGTAACCAGCCAACCTGGAATGTGGAGCACTGTGGGAAACTCACCCAGTCACAGGAAGAACGTGCAGACTCCACGCAGACAGCACCCAAGGTAATGATTGAACCTAGATCTCTGGTGCTGCGAGGTGCCAGCTCAAATTACTGTGCCACTGGGCACAAGTGGTTGTATCCAGTCTGGGTTTTGAAGAGAGAGGCCTCTCTCATTAACAAGGCATTTTTACCCACAGAACTGTCAGGCACTGGAGTTTTGTTCTGTTTGTCACACTATTAGAATAGAATAGAACTTTATTGTCGTTGCTCAAGACAATGAGAATATGGTGCCTCTCCAGTCTGTGCAAAACAGATATTTACAATGCATATGATACAGCTTAATTTTTTAAAAATCCCATTTTTACATGCAACAAGTGACTTTGATAGTCCATAACACCTAAAGGCCATCGGCAAGCCGGGGTGTAGCGATATTCAGCTGCACAACAGCCCTCGGGAAGAAGCTGTTTTTCAATCTTACTGTCTTGGTTAAGATATTTCTGTGTCTCCTACCAGACGGCAGGAGATTGAACGGACAGTGGCCAGGATAGGATGGGTCTTTAATGATGTTACGAGCACACCGTGGGCATCGAGAATTGTAGATTGTTTCCAGGTCCGGTTGTTGAGTCCCAATGGAGTACTAAGTTGTCATCACCCATTGGAGTGCTTTGTGATCTGTCTTGCTGCAGCTGGAGTATCACACTTCCATTCTGCATGTCAGTGTGCTCTCTATCCCACATTGATAAAAGTTGGCCAGCAATTTTTGGAGCAGATGAACTCCCTTAAATTTTTTGTAAACTCTAGAGACTGTTGTGCATGAAAATCCCAGATCAGCAGTTTCTGAGATACTCAAACCACCTCATCTGGAACAATCACTCCACGGTCAAAGTCACTGAGATCACACTTCTTCCCCATTCTGATATTTGGTCTGAACAACAACTAAAGGCTGACTTACACTTCTGTGTCAAGTTGACGCTGTAGGTACAGCATCACCGCGAACCCTACGCAGAGCCTACACGGATCTCTACGCTGTAGCCTGACTCACACCTCTACCAAAATGTAACTACACGTCGCGGCAACGCAGATCGCAACAACTGTGATTGGTCTGCTTCGTAGCATCGCATTTCCTCCTATGCTACAATAACTTCCCATTGGGCGACTGAAGGGTAGGGAAGGAACTCTGGCCGCAATGCTTTCCATAAAGCTTTACAGACCTCAGACATTATGGAGAACACATTTCACTTTTACAAAAAAAGACGCTCGCTTTAAACTTGTTTACCCCGAGGAAGACTACCATGACCATGAAGCCTTGCACGGACAGGTGTGTGCGCATGCGTGACGTGCCCGAATTGCAGAGCGACGCAGACACACCAACGCACAAGTATAAATGCTTACAACACACGTAGGCCACTTGCGTAGGTTACGGTGTCGAGTTGACACACAAGTATAAATCAGCCTTAAGCCTCGTAACCATGTCTACCTGCTTTTATACATTGAGTTGCTGCCTCATGATTGGCTGATTAGATATTTGCATTAATGAGCAGTCTACCTAATAAAGTGGCCACCAAGTATAGTTGCACATTCACTGAAGCAATCTAAATCTCCTCTGTACTCCCTTCATTATCTCTACTGGTGCCTGGTTTTGTGTATATTCCTCTTATCCAAACCAGTGATATGGGCTGTGAACAGCTGGAAATGAACTCTGTGATGTTTCCTTAGTCAAAGCTTCCATGCAATTTAAAAATGACCCATTCATTCCTAATGTCTCTTTTCTATCCATTAATCAGTTGGCAACCCAAATCTCACCCCCACATATTCAAATTGCCTGGAACTTCATGAAAAGTTTTCTACAAGTCCATTTACGGTAAAACTCCATTAACCACCCACCCAAGAGCAGGCGCCGAACTCTCCCTCTAAACTCGTAGGATTCCCACGCTCCCTTTAAACTCACCCTCGACAGAGTCCCGTTCCAGTTCTCCCTGTAAACTAACCAGAGTCTCACATTCTCTTTAAACTCACCTTGTTCACTGGAAAATGTATTGTTTACTTTAAAATGGTGGTTGTCCATCATGTCCAATGTTGACAGGAAACCTGTGCAGGAGAGTTTTTGAAGTGTTACACTGGAGCAGTTCCACTCTCTCGACCTTAGAAGTCTGGGTAGAGTGATACAAACAAGCGTCACAAACTGAGGTCTTGGTTGCAGTGGATTACCACGACGTCTTCTGTGCCGTGTCATGCCTTTGGCTCTCCACAGAGCGCTACAGTATCACTTTCCTAGCCGTTGGATCTTATAGATCTCATCAGCCCAGTCCGCCA
This sequence comes from Mobula birostris, assembly GCF_030028105.1. NCBI lineage: Eukaryota > Metazoa > Chordata > Chondrichthyes > Myliobatiformes > Myliobatidae > Mobula > Mobula birostris. The sequence continues at coordinate 23,349,450 of NC_092396.1, forward strand.
GAGCTGACTTCACAAGCTAGGACCGGGATGTCCCCATCTCACCGGGGTGCAAGGCTGCCGGCTACCCCCACCTGGTGTAGCCAGCCTGTCGAAGTGCTGTACCCAGGGTGTGGCCGCTGTCACATGCAAACGGCTACTTGGAGCCGCGGGTGAGAGCTGAGTGTCTGGTGGGGACCAAAGATGGGTTAGCTGCCCCGGAATGGACACAACAAGCCCCTTCATCCTTTAAAATAGTTAACTAAAATTGTGTAGGTCTATTAATAGGAGTAAGATCCAGAAGTCTGAAAAACTTGCTGGTGTGGCTCCACCAAGTCCTGAGGGTGCGGATATTTGGAATTTTATGATACACCACATCACACAGTTTCCCTTCTGTAAATTCACAGTGACATGGGCCAATTCTGTTCTTATTTTCCTGTTGTCTTGCTAATGGATTCCAACATATTCCCTACTACACCCTCAGGCTAGTCTTCAGAAAGAGTTGATTAATAATCTTAGAGTCTGAGGGCCTTGAGGGAAGACAGCAAAATAATATGACAGAATTTAAGAAAAAGATTGTAAGTTATTTAGCCCAAGGTCTTAGATCTAAACAAACAACAGCAGGTGATCTGAGATAGATATGTAGACTGCAAAATGATATTCATGAGCCAGTAGACGAGCAGTGGCTGATATTTTAAGAATTAATATACAGTTTGTAACTAAGATATACATTTCTTTAAACTGCAAACTGCTACATGAAACATGATCCAATTGAATCTATACAAAAAGAAAGGTTAAAGATAGTTTGAGATACCCATCCTCAAACTGGGGGCAAAAAGCAAAGAAGGACCGGGAAATTAAAAAGGAAAAGGGAGGTAAAATATTAGAGCTGTCGACCAGAAAACAAAATGGGTTTTAGAGATTCTGAAATGCTTCTGGCCTTCAAATCTGCATTTCAACAAGAGAACAAGGCTTTGGGCATTTGCCGAATCCCTAGATGAGGCTCCACATTCCTAACTCCATTTCGGTGATTAACACCATGACTTTGAGACTGATTGGTACTGAAATCACCAGAAAGCTCCCACTCTGCCACCTTCGCTGCTGCAGCTAACATTTTTCACACGCCTGAACGTGGGCGGGTAACAGTGCTCTTCTCCCGACTCAGAGCTAATCAGATTCCAAACCTTCAGCAGCCTGCATCCTCAAGGAGAAATAAACTCAATCAAAGGTTTTAAATCAGATTAATCAGCACAGAACATCTCGTGCAGAACCGAAAAAATAATTACATCTTATTTTTTTTAAATTGTAGCATGTTTTCTGAAATATGTGCCTCAGGACCCTGTCATTGTGACAGATTAAGGGGAATCTTTAACTCTTAGTATGCAAGTAATTTTGACTCCATATTCTCATGCTTCTAACTTGCTCCATTTCTGAAGGTGATCTGGCCTTCTTCAGTCAGCTCCTTAATTGTTTTAATACCAGACCTGCTGCTCAGCTTTTGGAAGAACGTCTAGATATTTATTTACTTATTGAGATACAGCACGGAATAGGCGCTTCTATGCCTCCCAGCAAAGCCCCAATTTAATTAATCCTAGCCTAATCATGGAGCAATTATCAATGACCAGTTAACCCAGTGGTCTCCAAAGCATGTGCTACAGGGTCGTGAGGAAACGATATGATTTGGCGATATGAGTCAGCTGCACCTTTTCTCAATCCCTGTCATGCACTGTTGAACTTGAAATAACCTACCAAATCATACCAAATAACACATAACATATAGTAAAAGCAGGAATGATATGATAAATACACAGCCTATATAAAGTAGAAATAATGTATGTACAGTGTGGTTTCACTTAACAGAATCAGGAAGATAAAGCCAAAACCGATTTGTAAAAAAAAATTGGCACGTACACGCATGCGCACGTCACACATGCGTACACCGGTGCCCGCGCAAGGCTTCATGGTCATGGTAGTCTTTCTTGGGGTAAACACAGATGTCCCATATTTGATTGCTACTTTTATCCCTTATTTGGGAGTGAGAAAGTCGGCAACTCTAACTGTAAAAGACATGTTGAGGTGAGTTTAACCCTACTCAAACACCCCCCCCCCCCACATCCGGTTGGCCAGACCGCAAGAACATTGTCAATATTAAACTGGTCCACAGTGCAAAAAAGGTTGGGGACCCCTGAGTTAACCTACCGACCAGTACGTCTTTGTACTGTGGGAGGAAACCAGAGCACCCGGAGGAAACCCACGCGGTCACGGGGAGAACGTACAAACTCCTTACAGGCAGCGGCGGGAATTGAACCCGGGTCGCCTGTACTGTGAACCGTAGTGCTAACCACTATGCAACTGGGCCACCCCATTTCTCTACATTAAATGCATTCCAAACTAATCTCTCGTATGAAAGTCAATGTAATCATTTTCACCTACACTGGACAAACTGAAACACAAAGATAATCCTGAGGATGAATTCTTGGAATACAATGGAGACACTTTCTTATGATAATATACTTTAACTCCAGATTCCAGCATCTGAAATATCCTGTGACATTCATTGGGGATTCATGGGTTGGCTGGAATATAGATCTTGGGATAGTCCAAGGGAAATAGAAGAGGAAATTTGGAAGCTGGGCAGGTGCATTTTGCATTAGTGATCACAATTCAGTTAATCTCAGCATCACTATTAAAGAAGACCAAAACAAAATAGGCTTTAAGATTATAAATTGGGTACAGCTTCTGGAAATTGCTAATTTAAGATAGATCTGTCTTGAAATAATGGGAGAATATATGAGGAGATTCAAGGGTCTCAGGGCAAACATTCTCACATTAAGGAAGAGGATGGGGCTGCCAAGTCTAGATTCCCAGGAGCTGGATTAGAGTCCAGAATGTTGTTTTTATTATTTTTCCTTGTAGTTTTAACTTTCTTTACACTTGTTTAAATGTTTGTATAATTAGCAGTTTAGCTGTTAAACATTTATTGACTTGTAGTATATTTAAAGCAACTTAATGATCTGCAGATTTGATGATCTTCTGAAGGACTCGGTGAACTAAGCAGGTACGGAACCTTCAAGCAGATGAAAGTTCATCACCATGTGGTGGGGAGTACTCCAAAGTCAGGCTGAACCGCAGGGGGGTGAGGCTCTCGTTACTCAGCATCTTGCTAGCAATGTGCAGTCGCTGGTAAATAAAATTGAGGACCTGAGGGCAAGATTGCTGCATTGGATGGAAATGAGAGATTGTCGTATTCTATGTCTGAGTGAGACTTGGCTGTCTTCCAGCACGCCAGGTACAGTGATCAGACTGGGAGTCTTCCTGATTTACTGGATGGATCAAACTGTTCATTTGAAAAAGGCAAAGGGAGGAGGTGTGTGTTTCATGATAAACTCTCGGTGGCGCTCTAATGTGGCAGTTTTGTCGAGCTTGTGGTCCCCCATAATTCTGACCACAGTTTACATACCAGGAGTAGCCGACTATAATCAAGCACTTGAGATACTGCATGATGCCATCTCCAAACAAGAAACAATCCATCCTGATATATTTCAACTCATAGTAAAGGACTCCATCCAGGCTTGTTGGAAGAAAACCCTGCCCAATTACCATCAGCAGATAACCTGTGGCATCCAGAGTTCCCAACACACTAGACCATTGTTATACTCATGAATGAATACACCACAGTTGTCATGGACTTTATTAAAACAACTGTGGACAAGTGTGTCCCCACAAAATCATGCAGAGTCTTCCCCAGTCAGAAGCCCTGGATGAAACACGAGATCCAAAACCTGTTGACAGCCAGATCAGAGGCATTCAAGTCTGGTGACCAAGAAAGTTACAAGAGGTCCAGGTATGATCTCCGGAAAACCATCTCATGGGTGACATGGCAATTCTGGACTGAAGTTGAAAAGGGTGCTCGACAGTTGTGACAGGCCTTGAATACCATCATCTCCTAGAAAGTTAAATCAAGTGACATTGGCGACAGCAGGACTTCACTTCCAAATGGGTTCAATGCCTTGTATGCTCACTTTGAGGAACATGGAGGAACCATCACAAACTCTTACATCCTACGATTTCAGTCTCTGAGGCTGATGTGTGAGCAGACTTTGTGAGGGTGAAGCCATGAAAAGCATACAGCCTAGAGGGGATACCTGGCTTAGTACTAAAGACCTGTGCTGATCAACTTACTGGAGTACTCACTGAGATCTTTAACCTCTTGCTTCAGCAGCCTGAGGTACCCTCCTGCTTCCAGCAGGCTTCAGTTGTACTAGTGCCTCAATGAAATGTCCAGTAGTACTTACGTCCACAGTAATTAAGTGTTTTGAGAGGTTGGTGATGAAATATATCAAATCCTGCCTGGAAGATGACTTGGATCCACTCCAGTTTGCCTACCAGAGCAACAGGTGCACAGCAGATGCCATCTCACTGGCTCTTCACTCAACCCTGGAACACCTGGACAGAAAGGATGCTCTTTATTAACTACAGCTCAGTAATCAATGTCATTCATCCCTTCAAAATTAATCAATAAGTTTTAAGACCTTAGCCTCAGTACCTCTTTGTGTTTGGATACTCAGTTTCCTCACTTGCAGAGCCCAGTCGGTTCAGATTGGCAACGACATCTCCTCCATAATCTGCATCAGCACAGGTGCACCACAAGACTGTGCTTAGTCCCTGCTCTACTCGCTTCACACTATAACTGTGTGACTAAGAACAGTTCCAATCCCATATTTACATTTGCTGATGACACCACTCCCACAGGCTGAATCAAAGGTGGTGATGAATCAGCATATCGGAGGGAGATTGAAAATCTGGCTGAGTGGTGTCACAACAACAACCTCTCACTCAATGTCAGCAAGACCAAGGAGCTGATTATTGACTTCAGGAGATTGAAACCAGAGGTCCACGAGCTAGCTCTCATTGGAGAAGAGGTGGAGAGGGTCAACAACTTTAAGTTCCTCAATATTATTATTTCAGAGGACCTGTTTTGGGCCCAGCATGTAAGTGCTTTTACAAAAAAGCATGATGGCGGCTCTACTTCCGTCGGAGTCTGTGAAGATTCAGCATGGCATCTTAAACTTTGACAAACTTCTATAGATACGTCGTGGAGAGTATATGGACTGGCTGCGTCACAGCCTGGTATGAAAACACCAGTGCCCTTGAATAGAAGATTCTTAAAAAGTAGTAGATAAGGCCCAGAAAATCACGGGTAAAGCCCTCCCAACCATTGAGCGCATCTACATGAAACGCTGTCACCGGAAATCAGCATCCATCATCAGGGATTCCCCCCACCACTACTTCAGAACATGCTCTCATCTTGCTGCTGCCATCAGAAAGAAAGTACAGGGGCCTCAGGATTCACACCACCAAGTTCAGGTGGAGTTACTCCCCCTCAACCATTGGGTTCCTGAACCAAAGGGGATAATTTCACTTAACTTCACTTGCCCCATCATTGCAATGTTCCCACAATCAGTGGCCGCACTTACCAGGATTCCATCTCATGTTCTCGATATTTATTGGTTGGGTGGTTGGTTGGTTATTTATTTATCTATTTATTTATCTATCTATCTATCTATCTATCTATCTATCTATCTATCTATCTATCTATTTATCTATTTATTTATTTATCTATTTATTTATCTATCTATCTATCTATTTATCTATCTATCTATCTATCTATCTATCTATTTATTTATTTGTTTGTTTGTTTGTTTGTACAGTTTGTATTTTGAACAACTAAGTTGGTGCAGTCTTTCATTGATTCTATTTTGGTTATTATTCTATGGATTTACTGTGTATGCCCACAGAAAATGAATCTCAGTATTGTTTATGGTGACATTAATGTACTTTGATAATAAATTTACTTGAACTTTAGTATAGTTGGTTCTACATTTTTGTAGTTCTTTTATCTGCAAGGATGAAGTGTGACTCAGTCAGTACCTGCTGAACCCGATTCTTGTCCAAACTGGTCCAAACCAGCCTGCTCAGGTCCATTTGTTAATGTTGTGGTTAGTCACTGTTAGCTCTTTGCCTTGCCTGCCGGTACAGGATAAATCTGCCTGATCTGTATATCCAATAAAATACCTGTAATCATAAGATTTGCACCTCATTCTTGACTTCTGAAGAACCTCTTGGACAACAGTTCCAGGGCATACACAGGGATAACAAGAGTTACCAACGATAGCAGGAGGCAAAACAGAGAAGTTTACCTTTGCTCAGTAGAACAGAGAGAACACTGAAAAAGTACGGAAAATGCAGGAGTGATCTCAAAATGGAAATTAAGAAAACATAAAGGGAGTTTGAAGCAATAGCAGTGGGTAATTTTTTTTGTGTGCATAAAGAACAAATAGACAACTAAGAAAAGGAGAGGGCTGATTAAAAAGGTGTCCTACTTGTGGGGGTGGAGGAGGTGGAAACAGCTTAAGGCATATTCAGGGACTGTCTTCTTCTCATGGGGGAATGGCACCAGTGTTGACATTAAGGGCAAATGTGTGTGAAATCTTGGATAGGACTAACACCACAAAAGAGGAAGTATTGGGTGGATTAGCATTTTTCAAAGTTGGCATGAATGAAATATATTTTAGGGAGGAAATTACAGAGGTTCAGATGATTCCAGGTGATCTTTTTTGGCCATTGGAGAGCAGCCAGAGGATCAATGGACTGATAACAATGATGAAAAGGGAATTAAAGAATAACTACAGAACAGTGAGTTTCAATTTGATTGTGAAAAAAAAATTGGAATCCATTTGAGGAGAAAGGGTTAGTCATACCATGCCTTGAAAAAGTATTCAACCCCAACCCTTTGCTGACATAAATGAGTATTACAACAGGGGATTTTTACAATTTCCCCTGTTTCTAGGCTCTACTATGAAAAAATGAGCATGTGACTTACAAATAAAAATTCAGAGTTAAATTGACGAAAATCCTTGCTTGAAAAACTCATTTATGTGAACAAGAGGTTTTGGGGTTGAATACCTTTTCAAGGCACTGTAGTTGTTAAGGGAAGGTGGTGTTTGATTCATGGTTGCATTTTCTTAGGCAGTATGAGGACAGTGCGCCTCAAGCAGACCACATGGATTTTAGCAAAGATTTTGACCTGATTCTGCATGACAAAGAACTATAAGGCCATAGAATCTATGGGAGATTGACAAATTGTTCCCAGAACGTCCATTTGGGAATGCGTCAAAGGAATGTACAACTGAGTGGTGTAGGGAAACAGAAAGATGCATTTTCCCACCAAACAGATCAATAATATGGTTGCAAGTGTCTACAGGGCCACTTTCCCCTTTATTAGCAGAGGCAATAAAAGACCAGTGACATCATGCAGAATGTGCACAATGTTGGTTAGGCCTCAGCTTGATACACATTTGGAAGACTGGGGAATTGAGGGCCATTAAGAATGGGTTGAGTCCTGGGCCAGATCAGTTATGATTATATTGAATGTCAGGGGAAGCATGGGGGACCAGGTGACCCTCATCTTTTTCCTATTTTCCTGTGTTTTTGTGACATCCATAACCTTCATTGCAATAGACCTAGAACAGAAAGGTGGGATGGATTAAGGAGCTCTTTATGTCTGACACAGATGCAATGGGCCAAGTGGCCCTCTAATTTGAACATTTTCTATGATTCATTGAAGGGTTCATTTAACAATGACATGTATTGAGGAATTGTCAATGAAGATTTTTTACATCTACATTTACTTGTGAGTCAGATACAGAGGCAAGCTGCAGCAAGATCATGGACCCAACTCAAGTTACAGCAGAGGAGATGTTTGCTGTCTTGAGACAAATTAGGGTGGATAAATCCCCAGGGCTTGACTTGTGTTCCCTGTGGGAGGCAAGTGCAGAAACTGCTAGGGCCCTAGGAAAGATAGTTAAATCATCCTTAGCAACATGTGAGGTACCAGAAGAAATTAGGATAGCTAACATTGTTCCACCGTTTAAGAAGGGCTGAAAGAATAAACCAGGAAATTATAGGCCGGTGAGCCTGACATCAGTAGTGGGAAACTTATTGTAAGGTATTCTAAGGGACTAGATATGAGTACTTGGAAAGACAGGGACTGATTAGGGATTGTCAGCATGGTTTTGCGTGTAGTAGGCGGTGTCTAACCAACCTTATAGAGCTTTTCGAGGAAGTTACCAGGAAAGTTGATGAAGGCAAGGCAGTGGATGTGGTTTACATAGACTTTAGGAAGGTATTTGACAAGGTCCTGCTTGGGAGTTTGGTCAAGAAGGTTCAGTCGCTTGGTGTTCAAGGTGAGGTAGTAAATTGGATTAGACATTGGCTTCGCAGGAGAAGTCAGGGAGTGGCAGTAAATGGTTGCCTCTCTGACTGGAGGCCTGTGACTACTGAAGTGCCACAGGGGATTGGTGCAGGGTCCGTTGCTGTTTGTCATCTATATCAACAATCTGGATGATAATGTGACTGACTGGATCAGCAGATTTGTAGATGACACCAAGATTGAGCTGTGGTGTTCATAGCAAGAGGATTCGAGTACAGGAGCAGGGAGGTACTACTGCAGTTGTACAAGGCCTTGGTGAGACCACACCTGGAGTATTGTGTGCAGTTTTGGTCCCCTAATCTGAGGAAAGACATTCTTGCCATAGAGGGAGTACAAAGAAGGTTCACCAGATTGATTCCTGGGATGGGAGGACTTTCATATGATGAAAGACTGGATCAACTCGGCTTATACTCGCTGGAATTTAGAAGATTGAGGGGGGATCTTATTGAAACATATAAAATCCTAAAGGGATCGGACAGGCTAGATGTAGGAAGATTGTTCCCGATGTTGGAGAAGTCCAGAACGAGGGGTCACAGTTTGAGGATAAAGGGGAAGCCTTTTAGGACCGACATGAGGAAAAACTTCTTCACACAGAGAGTGGTGAATCTGTGGAATTCTCTGCCACAGGAAACAGTTGAGGCCAGTTCATTGGCTATATTTAAGAGGGAGTTAGATAAGGCACGTGGTTAAAGGGATCAGAAGGTATGGAGAGAAGACAGGTACAGGGTTCTGAGTTGGATGATCAGCCATGATTGTACTGAATGGCGGTGCAGGCTCGAAGGGCTGAATGGCCTACTCCTGCACCTATTTTCTATGTTTCTATGTTTCTATGTAGTGGACAGTGAGGAAGACTATCAAAGCTTGCAGTGGGATCTGGACAAGATGGAAAAGTAGGCTGAAAAATGAGAGATGGAATTTAATGCAGATAAGTGTGGGTTGTTGCACTTTGGGAGGTTCAACTAGGATAGGTTTTACATAGTAAGTGGGAGGGCACTGAGGAGTGCGGTAGAACAAAGGGATCTGGGAATACAGGTACATAATTCATTGAAAGCGGTGTCACAGGTAGATAGGGTCGTAAAGAAAGCTTTTGGTACATTGGCCTTCATAAATCAATGTATTGAGTACTGGAGTTGGGAAGTTATGTTGAAGTTGTATAAGGTGTTGGTGAGGCCTAATTTGGAGTATTGTTTGAAGTTTTGGTCACCTACCTACGGAAAAAATGTAAATACGTCTGAAAGAGTACACAAACATTTTACAAGGGTGTTCCAGGACTTGAGGACCTGAGTTATAGGGAAAGATTGAATAGGTTAGGACTTCAGTCTCTAGAAAGTAGAAGGGGAGGTTTGATAGATGTATACTGTGCATAATTATGAGCTGTATAGATAGGGTATTGGATGGTTGGTGGAGATACGTCTTTACCAAAGGAGGTGTCAGGCTCTTCTTCCCTCCGCTAGCCTGCAGGTCACCTAATTAGCTCCTCCCCCCAACCCAACCAATCAGGGTCATGTGAAGCCATGGAAGCAGGTGGCGGACAGTCGTGCGACCACCGTCACCAACCTCTGAAGAGTATTGATAATGGCTGAGTCAATGACTCTAAAACAGGGGTTCCCAACCTGGGGTCCATGGACCGCTCAGTTAATGGTAGGGCTCCATGGCATGAAGAAGGTTGGGAACCCCTGAACTAAGAGATGTTGCAGATAAGAAGATGTAGAGAATGGGATCAATTTTCAGATAGGCAAATGTGATTGGTGGGACACCACAGAAATCAGAAACATACCGCAGCTGCTTACAACTTCTTGGTACACCACCCCATATTTATCTTTGCGTGGCGCGTGGCCAAGTGGTTAAGGCATTGGTCTAGTGATCTGAAGGTCGTGAGTTTGAGCCTCAGCCGAGGCAGCGTGTTGTGTCCTTCAGCAAGGCACTTAACCACACATTGCTCCGCGACGACACCGGTGCCAAGCTGTATGGGTCCTAATGCCCTTCCCTTGGACAACATCGGTAGCGTGGAGAGGGGAGACTTGCAGCATGGGGGACTGCTGGTCTTCCAAACAACCTTGCCCAGGCCTCAGTCAACATCGAAAATCGATGGACAGCCGAAGCAGATTTATCTTCATCAAAAAACAATTCACGATTTACAAACAAGAGAAAATCTGCAGATGCTGGGAATCCAAGCAACGCACAAAACATGCTGTAGGAACTCAGCAGGTCAGGCAGGAAAAGAGTACAGTTGATGTTTTGGACGGAAACCCTTCGGCACTTTACATATTTATTATTCAAATTTCTCAATGATAAATGTGTGCTAAGTAACTATGAATATCGAGTACATTCACCTGTATTACGAGCTTGTGATTTGCACTAAATTAAGTGCGCGGTGGCTAATCAGTGACTGCCATAGAACAATTCTGGTACAAAAGGCGCAGGAAACTTGCATTCTGTCACAACACTACCACCTATTGGTCAATTGTGGTAATTCAGCAGTAAACTCATAACGTCAATCTGAAATAAAAATGGAATAATACAGGCATAAATGCCAGAAATACGCAGCAGGTTAGGCAGCATCTCTGGAGAAAGAAATAAAGCTAACATTACATGTCAATGAGGTTTCATGCAGGTGAGGGTGAACATGTTAGGTGAAAAACAACTGTCCTCAATTTAACAAACGAGAAGCTCTGCAGATGCTGGAAATCAGAGTAACACACACAAAATGCTGGAGGAACTCAGCAGGCCAGGCAGCACCTACGGAAAAGAGTAAACAGTTGACGTATTGGACCGAGACCCTTCACTAGGACCTTCCTCAACTTAAGCTAGAGCATTGCTAAAAGTATAAAGGACGAATAAAGCTCTATCAGTGAACAGATGACAGCAGATATTTAATCAGTTATGCCGTAAAGCTTGGTAGAAGTTCATCTGAGTAGGAAAAAAGGACTCAGCAAGTACCTAAGGTGAAGGAAGATATTAAATCAAAAGCTAGAATATACAAAGCAGGGGACTAAAACACAGAGAGGGAGGAAGTGAGCTGATTGTAAGAGAAAACAGGCAACGTACATTGAAACAAATAACAAGAGTTTCAGTGGGTATATATAAAGGAAAATGGTAGCAAGAGTAAAAGGAAGTGGGTGGCTAAGGGGGATTAGTAACAGGAAACAAGGAAATGGCAGAGAATTTAAACCAATACTTTGTATCCGTGCTTATGCTGGTGGACATTGCAGATATCCCAAAGGCGACAGATGAACTAGTTGCAAATGGGAGGGAAGAACTTGAAAAAATTCCTACTACAAGGAATAAATATTGGAAACTTAATGAAACTGCATGCAGACAAGTTAGATGGGTGTTAAAGCATTATTAAAGTATCATTAAAGAATGGAACCAATGGTTGAAGCTTTTCCAAACTCACAGTTTTAGGAAGGTACCAGCAGAGTGGAAAACTCTTGTTGAGGAAGGGAGACAAAAAAGCTGGCAATTAGTTCAACATCTGCTGTTTGCGAACATGTGAGAGATCATAATTACAATGCAAATGGCTGAAAATTTAGAGGAGCTTAATGCACTCAAACAATTGAACATAGTGTTCTGAAGGAAAATCGTTTGACAAATTTGCTAGGGTTCTGTGAGGATGTAAACACAGTCATTCAGTATTCTGAAGGCAACGTGCCCAAGGTAAGGGCTCGTGGTATTGGGGGAGATTATATTGATGTGAATTGTGTGGTTATTATGTGTCAGAATAAATAGGTCTTTGTTAGACTAAACCTTGAGAACTCCAGAAGTCACTCTTGGCCCTTATCAGTTTACTGTCCACATTTAGAAAAAGGGTCAAAGTGTGAAGTGAGAAAGCTTGATAATGACACAAGAACATGCAGGAGGACATACTGTGATGAGCATAATTGGACTCGCAACTGAATATGTTGAGTAAGTGGGCAAAAACTTGACACAAGGAATTTAATGTTAGGAAGTGCAAGATCAAACACATTGATAAAAGGAATCAAAGGGGAGATTATGATTTAAAGTAGAGAGAGACAATAAATCAGCAGAGTACAATTGATCCTGCTGTACTTGTTCATGAAATAGAAAAGGTTACAGACAGGTACAGGTAGTAATTATATGGCAAGTGACATATTAATCTTTATTGCTGGGGGGGGCTCAGGTGGGGAGGAGGTGGAGTTTAAACATATGATTAATTGGTCACATGGGTGTAATTGGGCAGAATGGACTTGTTGGGCCAGAAAGGTCCTTTACAATGCTGTATCTCTAAAAAAAATAAATAAATATTGTTGCGTTTTATACAAGATAGTGGTGAGACCATACCTGGGGTATAGTGTGCAGCAGAAGAGGTTCCCTGGCTTAAGAAAGAATATACTAGCTCTGGATGCAGTCCTGAAGAGATTCACTTGGTTAATACTTGGATTGGGTGTTGTGCAATGAACTTAAGAGAGCTTAAGGTAAAGGAACCCTTGGGGACAAGTGATCATAATTTGATAAGCTCTACCCTGCAATTTAAGGAGAAGGTAAATGGGACCGCATGACCCCAATTACATCGGTGGTGCGCAAGTGGAACAGGTCAAAAGCTTTAAGTTCCCTGGGGTCAATATCACAAATGACCTGACTTGATCCAACCAAGCAGAGTCCACCGCCAAGAAGGCCCACCAGCGCCTTTACTTCCTGAGAAAGCTAAAGAAATTTGGCCTGTACCCTAAAACCCTCACTAATTTTTATAGATGCACCGTAGAAAGCATTCTTCTAGGGTGCATCACAACCTGGTATAGAAGTTGTCCTGTCCAAGACCAGAAGAAGCTGCAGAAGATCGTGAACACAGGCCAACACGTCACACAAACCAATCTTCCGTCCTTGGACTCACTTTACACCGCACGCTGTCAGAGCAGTGCTGCCAGGATAATCGAGGACACGACCCACCCAGCCAACACACTTTTCGTCCCTCTTCCCTCCGGGAGAAGGCTCAGGAGCTTGAAGACTCGTACGGCCAGATTTGGGAACAGCTTCTTTTTGATCTGGGATCCTGACCCGGATCTGGGCCATACCCTCCAAATATCCGGACCTGCCTCTCGGTTTTTTTACACTACCTTACTTTCCCTTTTCTATTTTCTATTTATGTTTTATAATTTAAATTTTTACTATTTACTATCGATTTGTACTCCAGGGAGCGCATAGCGCAGAATCAAATATCACTGTGCTGATTGTACGCTCTAGTATCAATTGTCTGGCGACAGTAAAGTCAGATCTATCAGAATTACAGTGGGCATAGGGAATTACAGATTGGAAAAGAACACTGGCAGGGATGAAGGCAGAACAGCAATGGCTGGAGTTTCTGGGAGCAATTCAGAAGGCGCGGGATATATATATCCCAAAGAGGAAGAAGTAGTCCAGATGCAGAATGACACAACTGTGGCTGACAAGAGAATTCAGAATCAGAATCAGGTTTATTATCACCGGCAAGTGACGTGAACTTTGTTAACTTAGCAGCAGCAAATCAATGCAATGCATAATATATTAGAGAAAAAACAAAATAAAATAATATTAATAATAATAAAGTATTCGCATATTGAATAGATTAAAAATCATGCAAAACACAGAAATAATATAGATTTTAGAAGTGAGGTAGTGTCCAAGGGTTCAATGTCCATTTAGGAATCAGATGGTAGAGGGGAAGAAGCTGTTCCCAAATCGCTGAGTGTGATTCAAAGCCAACATAAAAACCAAAGAGAGGGCATATAACAGAGCAACAATTAATGGGAAGTTAGAGGATTGGGAAGCATTTAAAAACCAACAGAAGGCAACTAAAAAGTCATTAAGAAGGAAAATATGGAATACGAAGGCAAGCTAGAAAATAATATCAAAGAGAGGCGAGAGAAGATAATCAGACAGCTAGAAAATGATGCTGGATAGGTAGTACTGGGGGACGAGGAAATGGCTGATGAACTGAATAAGCATCTTGCATCAGCCTTCACCGTGGAAGACACCAGCACGATGGCAGAAGTCCCAGGTGTCAGAGGTCATAGTGTGTGAAGTTACCATTACTAGGGAGAACTTTCCTGGGAAACTGAAGGTCTGAAGGTGGATAAATCACCTGGACCAGATGGTATACTCCCAATGGTTCTGAAAGACGTAGCTGAAGAAATTGTGGAATCATTAGTAATAATCTTTCAAGAATTAATTGATTCTCATATGGTTTTGGAGGACTGGAAAATTGCAAGTGTCTCTCCACTCTCAAGAAGGGAGGGAGGCAGAAGAAAGGAAATTAAAGGCCAGTTAATCTGACCCCAATGGTTAGGAAGGTGTTTGATTCTATTGTTAAGGATATGGTTTCTGGGTACTTGGAGGCATATGATTAAATAGGCTAAAGCTGGCATGGTTTCTTTAAGGGGAAATCTTGCCTGACAAATCTGTTGGAATTTTTTGAAGAAATAGCAAGCAGGATAGACAAAGATTGGCAGATGTTGGGTTTTCAGAAGGTGCTAAACAAGTTAAGAGCTCATGGTGTTATCGGAAAGATACTAGCATGGATAAAACATTGGCTGATTGGCAGGAGGCAAAGAGTGGGATAAAGGGAGCCTTTTCTGCTTGGCTACTGATGACTGGTGGTCTGTGTTGGGATCGCTTTGTTTTATGTTATACGTCAATGATTTGGATGGCGGAATGGAGAGAAAATTCAAAATCTGAGATGCAAGGGGACTTGGGAGTCCTCAAGCAGGATACCCTAGAGGTTAATTTGCAGGTTCAGTTTGGTGGTGAGGAAGGCAAATAGGATGTTAGCATTCACCTTGAGAGGACTAGAATATAAAATCAAGGATGCAATGTTGAGGCTTTATAAGGCACTGGTGAGGCCTCACTTGGAGTTCTGTGAGCAGTTTCGGGCCTTTTATCTAAGAAAGGGTATGCTGACTGGAGAGTGTTCAAAGGAGGTTCACCGTAATGATTCCAGGATTGAAAGGCATCTCGTATGAGGAGCATTTGATGGGATGGGCCTCTACACACTGGAATTCAGAAGAAAGAGAGGTGGCCTCATTGAAACCTATCGAATATTGAAAGGCCTCACTAGACTGGATGTGGAGAGGATGTTTCCTTTGGAGGGAAAGTTTAAGACCAAGAGGACACAGCTTCAGGGTAGAGAGATGTCCTTTTAGAACAGAGGTGAGAGTGGTAAATCTGTGGGATTCATTATCACAGGTGGCTGTGGAGGCCAAATCATTGGGTATATTTAAGGCAGAGATTGGTAGATTCTTGATTAGTCATGGCGTGAAGGGATAGGGCAGGGGAGCAAGTAGAATGAGATTGGGGCTGAGAGGGAAAATTGAGCAGCCATGATGAAATGGCAGAGCGGACTTGATGGGCCAAATGGCCTAATTCTGCTCCCACGTCTTATCACCTAACCCTGGAACTCACTTCTTGCCCTCATCAGTTTACTGTCCGCGTTTAGAAAAAGGGTCAAAGTGTGAAGTAAGAAAGCTTGATAATGATACAAGAACATGCGGGAGGGCATGCCGTGATGAGCATATTTGGACTCTGCAACTGCATATGTTGATTAATTGGGTAAAAACTTGACAGAAGGAATTTAATGTTAGGAAGTGCGAGATCAAGCACATTGATGAAAGGAATCAAAGGGGAGATTATGATCTAAAGTAGAGGGAGACTACAAATCAGTAAAGTACAATTGATCTTGCTGTACTTGTTCATGAAATAGAAAAGGTTACAGACAGGTACAGGTAGTAATTATAAGGCAAGTGACATATTAATCTTTATTGCTGGGGGGGGCTCAGCTGGGGAAGTGGTGGAGTTTAAACATTTGATTAATTGGTCATGAGTGTAATTGGGGAGAACAGACTAGTTGGGCAGGACGGGCCTGTTACTGTTCTGTATCTCTAAATAACAGATAATGTTCCATTTGTACAAGATGGTGAGACCATACCTGGAGTATGGTGTGCAGTATTGATGGTGCCCTGGTTTGAGGAAAAATATGCTAGCTTCGGATGCAGTCCTGAAGAAATCCACTCGATTAATACTTGAGATGAAAGGGTTGCTCTATTTTGAAAGGCTTAAAAAAAAGTTAAGAATTTAGAAGATCACATTGATACACCAAAGTTCATAAGGGAGTAGAAAAAGGCAGATAAAGGACAAGAGTTTCCAACAGGACGACATGATCTCACAGCATCTGCAGATTATCAGTGTTGCTTTGACCCCAGCATCTGCAGATTATCCACGGATACTGCCCGACCTGCTGAGTTCCTCCAGCGTGTTGTGAGTGTTGCTTTGACCCCAGCATCTGCAGATTATTTTGTGTTGACGTGATTTGAAAATATGGGTAATTTAAAATAGAGGTGCATCTTGTCACAGAGGACTGCAAAAGGTTGAGAACTTGGATAAATGGTGATACTTAAAGAGACACAAAACTAATTTATGAAGGATTAGGGAGTTCAGGGCTAGGTAGAACTAACTTGAAAGGAGTTGAGGCCTGGGGGCAGATCAGCCATGACCTCATCGAATGGCAACAGAGGCCTGAAGAATCATGTGACCCATTCCTCCTCCCATTTTCTTCTGTTCCTTTCATCAGAACTAGGAAAATAACTCCCAAGGGAAGGGGAACTTGACGGTTCCCAGGAATTCCTTCCCAGTCCTGATGAAAGGTGATTATTTTAAAACTTCAAGTGTTTCCCAACCAGTAAACACCATCATAACATTTTTTGTCCAGAATCTCTATTATTTTCTGATTTTAAATTTCAGGTTTTCAGCATCTGCAGCTTCACATTTACTAATTCTTGTGTTCCAAATTTTTCAGTCTGATCATAGTTTATCAACCTGAGACATTATTATGTCACCACAGACTCTGCATAACCAATGTTTCATGTTCAGTATTTCAGAATTCCACAGAGCCCTTTCAAGTTCAACTTAAAAGGTGACCAATTAACTCATGCCAAGAGTTTGAATTCATGGACAGAAGAACAGCAAGCGATGGGGGTGGGATAATGGGAAATCCATGGTAACCTGACCCCTTCCTTCTCTGGGTACTTACACGTGGCAACAACACCTTAGAATGGATAGAAGTTTATATGGTTCACATACAAGCTGAAATAATAATTAAGCATGCAGGAGATCTAATCGACTTATGTTCATCCCTGTGGAAAACTCATTATGCCTCATTTCAGCATTTAAGTATTTCTCAAATATTTTCTTTTTTTTTTGCACCGCTCTGTTCAGAAAACTATTCTGTATATCAGGAACTTGATATTATTTTCAAAACTTCCACTGAACAGTTTAAATATGTCCCTTTCCCAGATCCTAACAGGTAGTTTAAAACGTTCTGGATACATTTTCCATTCCCTTAAGTTTAATTTTTTGAATTTATATATAATTTCACAGGCCTGTTCTTTAGAAGGGAAACAGCTCTTCAAGTTTTTCTTCCTAACACGGACACTGGACAGCTGTGATCAGCTTTGGAGTTCTTTGAACTCCCATCATTTTGTATTTTAAGTCCTCTTCTGTGACTCAAGCTGGACATGATACAGACTAGCCTAGCCAGGAGTTTTGTTACGATTTTGCCTTTTAATATCTGCTTTGAATCATTGGGGAATATTGTAAATCACATCTCCCAAAATGCTAGGCTCTTTTACAGATTGACTCGTATTTGAACAGGATTAAAATAAGAACTTGTGTCCAGAAATCACTTTAAAAATCCAGATACATCATCAATGAGAAAAATGAAGGGAGATTTGATAGAGATATATAAAATAATGAGGGGTTTAGATAGGATAAATGCAAGCAGGCTTTTTCCACTGAGGTTGGGTGAGACTTAAACTGGAGGTCATAGGTTAGGGGTGAAAGGTGAAATATTTTAGGGGAACTTGAGAGAGAGGGTGGTGAGAGTATGGAACGAGCGGATGCAGCTTCGATCTCATCATTTAAGGGAAATTTGGACAAGTATATGGAGGGCTATGGTCCAGGTACAGGTTGATGAGAATAGGCAGGATAACAATTCAGCATGGGCTAAAGAGCCTGTTTCAGTGTTGTAGTGCTCTATGGCTATAGTTATTGAATGTAGCAGTTAAAGATCTCAAGTTTGTTAGAAATGTTTTCTTCTCATCCGTCCCACTCCCTCTCCTAAATACTTTGGTCATTAATCCAGGTTTGTGCAGGTGGATTAATTTGGTCTGAGATTATCAATGCTAGATAATTTTCCTTTACTTTCTGGACTCCACAGCAAGAATCCCCACAAAAATTAATGCAGATCAGATTTGATACGGCAAAGGATTTAAATAGCAACCATCCATCCTGCACTTGCAGAAGCTGAAACCCAGCACAATTTTACCTTTGGCCTAGGCCTGTATGTAATTTCAAGTCTTAGACCCACACTTCCAAGTATCTGCTGTTTCCTATCCTCAAGCACTTTGTCCATTTCTGCATTCTCAATGTACAAAAAGACAAACACACAGATATTTTGAACATAATGGTTTATGTAAAAGAGCAACCATTGTACAAACATTGGGAATGTTTAAAACAAGTTTGTAAACTTTTAAAACAAATTATTCTGAATTTATCATACATTATATTAAACAAAATTAATTTTATTTGTATTCAAGTATGCTGCAAAATACATTGATTCTGTTGTGATAAAATAGATTAGTACTATAATGTACTGAATATCCTAAAGAGAGCAGCTAATGAGGCTCGGCAGAGATCAATTTCCTTCACAGGCATGCAAGTTTCTCTCCCTTCCTATCTATACTGACATGCAGTACAAACAGAGTGCATCCTTGCTCAATTGAACAATGCTGTCCAGGGAGGAAAATCATTAAAGGCAGACGTAATTATTTGTGTACATTGAAACAGATGTATGGGACCACAAGGAGGTTATGCTAAATTGTTATCAGTCACTAACCAGACCCCTGTTGCATTCAGTTCTGAGCTCCATGTCTAAGAACACAAAGCTTTGCAAAAGTTGTACTAGGGATCCTCTCAGATGGGAGAGTGCATTTATAATGAAAGAATGGAGAGAAAGTCGAGGGAAGATGTCCAATATTAGGACAGGCCTGAGTAGAGTAGAAGCAGCAAAATTATTTTCTCTGGCAAGGAAGTTGGCAAACAGACAGCACAAAGTACGATAAACTGGCAAAGAGCCAGGTGGGAGTGGAACAAAGTTTCTACTACTACTGAGTGGTTTTAAATTTGAAACAACCAAAAGGTGAAGGAAATAGATTCAATAGTAACTTTAAGAAAGCTGCTTTAATGTGGGAAAGAAAATTGGGTAAGTGGCAGGAGGTGGGGGCATCATCAGACACTGGCATGTACAGTTAATTGGAAAGCTTTCAAAGAAATGGCACAGACATTTGGGCAGACAGCCTGTGAAAAGCTGCCAAGCTCAGTCTTTTCCAATACTAAGTGATTGGATGCATTTAAATACTGTAGTTATTTTCTCCTTCTAAAGTCATTCATTTAATTAATCCCACAGCCCTCTAGTGTCTAACATTGTTTGATGTTTGGTTTATTCAGGGAAAAAAAACACCAAATATAAAAAGATAGGAGAATGAAAAATGTTCATTTGATTAACCGCTTCTTTGATAAATGCTTGATATATTATGCGTACATTTACATTGTTCAATAATTGACTTTCAGATGCTAGAAATAGCAGTTTATCTAACATTTAAATTATCTGATCTACTATTGTATTAAAAATAATTAAAATACGATTTGATATTTTCTATTAGTCAAACTAGGAAGAACATTATAGTACAATAAAATAGTGAAATGTTGCCTCCCTTTATCTTGTAATTTACAATATCATAGCAACAGATACTGGAAAAAATAATCACTCAAAAACCACATATGCACTAAAGAGACCAGTAAACTGCATAAACATCCTGTGCAGAAGGTAACTATTCATAAATACAAAGTAGATTTGTCACCAGACAGTTCATGTGAGAAGTGGGTTACTCAGAATCCTCCATTGCCTGGGGAAATTCAAGCATCTTTAGATAACTGCACTACTCCAAAGAGCGCTATGAGGTCATTCTTACCCCTGACCATTAGGCTCTGGAGTGAGTCCGGCCAGAGAAGTGATGACCCCCCAGACTGTTTGTGGCAACTTATTTTTTATTATTTCTACTTTTGTGCACTTGTAATGCTACTGTGACACTACAATTTCCTTTGGAATCAATAAAGTATCTACCTATCAATCAGTACTGGTATACTCTACACCAACGAGTGCAACAAAGTGCTGTGCAACTTTGCAGCACCTTTTGTAAACATTCCTATCCCCTCAGCTACGGCAGAGGAGATAAATTCCCTGTGAAGATACCCTTTTCAATGTATTTATGACCATTTTTTCCATTTCCTCTTAAGTAGCCCGAGTGACATTAATGCCTTTTTGTGAAATACCTCGGCGCATCCTTGTTTGAAATCAATACAGAGCAACATTAATCCAACCCTCTTCTGAGAGATTACGAAGAGCCAAATGAATAAACAGAGCCAAATTAAAAGGCAAGTTTGAATTTAGCAATTTGTGAAGATTTGAAAGGATAAGTCACGATGGATAAAAGATTAGGTCTGAAGGACTCAACAGACTCCCTGTCCATTTCTACAAGGATGTACTTGTAATTGCATATTTAAATACACCCCGAACAAGCCTGTGGGGTAACAAACAAATTAGTAAATGGCTGCAGTTTCCCTCATCACTCATGTTCTCCCTCTTTTGGACCTTCCAGTCATTTAGTCCTGATAAGGACAATCAGATACCCTTTGTCAAATGCTCTTTAGGATGACATATTCAGGATTGTTGAGGAACCTACGTCAGGAACTAATTAACCAACAACACAATGAGATAACAGGGCAAAAACTTTCTTCTCCGTAACTTTGCACAATTTGTTTTAAACATGAGCACCCAAAAACTCAGCCAGTCTGTTAATACTAATACCATCTACAACATATTGGAATTAATCTGAAACACAAATGCAACAAATAAATACATAAAATAAGAGAATCAGATATGAAGTTGCCCAGAAGAAAGTTATGCAAAAAAATACCAAACCCATGAGCTTTCAGTGGTTGTTGGTGCTCACAGTCACAGATGCCATTTTCTCCCAATATTACTTCAAATTACATAACAATGAATATTAAAATATTCAAATAGGGAGGGCAACTAGTTATGGAGTCGTAGAGCAATACAGCATACATGCAGGCCCTTCAGCCCAATGAAGCCATGTTGACCTTGTTTCTCCAGCTACCTACCCCAATTTCCGTTTGCCCAATCCCTGCAGGCTCCTCCCCTCATGCACCTAAAACAAAAGCAGAGTCAAATGCACAAGAACTTAACTAGGATAAGAATCAAAGGGATGATGAGAAAAGGGGGAAATGCAGAAATCACTATTGACTCAAGTCAAGTATGAATTGAATAATTAACTGATACTTTAGGAATTTTGAGAATACTTCAGGATTTTCAGAAGGGATGGGCTTGCTCACATCACACGAAGAAAAAATATCCATCAATTGCAAGTTTTTTTACTTTTAAAAAAGTTAGAGGCCAAACCTTCGTGCAGTCCGATTTAATTTTAAATAATTATTAAATATTAGGATAAGCTTTGTTTATTTTCAGTTAACTTGCTGGCAAATCTTTAATATGTGCACTTTTTTGTTACAGTAGCTGGATGTGTGAAGTGATGGAGGACAGCATTATAAGGGTTTGGGCTAACTCCAAACATCCTTCAATCCTTCATAATACTTCAGACAATGAAGCTTGAAAACAAAGCCTGAGGTTGAAGCACTGTGCCTCTGTCACCATTCACATTTAACTGGTGGGTAGAATTATGTTAACTCTGCCATGGACAGTCCCAAGCCTGGCTACAAAAGGGGGGGGGGGCAGGGGATGGGCCTGGGGCTAGCAAACTACAGAAATGGCAACAGAAGCTCCATAGAACTCAGTCCTGAGAGGGGAAGGATTTTTGACTAGGAGACGTATGAAGTTATATGGTGAAAGTGGAAGCACAGAGCTGATCACCCTTCTGTTGGCCCAGAACATGGGACTCTGGGGAGCTGCGGTCAGGGGTCTTTGCCTCAGTAGGAATGATGGGCTTAAGCAGAAGATTTTGCCTGTGCTGAAGTCAGAGTTGCCAATTCAGCCTTGTGGGATAAACAAAAAATTAATTTGACACACAGATTATTTTCAATTGGCTTGTAGTGTAACATCCAGATGTGGGGACTAATTAGAGCTACTGAGTAAATCCAGACAGCAAGGGTAGTTCTTGTTTTAAAAAGCACATTCTATGTGCCAATGATTTAGCTCTAAAAATGCATGAATAAAAAAATTAAAAATACTGCTACCTTGCTAAGAAAGTCAAATACCAGAGTAAAAACATTTATACATCAACTAGTTTATACAAAGTTATCAATAGCTATCGATTTATGTTTCTTTTGCATTAAAATAATTCTGATATACAGGAATACGCGAGGAAAAAGTGAGAAAAAGGTTGGGTTTTAAGTGTTACTGCAGGAGGAAAAGGAAAATTAGAATGAATTAAGAGCAGAAAATGGTTCTGTGAACCTTGATCCGAACACAAGTGAGGATAGAGGGAGAAGCAGTGAGAAAAATGTGCCTTAAGAGGAACAAGCAATGCTGAGAAATGCCAAGTTACATTGTGGCAGGATGAATGAGAAAGGGCAATATAAAGTCAATGGCACAATTCTAACAAAGGTTAAGTACAGGGAAATTTCAGGTACAGGTATAGTTTGTTAATAGTGACCAAATAATTGGGAAAGTTGTTAAAAAAAAACAAACAGGATCTTGGGCTTTATAAATATAGACAGACAGGATTAGAGCAAAGAAATCATTAACTTTATGACTAGCACTGTACTTTAGGAAGCAGTCTTTGGACTAATCACTTTTACTCAAGTGATTCCATCACTGAGGGATTTTTAGTTGTGTGGATAGGCTGGAGGAGCCAAAGTTGAAAGAGGGGATAGTAGAGGACCCAATGAATTATGAAGGATGAAGAAAGAAACTGCTGTCATTGGTGGCAGGGTCAAGAGCCAGGGAACACAAAATGAAGTTGACTGGCAGTGTGCGGTGGATGGTTAGAATCTATAATGCATGGTCAAGGGTAGTCATGGAGGTATTTGGATAATTATCTGAAAGAATTTGCATGGCAACAGTGAGAGGATGCAGAAGTAGGGCAGCTGGAGAGTCAGCATGGACTCAATAGGCCAAGCAGCCTTTTGTAACTATTGAGATTCCAAACAAAAATGGTAAATCCAAAGGAATGTTACCCATATCAATAACATAATAAAGGATAAACAAATTTTGCTGCTAATTGGTTCAATTCTGAAAATCTCAAATGATCAAAATCAATTTAAATAGTTTCACTAATTTTATAAGCCACAATGTTCCATAAGAACCCATAAAAATTTAAAACACTGGACAAGACTTTTCTTGATCTTGTCACTTAAGTTCATACAAAAATATTAATATATATCAATTAAAATACAGATAATGTATTTAAAAACTGGAACAACATTTATGATAACCTGCACAGAACCATCTCCTATAAACCAAATTCCTGCTGGGATACAAGTTCAGTGTTTTGCATTCTGCTACATAACTCAAGTGTTCATTTCCGGTTGATGAGCCCAGACAGCAAGTGTCAGTGGGCCAGTCAGCTTCTGAAAGCATCGCATAGCTCAGCCCAATTACATTCCAGCTTTACACCTTCATACACTGGTCAGGTAAATGTGACTGAATAGATGAGGAACTTGCCTGATTCCTTAACCATTCTTTATCCAAGGAAAGTTGTAGTTGATTATCAGTACAGACCAGGAATACATTTTTGAATGGCTCATGACCACACCCAACATTCGTCAGGGTCACTGAGAAGTGCAGAACAGAAACAGGCTCTTCAGCTCTCCACACGCAGATGCTGGAGGATATCAGCAACTCAGGTAGCACCTATGGAGGGGACAGGTAACACTTTGGGCCAAGACCCCTCATCAGGATTGGAAGCAGATAGAAGCCAGATTAAGGTAGGGGTAAAGTGAAGGAGAACAAGCAGGCAGCCCCTTCCTCACCATTCTTATTCTGATTTATGTCCCATTCCTTTGCAGTCCTGATGCAGGTCTCAGCCTGAAATGTCCACTGCTTATTCCGCTCCAGATGCTGTCTCTAGCATTTTGTGTGTTGCTCAAGATTTCCAGCATCTGCAGAATCTCATGTTTATGAAATGTTTATGGACCAAGTCCATCAGAATAACTTAGTGGCCAATCACCTATCAACTTGCACATTCTTGAGGCATGGGAGGAAACTAGAGAACTTGGAAAATATCTAACCCTGTCACACAGAGAAGAGATGCAAACTCCAGAGGTCAAGTCTGAACATGGGGCATTGTTGTCCCTGTGAAGCAGTGGCTCTACAAGGTGCACTACTGTGTCACCCAGTGCATCTTCCCATTTTTAAAATGCAGTTCCTATGATGTGAATTTGTATATCTAATATTTCAAGTTCAATAAAAGTCTAATTAAAACCCAATTGTAAATAAAATTATTGCAGTTTGGTTAAGAATTGTCTGGGCAGCTTTACCACCCCATTCCTAAGTTCGAACAAATATTAATGGTTGGTTAATTTCTTGACTGCAATATCTTTGTGTGAAATTTGATTTGACTCTTCCTTCAAGTATTTCTGATCAATAGCAACATCATTACACATAGATGTAGAAACCGATCACTTGGTGCAGTCCAGTGGACAGGTCCATAACTAAATAATGTTCTTAATTGCTGTGACTGGATGAATTTTACACCCATTTTTCTCTGTTTTTCATCTATTGGTTCATCCACTGATTTCAAGACGACAAACATTTTGCACCTTTGTCCCTCTTCGCCCAGCGGGAACACGATGATGCATGAAAGTCAGGTTTGTGCAACAAGCTCTTAGGGGTGAGGTATCTCCCAGGTGACCTTGATTCCAACATATTTGTAAAAATTAATTAATATGGAAATGCAGCATAAAGTTTAGTTATCTTCTAAACTAAATCAGGTTTTCCAGTTGAATTTACATAAGTATTTCCCTTATCATTGTTTCCATTTTTAAAAATCTTCAGTGTAATCTTCTCTGTGGAATTAATGGTTCCCTTTCATCCTTCTGTGTTTTATACATGAAAAACTGAATTAAAATCTGCACAGATATCATCAAGGAGAAACAAAATGTTTTTATTGCATTCACGAAAAAAAAATCAGAAAATATAAATATTCCCACTTTTGACACAAGACAAAACAGAATTAGACCATGGAACCCATTGTGTATGTTCTGCCATTACATGGCTGATTTATTTTCCCTCTCAACTCCATTCTCCTGCCTGCTCCCCATAACCTTTTACACCCTGACTAATGAAGAACCTATGAACTTCCATCTTCAATACGCCCAATGACCTGGCCTCCACAGCCATCCGTGGTAATGAATTCCACAGATTCACCACACCCTGGCTACAGAAATTTCTACTCATCTCCATTCTAAATGGTCGTCCTGCTATTCGGAGGCCCTTTGGGCCCAAGACTCCCCCAGTATAGGAAACATCCTCTCCACATCCACCTGGCCTTTCCACATTCGACAGGTTTCAATGACATCCCTGCTCATTCCCCTGTATTCCAGCGACTGTAGGCCTAGAGTAAAACACTCCTCATTCGATAACCCTTCATTCCTGAAATCATTCTCATGAACCTTCTCTGAGGAATCTCCAGTGTTAGTACATGCTTTCTTAGATAAAGGATCCAGAACTGCTCAGAATACTCCTAAGTGGGGCCTCACCAGTGCTATGTAAAGCCTCAGCATTAGATCTTTGTTTTTATATTTTAGTCCAGCGGTCCCCAACCACTGGGCCGCAGAGCATGTGCTACCGGGCCGCGAGGAAACGATACAAGTCAGCTGCACCTTTCCTCATTCCCTGTCACGCACTGTTGAACTTGAACATAGGGTTGCCAACTGTCCTGTATTTGCTAGGACATCTCGTATATTGGGCTAAATTGGTTTGTCCCATACGGGACCGCCTTTGTCCCGTATTTCCCCCACTAAGGTACAGTGTTCCTCTGAAACCTTTCGTGCCGAAATGGCGTGAAGCGAAGAAGCAATTACCATTAATTTATATGGGAAAAATTTTTTGAGCGTTCCCAGACCCAAAAAATAACCTACCAAATCATACCAAGTAACACAAAACCAAAAATAACACTAACATATAGTGAAAGCAGGAATGATATGATAAATACACAGCCTATATAAAGTAGAAATAATGTATGTACAGTGTATTTGGGAAGATAAAGGTAAAAATTGATTTGTGGAGAAAAATCAGCAGTAGGCGAATGCGCACACAGATGCCCACGCAAGGCTTCATGGTCATGGTAGTCTTTCCTGGGGTAAAGTGTCCTGGGATTTGACTGCTACTTTTGTCCCTTATTTGGGAGTGAGAAAGTTGGCAACCCTAACTGTAAAAGACAAGTTGAGGTGAGGTTAACCCTACTTGAACACCCCCCCAACCCCCATCGGCCAGTCCGCAAGAATATTATCAATATTAAATCGGTCCGCGGTGCAAAAAAGGTTGGGGACCCCTGTTCTAGTCCACTTGAAATTAATACTAAAATTGCATTTGCCTTTCACCTGACTCAAGCTGCAAGTTAACCTTTAGGGAATCCTGCACAAGGACTCCCAAGTCCCTTTGCACCTCAGATTTTTGAATTTTCTCCCCATTTAAAAAAGTGTTTTTATTCCTTCTGCCAAAGTACATGACCATACACTACCCGACACTACATTCCATCTGCCACTTCTTTGCCCATTCTCCTAATCTGGCTAAGTCCACCTGCAGTCTCCCTGCTTTCTCAGCACTACCCATCAATACCTACCTTTGTATTCTTTGCAGACTTGGCCACAAAGCCATCAGTTCTGTCATCCAAATTACTAGCATATAACATAAACAGCAGTCCCAATACAGACCAACCAGACCAGAAAAGGCTCTCTTTATTCTTACTTTATCTCCTGCCAATCAGCCAATCCTCGATGTTGGTATCTTTCATGTAATACCATGGGCTCTTGTTAAGCAGCCTTATGTGCAGCACCTTGTCAAAGGCCTTCTGAAAATCCAAGTACACAACATCCACCAATTATCCATCGTCTATCCTGCTTGTTATTTCCTCAAAGAATTTCAACAGATTTGTCAGGCAAGATTTTCCCTGAAGGAAAACTTGAGGATTTTGACCCATTTTATCCTGCGCCTCCACCCTTAACAATTGACTCCAACATTTTCCCGACCACTGAGGTCAGGCTAAATGGCCTATAATTTCCTTTCTTTTGCCTTCCTCCCTTCTTGAATAGTGGAATGACTCCCATAATTTTCCAGTCCTCTGGAACCAATCCATAATCTAGTGATTCTTGAAAGATCACTACTAGTGCCTCCACAATTTCTTCAGCTACCTTGGGTGTAGACCATCTGGTCCAGGTGATTCACCTACCTTCAGTTTCCCAAGAACCTTCTCCCTAGCGACAGCAACTTCACATACTTCTACCCCCTGACACTCTCAAACTTCCGGCATACCTCTAGCGTCTTCCACAGTGAAGACTGATACAAAATACTTAGTTAGTTCATCCGCCATTTCCTTGTTCCCCATTACTACCTCTCCAGCGTCATTTTTCAGCGGCTCAGATCAACTCTCGCCTTTTACATATCCACAGGAAACTTTACTTATCCTCTTTAATATTATTGGCTAGCAAACCTTCATATTTCATCTTTTCCTTTCTTATTTTTTTTTTTTTTTTAAAAGTTGCCTTCAGTTGGTTTTTAAAAGCTTCCCAATCCTCT
Source organism: Mobula birostris (assembly GCF_030028105.1). NCBI lineage: Eukaryota > Metazoa > Chordata > Chondrichthyes > Myliobatiformes > Myliobatidae > Mobula > Mobula birostris. The sequence goes on from NC_092396.1 coordinate 23,377,517, forward strand.
CACTTTGCACAAATGTTTCTCAATTATATGACTCGCTTTTGCTTTCATGTTGTCTTGTTAATCACGGTTGTGTCATCCTACCTTTCGGATACTACTTCGTTGGAATGTATCTATCCTGTGCCTTCTGAATTTCTCCCAGAAGCTCCAGCCATTGCTGTTCTAGCATCATCCCTGCTAGCATCCCCTTCCAATCTACTTTAACCAGCTTCTCTTTCATGTCTCTGTAATAATGATACACCTGAGCTTAGCCTCTCCCTCTCAAACTGCAAAGAGAATTCTATCATATTATAATCACTGTTTCCTAAGGGTTCCTTTACCTTAAGCTCCCTAATCAAATCTGGTTCATTACTCAACACCTAATCCAAAATAGCCTTTCCCCCAGTGGGCTTAACCACAAACAGCTCTTTAAAAAAAAGCCACCTCATAGGCATTCTATAAATTCCCTCTCTTGGATAAAGTACCAACTTGATTTTCCCGATCTACTTGCTTATTGAAATCCCCCATGACCACTGCAACACTACCCTTTTTACATGCCTCTAACTCTTGTTGTAATTTGTACACCACATCCTGGATACCGTACAAATGCCTGTATATAATTCCCAGTCTTTTTATCCTTGCAGCTTCTTAACTATACCCACTGGATTCTACATCTTCCGCTCCTATGTCACCTCTTTCCAAGGATTTGATTTCATTTTTTACCAACAGAGCCTTGCCATCTGCTCTGTCTGCCTGGACGTCCTTTTGATACAATTTATATCGTTGGATGTTAAGCTCCCAACAATCTTCTTTCAGCCACAACTCAAGTGATCCTCACAATATCATTCTTGCCAATCTCTAACTGCGCTACAAGATCATCTACCTTATTCCATATTCTGCATGCATTCAAATATAACAAGAAATGTTCGGCAATCTTAAGTTGGGCACATCAAACCAAGACTCAGGGAAAAAGTTCTCTTTACTCGCTTTCTGGTACACTTTTTCTGGTACAAATTTTCCAACCAATGCCCTATCCTGCCAAGTTCAATTCTACCGGTTTATTTCCACGTTAACCCTCCAGGCAGCTCCATAATTTGCCAATATGTTAAACAATGAACATTCCTTTCTCAAATATTAATTGATCTTTTATCTCATAAAATCACACAAAATTAACAACACAGGAGACCATTTAGCATGTTCTATCTGCCTCTTCAAATACATTTCCAGATTCAGTCCATTGCAAAAGTCTTAGGCACATATATATAGCAAGGGTGCCTAAGACTTTTGCACAGTACTGTATTTATCAATGTGGAGCAGACAGCAAGTTTGTAAATCTGGCGGGAGCAAAGGATGTTGGGAATGGCAAGGGTGGAACACTGCAGGTGGCATAGGAGTCAGGGGTAGAGGGTGGCATTGCTTGCAGAAACACCCAGCTCTGAGACACCATGGAAGGTCGATTGGTTTATTTGTTCATAACAGACTGTCTATCTTGTGCTTCCCTATTTCCAACCACAATTCCCTTTCCCTGTCTCCTTCCCACTCTCAGTCCACAACAAAGACCCACATCAGAATCAGGTTTAATATCACTAGCATATGTCATGAAATCTGTTAACTTAGCAGCAGCAGCAGTACAATGCAATACATGATAAACATAGAAAAAATAATAAATTAAAATATATAAATTACATTAAATATTTAAATTAAAAATTGTGCAGAAACAAAAAAAAGTGAGCTAGTGTTCACGGGTTCACTGTCCGTTTAGGAATCAGATGGCAGAGGGGAAGTAACAGTTCCTGAATCACTGAGTGTTTACCTTCATGCTTCTGTACCCCCTTCCTGATGGCAACAATGAGGAGAGGGAATGCCCTGGATAAACATGGAGCGTTGACATCACCCACATGACATGAAATTTGTAGATTTTTTGCAGCAGCAGCAGGACAGAGCAATACAGAAAATTACTAAGGTATGAACCTTAGGCATCCTGTAAATGTAATGACAGTTTTTACTTCTAACCATTTTTTTTATACAAGGAATCCCTCCATCTGCATAAAATATCAATTAAAATTTTTTGCTCAAAATTTCAGCAGTAAACGTAATTGGATAACAGGAAAACATAGGTTGATCTTTCAATGTTAAATGATCAAACTTAGCTTGATTTGATTGTAGATCAGAAGTCACAGAATATTCTTATACATTTGAAATCAACGTTAAAATCAAATAAAGGGTGCACTCGATCTCTATTGGTGAGATTAATGGTTTAACATAAAAGAGCTGAGCTATACCAATACTTGTGTTAAGCTGCTGTTTCTTGATTACAGTTCAGAGTTTAACACAATCATTCCTACAGTTCTGATCAACAAGATCCAAAACTCAAGCCTCTGGCCCTCCTTCTGCAACTGAATCCTCAACTTCCTAACTAGTAGATCACAACTTGTGCGGATCAGAGACATCATCTCCACCTTGCTGACAATCAACATTGGTGCACTTCAGGGATGTGTAATTGGTCCACTGCTCTACACCCACGGCTGTGTGGCTAGGAACAGCTCAAATGCCATCTATAAATTTGCTGACAACACATCTATTGCTGGCAGAATTTCAGATGGTGACAACACAGAAGCGACATAGATCAGCTGGTTGAGCGTTGTCGCAGCAACAACCTTGCATTCAACATCAGTAAGACCAAACTGACTGTGGGCTTCAGGAAGGGTAAGATGAGGGAACACACACCAGTCCTCATTGAGGGATCAGAAGTGGAGAGAGTGAGCAATTTCAGTTCCTGGGTGTCCACATCTCTGAGGATACATCCTGGGCTCAACATATTGTTGCAGTTACAAAGGTGGCATGACAGTGGCTATACTTCACTAGGAGTTTGGGGAGACCTGGTATGTCAGCAAAGTCACTCACAAATTTCTACAGATGTATCATGACAGCATTCTAACTGGCTACATCACCATCTGGTATGGGGAGGCACAGGGGGAACTGCACAGGATCGAAATAAGCTGCAGACAGTTGTAAACTCAGTCAGTTCCATCATGGGCACTAGGCTTTCCAGTATCCAGGACGTCTTCAAGGAGCAATGTCTCAAAAAGGTGGTATTCATCATTGATGACCCCCAGTTGCCTAAGGTATGCCCTCTTCTCATTACTACCATCAAGGTGGTGGTACAGGAGCCTGAAGGCACACACTCAATGATTCAGGAACAGCTTCTTCACACACACACACACACACACACACACACACACACACACACACACACACACACAGTGGCATGCAGAAGTTTGGACATTTTTGGTCAACAAATTCTGTTACTGTGAATAGTTGAGTAGAAGATAAACTGATCTCCAAACGTCATAAGGTTAAAGATGAAACATTCTTTTCAACATTTTAAGCAAGATTAGTGTATTATTTTTGTTTTGTACAATTTTAGAGTGGAAAAAAAAGGAAAGGAGCACCATGCAAAGGTTTGGGCACCCCAAGAGATTTGAGCTCTCAGATAACTTTTACCAAGGCTTCAGACCTTAATTAGCTTGTTAGGGCTATGGTTTGTTCACAATCATCATTAGGAAAGGCCAGGTGATGCAAATTTCAAAGCTTTATAAATACCCTGACTCCTCAAACCTTGTCCCAACAATCAGCAGCCATGGGCTTCTCTAAGCAGCTGCCTACCGCTCTGAAAATTAAAATAAATGATGCCCACAAAGCAGAGAAGGCTATAAGAAGATAGCAAAGCGTTTTCAGGTAGCCGTTTCTTCAGTTCGTAATGTAATTAAGAAATGGCAGTTAACAGGAACGGTGGAGGTCAAGTTGAGGTCTGGAAGACCAAGAAAACTTTCCGAGAGTACTGCTCGTAGGATTGCTAGAAAGGCAAATCAAGACTTCCGTTTGACTGCAAAAGACCTTCAGGAAGATTTAGCAGACTCTGGAGTGGTGGTGCACTGTTCTAATATGCAGTGGCACCTGCACAAATAATATCTTCATGGAAGAATCATCAGAAGAAAACTTTTCCTGTGTCCTCACCACAAAATTCAGCATCAGAAGTTTGCAAAGGAACATCTAAACAAGCCTGATGCATTTTGGAAACGAGTCCTGTGGACTGATGAAGTTAAAATAGAACTTTTTGGCAGCAATGAGCAAAAGTATGTTTGGAGAAAAAAGGGTGCAGAATTTCATGAAAAGAACACCTCTCCCAACTGTTAAGCACAGAGGTGGATTGATCATGCTTTGTGCTTGTGTAGCAGCCAGTGGCACGGGGAACATTTCACGGGTAGAGAGAAGAATAAATTCAATTAAATACCAGCAAATTCTGGAAGCAAACATCACACCGTCTGCAAAAAAGCTGAAGATAAAGAGGATGGCTTCTACAACAGGATAATGATCCTAAACACACCTCAAAATCCACAATGGACCACCTCAAGAGGCGTAAGCTGAAGGTTTTGCCATGGCCCTCACAGTCCCCCGAACTAAACATCATCGAGAATCTGTGGATAGACCTCAAAAGAGCAGTGCATGCAAGGCGGTCCAAGAATCTCACAGAACTAGAAGCCTTTTGCAAGGAAAAATGGGCGAAAATCCCCCAAACAAAAATTGAAAGACTGTCAGCTGGCTACAGGAAGTGTTTACAAGCTATGATACTTGCTAAAGGGGGTGTCACCATGCAGGGTGCTCAAACTTTTGCTTTGGGCCCTTTTCCTTTTTTGTTATTTTGAAAATGTAAAAGACGGAAATATAAAAGTAATCTTGCTTAAAATATTAAAGAAATGTGTCATCTTTAACTTTACACCTTTTGGAAATCAGGACATCTTTTACTCGCTTAGCTATTCACAGTAACAGAAACTTCGACCAGGGGTGCCCAAACTTTTGTGTGTGTGTATATATATATGTAAATAATGTATTGGATTGTACTGCTGCCGCATAACAAGAAATTTCATGATATGTACCAGTGCTATTAAACATGATTCTGATTTTATTTATCCTCATATTGACAAGTGCAGAGATCAAAGATCTCATCTAATTTAGACCCTAGAAGCACAGGTAATATTAGAGAATCTCCAATTCTACTTAGACTGTTCAGAAGCTTGTCTGCATGGATAGGACGAGCTTGGGCTCCCTCCTCCTGTAAATGTGAAAGACTATTTGGAAAAGTGGCAATGTTCTGTTTTTCCACTCCTTGGGGATTTTAGCTGCCAACAATCTTCTGTGAGAGCACTGTCAATTATCCCTGTATCCTGCCTCTCTTTATAATAATGTTATTGCCAATGGGAAAAGGGTAATGGTGCATTTCAAATGAGATACAATGGTTATGTAGACCAGTGTCCCACTTCTTCCAGAGTTCATGGTGGTACGCCCCTCCCTATCCATCCCAAAGTGAGACAGAGCAAGAGCAGAAGATGGGAGAGATACTCTTCACTAACCACATCCTTTGTCATCTATTTCACTGTTCGCTCCCCCTACTCACATTAAACACCACTCCGCCTAGCTTTTAATTAACATTTCCGTAGTTTCATTTCTATCTACTTCTGTTATGTTTGCTATTAATCCCTTGTTAGTTTGTTCCATTACTGTGTATTACTGAAGCTGATACACTTGCTTCTTTCTTCTGTACGTACCATTGCCCAGTAGGAGTTATTGCCATAAGTACTAACTCAAGAAGCACTGAAGTAAATCATGTCATTAGCACTGCCACACCAGCTGAAGCAAGCTAATTCAGAAGGAATCAGACCTGACCTTACCTGGCCCACATAATACCATTATACCTCTGAAGCATAGCTGTCAGCAGTCAACTGCATAGGTCTCCAAGTAGATTAGCATCAGAATATCTGGCCACAAGATGCCACTGGAAGAAACAAAGAACTTTTGACTGGTAAAGGATACCATAATGTCGAGTGCCATAGTTCCCAAGCTGCCCACCAGCCAGGGAACATGATGCACCACGTAGTTATCCTCAGTCTGTCCCTTTCTTGGGACCTTCAGCAACACGGACAGGCCATATGTAAGATTCCCTAGGATCATCAAGGCAAAGAGGCAAAGAGATATGCCTTCGGTAGACTTCCTTTCCATCTGAGGAGAAAACGTATGTAAACTTGTTAGTGGGAAAAAAAAGCACAGCACAAGGGTTATTTCTCAGTTTTCTTCCTTCAATGGGGAATGAATGTAGTTAGATCTTGTGCATTCTTTACAGCTTCTATACCAAACAGCATCTTCATTACCCCAATAACCTGAAACACACTTACATTTCTCCACAACTGAGGCAACCTGGATGCCAGGTAGAATACTGATGAAAATGAGCCAACTATAAATCCAATGATTTCCTGTGTAGTAAACGTCTGCAAAAAAAAAAACACAAAAAATGAAAGATTTAATAAAGCTTGATGCAAATTAAAACATATTATAAGAAATAAGATATCATACAAATTACAAGAAAATAACAGATGAAATTATTCTCCTGTAATTGAAATTTAAGATTCCTTACCTTATGTTCATTACTGGAATTAACATGGAAATATTTGCGAGAGAGAGCTGGGTGTCAAGGCAGAGCTGGAGAAGGAAAAGAACTGGAACGGAGAACGATTAAGCAATGTTCAAGCAGAGCCATATAGAGACAAGGATAAGGAGACTCGGTTGGGAAGTAGACAGAAGTATTAGAACAACTTAAAAACTGAACGGAAATCTGGGTTGAATGATCGAAATGGGAAGCACTCACAGTGTAGCAGCAATAGAAATAGCAAAAGAGGAAGGTGATGAAATGGATCTGGAAATGCTAGCCCAGAAGATGAATCAGTGCGAATAAGGCAGTAACAAGAAGAGCAATTGTGTCTTTAAGGAGAAGTGAAACTGCAACTAGAGGGAAATGAATAATTGGGAAACAATAATTCAGAAAGTCAATGATCCTGTCAGAGGCCACACAAGCAAAACTATCAGGCATATGAGTTAATTTCAGAGAAAACAGTCCAGAAAGGCGTAATCCTGCTTAACCAATGTGCTCCAGGAAGGACCAAGCTCGGCCAACGAGGAAGTCCCGGATTTGGGGATGTCAGTGAGATTCACTTATTTTATGAAAGTATCATTGGCCAGGGGTTTGGACCAGAGGAAAGTGAAGGAAGGTCACAAGGTGATTGCAGTAGATTTAGCCACTGTTTAGAATCACTCATCAAATTGGACAGGAAGCTTACCAGGATTCAAACCCAGACACATATGTCCCAGATATAGATGGAAGCAAGGTATATAATAAATAGCTGTTTATTCTCTGGTTTTGTTATTTACAAAGGTTCTAAAGGAAAAGTTTGTTTGATTTGTCTTACTTTGTTTTAAGTTTGTGTTTTTTTTATTTCTTTCCTTTGGAATTCATATTGGTGGTTGAGAAAGCCCCACATTCCACAGGAGCCATGTGGATTCCTGGTTAAGGTGTTGGAATAGAAGCATGCATATTTCTATGAGATGCCTACATTCTAGAGAGAAATTAGCATTTTGGGAAATTGGTGATTAGTGTATACTCAAAATGGGAATTCAAAGTTGGTATTTTAAGAGATAAATTGGAACAAGTGGGAGATAGTGGGTGGATAGAGTGGTCTAGGCACAGCCTCAGAACAGAAGAAAGTCCCTTTAGAACAGAGATGAGAAATTTCTTTAGCCTGTGAGTGGTGAATCCATGGAATTGATTGCCACAAACGGGTGTGGAAGCCAAGTCATTTGGGTGTGTTTAAAGCAGAAGTTGATAGGTGGATTAACATCAAAGGTTACAAGAAGACAGGAGATTGGGGTTGAGAAGGATAATAAATCAGCCAGATGGAATGGCTTTGAACTTTGAATGGCCGAGCAGACTTCACAGGCTGAACAGCCTATTCTGCTCCTATGCCAACAAAAAGTTAAACATAAACATGGACTTCCTTAACAAGAACATTTTCCAAAGTGTTGAATGATATTGTATATTTTCAATGACCGATAGACTTCTAGAATTCTTTTGAATTTTTTTTTTTTTTTTTTTTTTTTTTTTTTTTTTTTTTTTAAATGCAACACTGGTACCTCAGAAAATGCAAATGTGCAGTCAGGATTCAGAACTTCCTGTTACCTAGAATGCACATACACTAAATACTGAAGTTCACATATACTGATAAAATTAATTTAGGTCAAGGAACTAAACCAAAATGCAGCAATCCATTGCTGACGACAAGGAACCAATGAAGGAAAGCAGAACAGACCAAGTGAATCTGACAATGATCAGGAATCTAGAGTAACAAGTGCCTTTCTCTTGCCTTTCGTCTATTGGCTCCTGATGGAAGAGACCTACGAAGGAAGCAAAACGGAAAAACAAAGACAGAAGGCATGGAGCGGCACATCAGTAAATTGTGAAAGAACCACTGAAACACATCGCTAAGTGCTGTTTGTGGCGATGGCTGTCAGATGTTCAGTGGGATAGATCAGCCTACAAAAATATTGAGGAAACAGACAAAGGAAAGGGTCCATATTATGGCAAAAGACACCAAGTTCCCAACAATGAGAACCAGGCAGACCAAGCAAAGAAATGTAATGTATGTTACATATGTTATGGAGTGGGAAGCGCAGAATCAAATATCGCTGTGATTATTGTATGTTCTAGTTTCAATTGTTTGGCGACAATAAAGTATAAAGTATGTTGGCTAAGCTTGTGAAAAAAAATTTGAAGGGATGTACAGTACCTGAGCAAGTTTTAGGCACACATATATAACTGGGGTGCCTAACACTTTTGCACAGGACTGTAGTAATTTTACATACTGCACTGCTGCAAAAAAAAAAACAAATTATTGACTATTGTGGACTGAGAGTGGGAAGCAAGCAAGGAGACTGGAATCATGGTTAAGAAAAGGGGAAGGGAGAGGGAAGGAAGCAGGGAGCACCAGAGAGGTATTCTGTAATGATCAATAAACCAGTAGTTTGGAGTGAAATGGCCTTGCCCTGGTATCTCAGGGCAGGGTGTGTCTGCCCTGGCACTCCTCTGCCACTTGTCCACCACCCCTCCAGTGGCACCCCACCCATGCTATTCTCAACATCCTTTGCTCCTGCCAAATTTACAAACTCGCTCTCTGCTCCACGCTGATGAATACAGTGCTGTGGAGGAAGAATGTGCCTGGAATGTGCTACCTGGGGTTGTGGTGGTAGCAGCAGGTACATTAGAGACTTTTAAGAGACATTTAGATAGGCACATGATTGTGAGGAAAATGGAAGGATATGGGCATTGTGTAGGCAGAAGGAATTAGTTTAGCTGGCCATTTGAATACTAAATGGTTCAGCACAATGTTGTGCCAAAGGGCCTGTTCTGGTGCTGCAACTGTTCCATTAACAATATTTTCACAATTAATACAAGTTGTAATAGCATATGGGATTCTTGACTTTATAGAATTGACAAAGAGCAAGCAATTTCTAAACCCTATGAAAATAATTGACGAGGTCAGTTAAAATAGTCAATTCTGTGTTCACACAAAAGTGATTGAGTAGGGGGAAAAAGACACAAAAGAATAAAAACTAAACTTGTATGGGAGGGGTGTAGTTGAAGGGAGAAGAATATTTTTGCCATGGAGTTGCTGTAAATTCTGATACAGTTGTTCAAAGTGGAGAGCATTTACAAAAAAAAAGGCAACTGAAAGCCCTCAGTTTAAGGCTCTGAACATCCACCATTACTTATTTTCCCAGTAAATTAGCTAGAAATCTGCTTCTTCATTCTCTGAAAACCACTCTGGAAAAACTGGTTAGCAGATCACATGCCAGGGAGTCACTGTAACAGAAGAACTATCTTTTAGCTTTCTGTAAGAAACCACATCTTTGATTATGTGCACTTCTGAAATATTTTAGAATTTATGTATAATTAATTTGCAACATTTGTCCAGTTAAAAACAATAACTAGTGATGGAAATACTCAGCATAGTAAAGGAAGTAGACCACTTTCATCAATGTCAAAAATATGGAAACTAAACAAGGATTCTACAGGGTGGAAGCAGGATTAGTACACTCCAAAAATAAATGCAGAGCATAGGGACAAAACATGTTAAGCAACAGCCCCGAGCACTGGTAATTTGTCACCGGTAACCAAGGCAACTCAGTTATTTAGTTTCTTATTTGCTGATTTGTTCAGCTGTTTGTTTATAACGTGGCAGATCTCAGTTGCCTCTACAGATGGGGAAGACCATCCATTCCCACCCCTGTAGCACTGGTCAACTCCAGCTAATCTGAAGTAAAAACATAAGTTCATGACTTTAAAAATAATCTACTAATTATTTCAACATACTCCTACTCCCCATGAACTCAGTCATCCATAACTCTGCTGGGCAAGTTCCAAATATGATACATTCACCTTTCACACACCACATCGTACATTCCATCTCTCCCCATTGCAGTGCTTAATTAATGGCAATAATTCCTGCTAGCTGTCTTAGCCTGAAATGCATACCCTCATTATCAGATCCCTCCATGGTGTTGCAACCCTCTTGCCGCCAATTTTAACCTCATACTGAACTGCAATTCGCTGAGATATCTGCCCTACAGGGGCCAGCTCTGAAACTCCCAATTTGAACCTTTCCATCTCTCTTTCTACCTTTTTGGTGTTCTTTGATATATACCTCCTCAGCTCAGTCTTCTGTTGTTAATTATTTGCATAACCTTTGCTTGGAAATGCCACTGTAAACCAGAACCTCACTATGTTGCCCTCAATTGTAGCAAATGACCTGTGGATCAAAATACACTCAGTGGTCACTTTATTAGGTACACCTCGTTAATACAAATATCTAATCAGCCAAAGAGATGGCAGCAGCTCAATGTATAAAAGCATGCAGACATGAACATGATGTTCAGTTGTTATTCAGACCAAAAACCAGAATGGGAAAGAAATGTGATCCAAGTGACTTTGACTGTGTAATGATTGTTGATGCCAGGCAGGGTGATTTGAATATCCCTGAAACTGCTGACCTCCGGAGACTTTCATGCACAAAAGTTAAGAGGATAGTGCAAGAAACAAAAATAAATCCAGTGAGTGGCAGCACTATGAAGAAAATGAGGGAGGTCCGAGGAAATTGGCCAGACTGGTTCAAGCTGATAGGAAGGTGACTGTAACTCATATAACCACATTACAACAGTGGTCTGCAGAAGAGAATTTCCACTCACACAAAACATCAAAACTTGAAGTGGTTGGGCTACAGCAGGTGCCGGTTCCATTCCATACCTAATGAAGTAGCCACTGATGTATATTAATACAGAATGAGACAGAAAATATCTTCTGTGTAATGCATAAATTAGAACTGACCTGGTTTGCAGATGCTTGCGGAATAGTCAAGAGAGAGCGCTTGTTGAATGTTGGCATTTCTCCAACTGGAGATACTACATTGTTGCCTGGTACTAGGGAACCAGTTGTTCCAAGCATCACAAGCACAACAACAACATTTACTGCAGACCCATCTGTAAGAAAGCAGAGCTTTTGATTATTTGCACTTCTAAACCATTTCATTACTTATAATTTGCAACACTTACTCAGTAAAAAGTAATGACTAGTTAAACAAAAACAAGGGCTGGAAATACTCAGCAGGCAGGAAACTAATCTCTGGTTAGGAAAATAGATAAAGCATGCAATTGACTGCTTCCATCAGAACAGAGGACAGGATTCCATTCCAATATAAATGACAGTGCAGCAAGGGAGGGGTGGCTATAGAAAGAAAACAAAATATGACTCCAGGAGTGAAGTGACAACTGAACAAACAAAACCGCTGACTGTCCAGGAGTCGAGGTAGTGATTTCAAATTACTCAGAATACACCAAATATTTATTTATTGAGCTGCAGCACAGAATAAACCCCTCCGGCCCTTCAAGACAGGCTTAATCACTGCACAATAACCAATTACGTCTCTATTCTGTGGGAGGAAAGCGGAGTATGGGGTCACAGAGAGAACGTACAAACTCCTCACAGGGAGAACGAACAAACTCCTTACAGGCAGCAGCAGGGATTGAACCCAGGTCGTCGGCACTGAAAAGCTAACCATTGCTGTACTGCCAATATAAAGGAGGGGTGTGAGTGGTGTGAGTTCTCCTGAAGTCGATAACCATCTCCTTTGTCTTGTTGACATGGAGAAAGAGGTCATTTGCCTGGTACCAGGCCTCAAGCTCGTCTGCCTCTTCTCTGTAGTCCATCTCATTGTTGTTGGTGATAAGCTTACAACAACACCACTGTTGTAACGATGTGATTGCTCGGTGTTTGGCCATGCGGTCACACATGAGCAGTGTACAGCACTGGGCTCAGCACACAACCCTGGGGAACACCCATTTTGAGGATGATGGGGAGGGAGAGGCGGTTATACATCCTGACTATCTGAGGTCTGTTGGTTAGGAAGTCCAACACCCAGTGGCACAGTGGTGTATTTAGACAGAGGAGTAGGAGTTTGTTCACCAAGGTCTGAGGGACAATAGTGCCTAATGCTGAACTGAAATCCAGAAAAACAGCATTCTGCCATAACGGCTGGTTATTAACAAGGATCCTCTCTACAGCAATTTAACAGCACTTGAAAAATATCCTCTGGATTTCCTTCTTCCTTCTCCATCTCCCCAACGCCATCCACATGTGGATTATTACTGCCCCAGTATTGAAATGCAGATGTGGATAGCAGGTTTCGTGTAGTCTTCTATGATTAAATGGCAAGTGCTCAAGGAGGGGAGATTCACATTGTCAAATGAAACAGCAAGTAAATCTCATTTTTAAAACTTTTGTTCATTTAACAGTATATACAGATGATACTGTATGCAAGCAGTTCACCATAGCAGTTGAGTTCACAGAAAATAATACAAGAGCTGTACAGTTTTTGGTAAAAATGGTTTAACAAAGGACAACAACAATAGCAATACAACATCAGCATCCCAGGACAAACAGCAACTAGGAAAAATCAACCAAATATCCAGTTGATCACCATCCAATGAGAGCTACTGGATAGGCAGCTCCTAGACCATAAGACATAGGAGCAGAATAAGGCCATTCAGTCCATTGAGTTTGCTCCACCATTTGATTATGACTGATTAATTCTCTCTCTCAACCCATTCTCCTGACTTGGATTCTATCATGATGTCACTGCCAATACTAAATATTCTGACAACACTTGGCAATGCACTAAGGATACTTAGGCATACAAAGCATTAAGAACACTTCAGAGCACTGTATGCATCTGATGAAAGACACTGCAGAAACAGCAATGAGGGGAAAAGGATTCTGTTTTATCAGCTGTAACTATCCTAATCAAACTCAATTCTGTATCCAATAGGTTTGGAATAGTTGGCCGAATAGTATATTGGATACTTATATTGAGAAATTCAAATCTGGTATCAATAGAATGCCAAATGCAGAAGAAGCCCAAGAGCTGAAAAATCTGCTTTTATATTGACTTCGCCTTTCCATAAGTGAACTGCTGTTTTTTTGAGCAGCGTCAATAGGAAGGACATCAGAAGCCTAAGATGTAGCTCACTCAGGTTCGTCGGCTGAGTAGAAAAGGCAGTGACTTGCAGCTTTTTGGTGTTTTGAGCATTGTTCAGGATTGATTGGCAAGAACATATTAAAGGAAGACAGTGGCAACCGGAGCGGCCATCATTGGAGTGGTCAGAGTTAGAATGAGGGTTTTGAAGCTTCAGTCAGGGAACGCAAAAAAGCTGTAGGAAGAATTACACTCCCCCTCCCCCCACCACAGTTCACTGTTTTTCTTTTTTTTTATATATATATTTGCTCACTCAGAACAGCAGAAATACCAGGCAGGATAGTGAAATGTTCTCCTTTCGGGATTTGGGAAGGCAGAGAGACCTCTAGTGTTCCTGACAACTTCACCTGCAAGAAATGCATCCAGTTGCAGCTTCCAAAACTCCATATTAAGGAGTCAGAGTTAGAGCTGGATGAACTCCAGATCATTGAGGAGGCTGGGGGGGGTAAAAAGATAGGACTTATAGAGAGGTAGTTATACCCAAGCAGTAAGATACAGGAAGCTGAGTGACAATCAGAAAGGGGAAAGTGGTTAAACAGCTAGTGCCAAGTACCTCTGTGGCCATCACCTTCAACAACAGTATACCTCTTTGGACAGTGTTGGGGGTGGTGGTGGTGGGGGGGGGGGGGTGACCTGGCAGAGGAAAGTCACAGCAGTGAGTAATTTGGCACTGAGTCTGGCTCTGGTGACTGAAGGGAAGAGGCGAGATGTGGTGATAGAGGATTCATTAGTTAGGGGAACAGAAAAGAGATTCTGTGGACGAGAGTGAGATACCTGGATGGCATGTTGCCTCCCAGGTGCCAGGGTCTGGGACATCACAGATCGAGTCCTCACCACTCTTAAGCGGGAGGGTGAATAGCCAGAGGTTGTGGTCCATATAGGTACCAATGTCATAGGTAGGAAGAAGATGAGGTTCTGCACGTGGCTAAGGAATTGATGTAGGAGGGAGGGCTTCAAAGTTTTGAATCATTGGGCTCTCTTCTAGGAAAGGTGGGTGGGAGTACCACAGCAGAGAGTGGAGAGGTTGTGGAGACAGATATTGTTAAGATCTCAAAGTCAGGAATCCAAAGGTTGAGCATGGTGCGACTAATGTCCTGAGCGGCCTATATTTCAATGCATGAAGTATTGTAGGAAAGCTGGATGAGCTCAGGGCATGGATCAACCGCTGGAATTATACTATTGTAGCCAGTAGTGAGATGGTTGCAGGAGGGGCAGGGTTGACAGCTCAATAATCCAGGGTTTCATTGTTTTAGACCCATCAGAGTGGGAGAGATTAAAGGAGGGGTGGCGAAACTAGTCAGGAAAAATGTCATGGCAATGCTGAGTCACACAGATTGGAGAACTCATCTAGTGAGGCTTCATTAGTGGAACTGAGAAATAAGAAAGGTCTGACCACATTAATGGGGCTGCATAACCGACCACCCAACAGTCTCAGGGATTTAGAGGAACAAATTTGTAGAGAGATTGCAGACTGTTGCAAGAAATACAAGGTTGTAATAGTATGTGATTTTAACTTTCCATATATTGACTGGGACTCCCATACTGTAAAAGGACTAGATGGGATAGAGTTTGTCAAATGTACTCAGGAAAGTTTCCTTCTCAGTCCCAACTAGAAAGAGTGCAATAATAGATCTGCTATTAGGGAACGTGACAGGGCTGAAAACAGAAATTTGTGTAGGGAAATATTTCACATCTAGTGATCACAAAGCCATTGGTTTCAAAGTAGATTTGCAACAAGATAGGTCTGATCGACAGTTTGAGATTCTAGATCATGATAGCAAGTGTGGATTGCGACAGGCTGTTTTCTAGCAAAGGTGTACTTGGTTAAGTGGGAGGCCTTCAAAAGTGAAACTTTGGGAATACAAAGCTTTGCTGTGCTTGTCAGAATAAAAAAAAAGGTAACAGTTGTAAGGAACATGGGGTTTTAAGAGATACTGATGCCCTGGTTGTGTGGGCACGTGGCCAAGTGGTTAAGATATTGGACTAGCAACCTGAAGGTTGTGAGTTCGAGGCCCCAGCCGAGGGAACGTGTTGTGTCCTTGAGCAAGGCACTTAACCACACATTGCTCTGCGATGACACTGGTGCCAAGCTGTATGGGTCCTAATGCCCTTCCCTTGGACAACATTGGTGTCATGGAGAGGGGAGACTTGCAGCATGGGAACTGGTTCCATACAACCTTGCCCAGGCCTGCGCTCTGGAGAGTGAAGACTTTCCAGGCGCAGATCCATGGTCTCGCAAGACTAACGGATGCCTTTACTTTGATGCCCTGGTTAAGAAAAAAAGGTGTATAGCAGATATACGTAGGTAGAAACAAACGAGGTGCTTATGGAGTATAACAAATGCTAGAGAACACTTACAGAAATCAGGAGAGCTAAAACAGGTTGTCCTAGCAGACAAGGTGAAGGAGAATCCTAAGGAATTCTACAAATACGTTAAGAGCAAATGGATTGCAAGGGACAAAATTGGTCCTCGAGAAGATCAGAATGTGGAACCAAAAGAGACGGGGGAGATCTTCAATTAATTTTTTGCATCTGTATTTACTCAGGAGACGAAGACAGAGTGTATAGAAGTGAGGCAAAGCAGCATCAACTTCATGGACTCTATACAGATTACAGAGAAGATGTTTGCTGTCTTGAGGCAAATTAGGGTGGATAAATCCCCAGGGCCTCACAAGATGTTTCCTTGGACCCTGCAGCAGGTAAGTGCAGAAGTAGGCAGAGCTATTAAATCATCCTTAGCAACAGGTAAGGTACCAGAGGATTGGAAGATAGCCAATGTTGTTTAGAAGGGCTCAAAAATAAACCTGAAATTATAGGCTGGTGAGCAACATATAATATTAGGTCAATTTTCTCAATAAATAAATGAACAAGTATAATTTTTGTGTTATTTATTTAATTGGGTTCTCTTTATTTAGTTTTAGAACTTGCTAGATCTGATCACATTTTAGCTCATACTTATGCAGAAATAGAAAATTCTAAAGGGTCACAAACTTCTGAGCACCATTGTGGTAAATTGGATTACACATTGGGCTTGTGGGAGAAGCCAGAGAGTGGTAGCAGATGGTTGCCTCTCTGACTGGAGGCCTGTGACGAGTGGTGTGCCGCAGGGATCGGTGCTGGATCCATTGCTGCTTGTTGTTTACGTCAATGACCTGGATGACAATGTGGATAACTGGATCAGCAAATTTGCGGATGATATCAAGATTGGGGGTGCAGTGGACCACGAGGAAGACTATCATGGCTTGCAGAGGGATCTGCATCAGCTGGGATAATGGGCTGAAAAATGGCAGATGCAACTTAATGCAGACAAGTGTGAGGTGTTGCACTTCAGAAGGACCAACCAAGGTAGGTCATGCATAGTGAATGGTAGGACACTGAGGAGTGTCGTGGAACAAAGGGATCTGGGACTGCAGGTCCATAATTAATTGAAAGTCCTGTCGCAGGTAAATAGGGTCGTTAAGAAAGCTGTTGGCACATTGGCCTTCAAAAATCAAAGTATCGAGTATAGCAGATAGGACGTTATATTGAAGCTGTATTGGTAAAGCCTAATTTGGAGTATTGTGTGTGGTTTTTGTCACCAACCTACAGAAAAGATGTCAATAAGGTCAAAGGAGTTAAGGGAAAATTTTCAAGTATGTTGCTGGATCTGGAGGGCCAAAGTTATAAGGAAAGATTGAATAAGTTAGGACTTTATTCCTTGGAACATAAAAGATTGAGAGATTTGATAGCGGTATACAAACTTACGAGGGGTATAGATAGGATAAATACAAGCAAGCTTTTCCCACTGAGGTTGGGTGGGACGACAATTAGAGGTCATGGGTTAAGGGTGAAAGGTGAGAAGTTTAAGGGAAACATGGGGGAAAACTTCACTCATAGGGTCATGAGAGTGTGGAACGAGCTGCCAGCGCAAGTGGTGCATGCAAGCTCAATTTCAATGTTTAAGAGAAATTTGGATAGATACATGGATGGTAGAGGTATGGAGGGCTATGATCCTGGTACAGGTCAATGACAGTAGGCAGGTTAAATGGTTCAGCACAGGGTAGGTAGTCTGTTTCAGTGCTGTTCTCTCTATGACTAACAAGCAATCTACACCCAGCCACACCCAGACCAATATCTATAGCAGTACATGGGGAAACGTGTTACTGGGATGGCATAATGCTTGGAGAGAAAGCGTTAAGCTTCAAAAGATACACAGCAGTTACTAAAGAATTACTCACCTTGTCTAGACCAGTTCTTCATCTTGTAGTAACAATACATTGAGACCATGACCAAGTCCACTATCACATAATAAATAGCAGTGTAAATCTGAAACAGCAAGCAACAATTACAGAGCTATGACAGACAGGAGCCAATTAAAATAATTTACATCGCTAAAGTTAATTCATCGGCAGTGCTGACGTCTACACAGGGAAATTAAGTGTTTCAGTGCCTCAATACAAAAAGCACAGACAGTATGTTGTCGGACCAGTGACCAAACGATGCATTTTTCAACACAACACGGTGCAAGATTTGTCAGTTTCAGCTTCAATGAGCATGTCTTGAGGAGGGGATAGTGTGAAAACATGAGGTATAATCTCAAATATCCTTTATTCTGTTATTCAGTTTTACACAACATTCAGAGAATTGGAGTTTCACTTATGATGCTAATTTTCATCCAGACCACAACCACTTGTTAATCATTTACTGGATTACACAAATTACTCCACCTACCATTTTATTTGCTATATCTGGAGCAAACAGAATATCCAAAGATTTAATCTTATACCAAATCAAAAGTACATTAATGGTTACCCCCATAATACTCAGTCATAATGTAATAATATTAACTCAAATGGGTAATCTAGAGAAGACAGCAAAACTAACCCCTGACAAGTTTGTTGTTTAATACAGATCAAAGATCACATTATAGTTACATTCAAAGTTGAACCAATCAACCAACAGTTTAACCTAGTTATCAGATTATTCCTTGCCTACAATACCAAACACATTCCATGCATACAATGAGATCTACTGGAGGTTTAGTGAGCAGCTGTCATTTACCTGCAGTGGCAATTGTTGAGCCAGGAAAGCACCAATAAAATTGCATGAGTCACCTCCCAACCAACCCAACAGGAACCAGATTGATAAAGCTTGATCCATATCTCCATTCTTGTAGGACCTGTAACACTGCCTAGGTATAAAGGGAGATACTTGTTAACTGTACTGCTTTCACAAAACAAATTTCATGTCATATAGGACAGTGATATGATTCTGGACATTGAAAGTAATATCAGTTCATTTTTGACACTTCAAAGTTCAATGCAAAATTTATTATCAGAATACATACATCACATCATACACAACCCTGACATTTTTTTCTCCTGTGGGCATACTCAACAAATCTACAGAACAGTAACTGTAAAGAGGATCAATGAAAGAGCAAAAGCATAGAAGACAACAAACTGTTGAAATCCAACTATAAGGACTCTTTATCTTGTTATTTCATGCTCTCGTTATTTATTGATATTTATAGTTCCTTGGTGTGGTCATTGGTTGAGATCATTAGTTGTGGGAACATCTCAATTGTGTAGTTAACCTCTTTTATTCAAGAGCCTGATGATTGAGGGACTCAAATTGCTCTTGAACCTGGTGGTGCAAGTCCTGAGGCATGTGTACCTTCTGCCTGATGGCAGCAGTAAGAAAGGAGCATGGGCTAGGTGGAGAGGATCTTTGATAATAGATGCTGCTTTCCTGTCAAAGTGTTTAATGTAGATGTGTTCAATGGTTGGGAGGGATTTACCCGTTATGTACCGGACCAAATCCACTACCTTTTGTGGGATTTTCCATTCAAAGGCATTGGTGTTCCCATACCAAGCCAACAATCGACTGTACAAATCATCATTTTCCCATTCAACAACATTTTTACTTTTCCTCCTCCTCCTCCTGCAAAACTGTCCTTCCCCACCAACTATATTAAAAGAGGCAATTTCTGGTCTCCCACAGTTTGTTCTGAAGAGCTAACAAAGGTAAAGTAGTGGGGAATTGGAATTCACCCAATGATCTCACAGTAATAATCTTGAATAACTGTTCCTCTATTGCTAACTTGTGGTTTAAGGGGTTCCTATTTGAAAACATTTTTAAAGGAACTTGAAGAACCAGGTATGAAAGGCAAATTTTATTTTGTGCAGAAAGCTATTATAATGTAGTATCAGAGTCATAGAGTACAACAGCACAGAAACAAACCCTTTGGCTTATCTCGTCTGTATCAGCCTGGTCTTCTGCCTAGTCTAATCTGCCTGCACCTGGACCATAGCACTCCATCCCCTCTCATCCATAGACCTATCCATTCTCTCAAATGTTGCAACTGAACCTACATCCACCACTTCTGCTGGCAGCTCATTCCAGGCTTTCACCACCCTCAATACAGAGAGACTCCTCCTCATTCACCCCTTAAATATTTCATCTTTTACCTGAAACCTATGACCACCCATTCTAGTCTTACCCAATATCAGGGGAAAAAGCCTGCACGTAGTTACTCTATCTACACCACTCATGATTTTGCATACCTACATAAGATCTCGACTCATTCTCCTATGCTTCAGTTAAAAAAAAAATCCTAAACTTATTCAACTTTTCCTTATAACTCAGGTCCTCTCAAGTCCTGGCAATATCCTTATAAATTTTCTTGGCACTCTTTCAAGCTTATTGAGATCTTTCCTGTAGATAGATGACCACAACTGCACACAATACTCCAAATCTGGCTTCACCAATGTCTTATACAACTTCAACATAACATCCCAAGTCCTATACTTAGTGCTCTTATTTATGAAGACCAATGTGCCGAAATCTCTCTTTATGACCCTATCTACCTGTGATGCTATTTTTAAGGAATTATGGCTCTGTATACCCAGATGGCTTTGCTTTATCACCCACCTCCGTGCCCAACCATTCACAGTGCAAGTCCTACCCTGGTTTGACCTACCAAAATGGAACACTGTGCTGTCCACTATGCCCCCGATCTTGGTGTCATCTGTAAGTTTGCTGATCCAGTTTGCTTCATTATCCAAACATTAATATAGATGATAAACAACAACAGACCCAGCACCAATCCCTGTTCACAGTCAGAGAGAGAATCATCTACTACCACTTCTGTCTTCTCCCTCTAAGCCAATGCTGAATCCAATTTATTGCTTCAACCTGAATGTCAAACGATTTAACTTTCTGGACCAACTTTTCATGTGGTAGAGAAGCATGTTCAATACTAATTTTCAAGAAATAAGATTTAAAAATGAAAAGACTGGAAGTAATGAAGGTGCAGTAAGAAAGTGGCTTAACTCAGGGGTTCCCAACCTGGGGTCTGCAGACTCCTTGCATAACAATATTGGTCCATGGCATAAAAAAGACTGGAAACGCCTGGCCTTACTGGACAACTCTATCAAGAGATTGACTGAGTGGTCTCTTTTCATCCAAAATGATCGTGATGTTATAAACAGCAAGCTTATTTCACAAGGATTCATGAAAGATATTCCGAATGGAATGGGGAAAAAAGTACATGCAACAGTTACACCCAAGAATACTCAACTGTATGGTTTAGGTTGATCCATACAGACAAAATCCCAGATTCAGTCCTTATCATTTAAAAATCATCCTAGAATGTGAACTTCTCAAATACTTCATTGTCCATCCTTAATTGTCCTGAGACAGTGAGTCATTTCAAAATCCACAGTGATAAGTAAAATGTATCAAATCATTGAGTTACTTCAGACAGTAATTAAATGTTAAGCAGCTTATGTGGGCCTTTTCTCTCATAGGCTAAACAGAATGGGATGCAACATATTTTCTTCCCTGCTTACGGCAATCCAATCTGAGATAGGCGATTCCCGACCCCAGTATTAGAAAAACAATGAACAAGGACTTGTGCACCATCTAGTTACATAGTCCATCCAAAGGGAAACTGATTTAAAATATTTCATCTTGCCTATTATCTCAGCTTGTTCATAAAAAATTGGAAAAGGCACTACAGATTACTCATGGAGGTCTAGTCTACATTCCAGAAACAGCAAGTGTTTTCAGAATTTTAAATGTTTTCATTTAGCATGCTAGCCTTCATCAGTCAGGACATTGAGTATAGGAGTAGAGACATTAGGTTTCTGCTGTAAAAGTCCTTGATAAGGCTGTACTTGGAGTATTGTGTACAGTTTTGGTCACCCTGTTATAGGAAAGATGTCATTAAACTGGAAAGAGCACAGAAAAGGTTTACAAGGATTTTGCAAAGGACTAGAGGTTCTGAATTACAAGGAGAGGTTGGCCAGGCTGGGACTTAGTTTCTTGGAATTTAGTAGAATGACAGAGAACTTAATATAAATGTTTAAAATTATGACAGGCATAGATAAGGTGATCAGTGACAGTCTTTAACCCAGAAGTCTAAGGATATGGGCCATAGAGGAGAAAAGGTTTAAAAGGGACATGAGGGGCCACTTTTTCAGACAGAGGATAGTGGGTATATGGAACAAGAAACAGTATCATTTGAGAAGCACTTGGATAGGTAAATAGAGGCGCAAAGCCTAGACGCACAAGGGCTGAAGGCAGGTAATTGGGACAAGGCTGAGTGGGCACCTTGGTCGGCATAGACTCATTGGGTCAAAAGGCATGCCTCCATGCTGTATTGCTCTGTGACTTGACGACTCTAATGCTAAGTAGTTAATTTTAAAACTGAACTTGCAATATTTAATATCTTCGATTATGAAGGCAGATGTGTGATACACAGTTAAAAGAAGTTAGATCAAAGATCAGCCAGGATCTCAGTTTCTGTTTGACAAGCAAAATTGAAAACAAAAAACTAAAGACGCTGCAAATTTGAAATAAAATCAGAATATTGTGTGGATACCCATCAGGTTAGGCAGCATCTGTGGAGAGAGAACAGAATCAAAACTTCAAGTGAATGAGCCTTCATCAGAACTCATGCTGAATATTCCCAGCATTTTCCATTTTTATTACTTAAACCCGTTTATTCAGTTTAATTCATTAGCATACATTATGAACTTAAATTGCCATGTCAACAGGATGTCAAGGATTTTAGATCTTTGTGTTGCTGAGCTAGGGGAGCAATAGCAGACTTACCATCTGTATTTCTGAAACTGATTAGTAGATTTAAAACATGAATGCCAATTTATGGCTAAACAAATTTAGGCCAATAAACAGCAAAGCCACATGACCCAGACGATAGCAAAGCCACATGACCCACACAATTCCAAGTCCAATCCTCACTTTTCTAGCCATAGAACTGCAATCAGCATGGAGGCAGTATCTTCAGATGGAATCAAAATGATAGTTTATAGAAGACTCTTGAAATACACATTGGCATGCTGACCCAGGCAAAATTCAGCCACTAAGTGACCAAAAAAAGCAGAAAATGAGGGAACAAGCTCTGCCTGTATTTCATGTCCCCTGTTTTTCTTTTTTAAAAGTTGAATGACACTGAACTTTCGCTACATAGAAAACGTAATACTGCCATTAAAGTAAGCATCTAGCACAAAAATACTTCTAAACTCAACCTTTTTATGGACAAGTTGAAAAAGTCTCAGAATTTGGGGGTGGGGGGGTAAAACAATAGATGCTGCAAATCTAAAATAAAAGCAGAATGTGCTGTGGATACTCAACAGGTTAGGCAGCATCTGTGGAAAGAGAACAGAATCTCCAATAAATTGTACTTACGGGAAAGCGGAGAACATGAAACAGATGACAGAAAACAACCCCAACACAACACTTGCTATGTCCCTCCAATCTTCGGTGCACACTTGGAGAATATCCCAAACATAATGGGACCCATTTGGGCATTCGGTAGTAAAGTTTCCTCCAAGGTACAGTGGAGCGATGCTGCTCCTAGGCATTGTTCACACAGTTTTACTGAAGGGTGGTTATTCACAAAATAACTTCAACGTAAGCACTCCGTTAGGACTGTAGAGGAGAGAGAAAAAAATAATTTTCTTCAACATTTTCCAAAAATACACTTCATTTATAAAATGTAGAATTTTACAATACCAGGCACTTGTTTGTCATCATTCACTATATCTAATATCAGTGCCAGTCTGTCACTATTAATTTTGATATCACATTAACAGCTAAGAGTCCAAATAAATTAAGCACGAGAAAGAAGCTAATAGAGCAAAATTAGCATCCGCTCTATGTTGTAAAAGATAATATCAAAGGAAAGGAACTAAACATTTAACGTTAATGTGCGGGGCAGATTTTTTTAAAATACAGATGCCTGGAACAGGCTGATAAGAGTAGTAGAATGGAGGGACATGGGTCGTAGCAACAGAAGAGATTTAGTTTCATTTGAAACGTTCACGGCGAGGTACGCCGAATGGCCTGTTCCTATGTTCTAAACTACCATCAGTGTCTGTGAAAGGCAATTTCCCAGGAAGGCTTCGCTAAAGAAGAATGTAACCTGACAAGAGTTCTGATCGCCTTTTGAAGTTGGTCAGTAGACAGGCGTTACAATCAACTGGTTGAGCAACTTTAAACCGTGTTTGATCAGTTTAACATTCCTAAACCGTCCGAGCAGTCTGCCGGAAAACCCTCAGCTCAAAACAAATCTCCCCTCTCGCCTCTTACTTTGCAACCAAAAGAGCAGAAAGACGAGTTTCACCGAAAACACAGACCGACAAAGCATAACCTACAATACAATATGAACTACAGAAAGACTTTACCTCTGAGATTCCCGACGCCGGCTCCCTCAAAACCGACACCGCTTGTCACGTCACGTCACGTGACCAGCCACGATCACGAGCAAGAGCGTGCTCCGTGACGTCAGCGAGCTTCAGTGATTGGTGGGCATTTCGATGTTCATTCAGTCGGGAGGGGAGGGGAGAGGGGGGGAGGGGAGAGGGGGGGGAGGGGGAGAGAGGGGGAGGGGAGAGGGGGAGGGGGGAGGGGGAGAGAGGAGGAGGGGGGAGGGGGAGAGAGGAGGAGGGGGAGGGGGAGAGAGGGAGAGGGAGGGGGGAGGGGGGAGGGGGGAGGGGGGAGGGGGAGGGGGGAGGGGGGGAGGGGGAGGGGGAGGGGGAGGGGGGAGGGGGAGGGGGGAGGGGGAGAGAGGGGGGAGGGGGAGGGGGGGAGGGGGGAGGGGGGAGGGGAGGGGGGAGGGGGAGGGGGGAGGGGGGAGGGGGAGGGGGGAGGGGGAGAGAGGGGGGAGGGGGGAGGGGGAGAGAGGGGGGAGGGGGGAGGGGGAGAGAGGGGGGAGGGGGAGAGAGGGGGGAGGGGGAGAGAGGGGGGAGGGGGGGGAGAGAGGGGGGAGGGGGGGGAGAGAGGGGGGAGGGGGGGGAGAGAGGGGGGAGGGGGGGGGAGAGAGGGGGGAGAGAGGGGGGAGGGGGGGAGAGAGGGGGGAGGGGGGGAGAGAGGGAGGGGGAGGAGGGGGAGAGAGGGAGGGGGAGGAGGGGGAGAGGAGGGGGGAGGAGGGGGGGAGGAGGGGGAGAGGAGGGGGGAGGGGGAGGGGGGAGGGGGAGGGGGAGGGGGGAGGGGGAGGGGGAGGGGGGAGGGGGAGGGGGGAGGGGGGAGGGGGGAGGGGGGAGGGGGGAGAGAGGGGGGAGGGGGGAGGGGGAGAGAGGGGGGAGGGGGGGGGAGAGAGGGGGGAGAGAGGGGGGAGGGGGGGAGAGAGGGGGGAGGGGGGGAGAGAGGGAGGGGGAGGAGGGGGAGAGAGGGAGGGGGAGGAGGGGGAGAGGAGGGGGGAGGAGGGGGAGAGGAGGGGGGAGGAGGGGGGGAGGAGGGGGGGAGGAGGGGGGGAGGGGAGAGGGGAGAGGGGAGGGGGAGAGGGGGGAGGGGGGGAGAGGGGAGGGGGGGAGGGGGGGGAGGGGGGGAGAGGGGGGGGGAGAGGGGAGGGGGAGAGGGGGGGGGAGAGGGGAGGGGGGGAGGTGGGGAGAGGGGAGGGGGGGAGGTGGGGAGAGGGAGGGGGGGGGGAGGGGGGGGAAGGGGGGAAGGGGGGAAGGGGGGGAGGGGGGGAAGGGGGGGAGGGGGGAGGGGGGGAAGGGGGGGAGGGGGGGAGGGGGGGAAGGGGGGAGGGGGGGAGGGGGGGAAGGGGGGGAGGGGGGGGAGGAGGGGGAGAGGAGGGGGGAGGGGAGAGGGGAGAGGAGGAGGGGAGGGGAGAGGGGGGAGGAGGTGGGGAGGAGGTGGGGGGAGGGGGAGAGGAGGGGGGAGCGGAGGAGGGGAGAGGAGGAGGGGAGAGGAGGAGGGGAGGGGAGAGAGGGGAGGGAGGAGGAGAGGGGGGGAGGAGGGGGGAGGAGGGGGAGGAGGGGGGAGGAGGGGGGAGAGGAAGGAGGAGGGGGAGAGGGGGGAGGAGGAGAGGGGGAGGGGAGAGGGGGGAGGGGGAGAGGAGGGGGGAAGGAGGGGGAGGAGGGGAGGAGGGGGGAGGGGGAGAGGGGGAGGGTGAGGAGGGAGGGGGGAGAGGGGGGGAGGAGGGGGGAGAGGGGGGAGGAGATGGAGTGGAGGGGAGAATGGGTGAAGGGGTCAGAGAGGGTAGGGGAGGGGTAGAGAGGTGGGGAGGGTGAGGGGAAGGGGAAGTAGTGGGTGGAGGGGAGAGGGAGAAGAGAGGGTAGGATAGGTGAAAGGGTGTAAGGGAAGATGGGGCAGAAGGATGAGTGGAGGAGGAAGAGGGGAGAGGAGGGGGAAGGGAGAGGGAGGAGTGAAGGGGAGAGGGAGGGATGGGGTAGAGAGGAAGAAGGGGCAGAGAGAAGTGGAGAGGAGAGGGATGGGGAGAGAAAGAAGGAAGGTGGAGTGGGGATGGTAGAAGGGAGGTGAAGGATATGGGAGGAGGGAGGAGAAGGAGAGGGAGGATGGAGGGGGAGAGCAGATGGGGAGGGAAGATTGGGTGAGGTGGGAAGAGGAGAGGGAGAGACAGATGGTGCTTTGCTTTATTCAACTAGTCTAAATTTTAATGTGACCAATTTGCCATCAAAAGTTAACATTCAACAATGTGTTAGTCTAAACTTTTTAGCAAGTATAACAAGAGGTTTGTAGATAGCTGTTAGTATACACAAAAGATACCTTTTAAGGGGGAAGCATCTGTTCATATTAGTATGTGGAGGTACATTAAAGCTTACAATTAGTAGGTATGAGTGTGTATTTCCCCAGAAGAATCACAGATTTTATTCGTACGTAGTCATTGCATTCATAAGACCAAAGGATTCTACTCATATGTCTATGTCCTATTCTCTTAAACGTTAACACGTCTGCATTAAAATTAAAGTTTTTAAAAAATGCATGGATGCTGAACCTTTTTAAGCTCTGTTCTGATGTTTCGCTGGCAGGGTGGAGATACATCTCTACCAAAGGATATGTAAGGCATCCTCTCTCCGTTAGCCTGCAGGTCACCCTTGGGCAAGGTTCGGCACATGCTTAACACCCTTTGTCCTCCACTCCCGGTCACATGAAGCCATGGGAGGAGATGGTGAATGGTTGTATGATCAGCTGGTGCCTATCGTCAGTCCCGGTTATGCGATGACCGTCGTCATTCAATCTCTGAAGAGTATATTGATAATGGCTGGAGTCACCCACCTTGTAAAGACACTGCCCAGAAGAAGGCAATGGTAAACCACTTCTGTGGAAGAAATTGGCCAAGAACAATCATGGTCATGGGACCATAATTGCCTATGTCATACATGGCACATAATGATGACGATTCTGATGTTGCTCTGTCCCTGGCTTGTTCATAGTCATAGTCATAGTCATACTTTATTGATCCCGAGGGAAATTGGTTTTCGTTACAAATAATTAAATAGTAATGAAACCATAAATAATTAAATAGTAATATGTAAATTATGCCAGGAATAATTCTGATTGAATACTTAAATTACCAGGAATTCTCAAGAATTATGGGGGGGGGGGGGGCTACTTCACAAGATCGAAGTAAGTTGCAGAAATTTATAAAATTAGTCATGTCCATCATGGGTACTAGCCTCTTGACATCTTCAAGGAGTGGTGCCATATGAAGGCAGCATCCATCAATATGGACTCCCACCACCCAGGACATGCCCTCTTCTCATTGTTACTCTCAGGTAGGAGGTACAGAAGCCTGAAGGCACACACTCAACAATTCAGGAGCAGCTTCTTCCCCTCTGCCATCTGATCTCTAAATGGACATTGAACCCATGAACACTACCTTACTACTGTTTTTATTTCTTTTTTTTTGCACTACTTAATTTAAATATTAAATAGACATATCTATACCTACTGTAATTCAGTTTTTTCTCTATATTTATCATGAAATTTAACTGTACTGCCATAAAGTTAACAAAGTTCACAGTATATACCAGTGATTCTGATTCTGTTAATGGAAACAAAGCATTTCAACGTATGTTTCGATATATACGTGATATAAATAAAATGAATCTGAATCTGCACCTGAAAAAAGGGGAAGAGGAAAATTATGTTCAGGAAGGATTGGCCAAAGGCTTAAAGAGAAGGAATGTGAAACTCGTCCAAGATAAGGTGGTCTTGCAGACAGCGTGACACTTTGCTGCTGAATGAGTTCTCCAAGCGAGTTACAGCACCATACACTAAAGACCTTGAATGTAAGATTTCTTGAGGGGATATATGGTTCTGATTTGTCACATACTAGTCTTTCATTTTCAGATTAACCTCCTCAAAAGGACTCAGGTAATAAATGCATTTATCACCTGAGTCCTTATGAGGAGGTTAATGTTTAAAATGATAATGTTGTTCATTTCTAGGATAGTTTCATCTTATTCATTTCAGGACTCCCTCTGACAAAGTAGGTTTAGGCTTCTAATCATCCATAGCACATCACCCCTCCATCACCATGTGTGTGCCATACCCATTGTATATTTGAGTAATATTGTAAATATATTGTTTGATTAAGTATTCTGGTTTGTTTAGATAATTCATTACCGATTATATTAGAAATAAGTGAATTACATACAACATGACGCTACCACATGATATGTGCAGACCTCGCTTAAAGTAAGCACAAAGCTAGACTCGCATTTCACATTCTTTTGTTTTCCTTTCAATTAATTTTATGTTTTGGAGTTACAGAACGTAACAGTGACAACAAAGTATTTTTAAAACGAACCTACTTGTGGAAGCACAGCAAGACATTCAAGTTTTAAAAAAGCAGTGCAGTACATATTCTTCAGAAGAGAAGACACAATCGAGTTTACTAACAAGGCAGAAAATGGAAGAATTCGCGGGTTCATAAGCAGTGAGTTCACAGTGATAATAATCATTAAAAAAAAGAGCAGAAATGGCTGGCTACATCGGAAAGATTGATGTGTTTAATTACACGACAGATAACTGCATCTTATATGCTGAACAGATTGAGCAGTATTTTAAAGCAAATTGAATACTCAATGAAAAACAAGTACCAATTTTGCTGAGTGCATTGGATTTAAAGAGATACAGTTTGCTTTGAAGTGTAACTGTTCCAACCAAACCACCAAAACGAGCATGACTGATATTGTGAAAGTAAAAGCAGGAACATTTAGAACCAAAACCATTGTTGATTGCAGAACATGTTAGGTTACATTAGCAAAATAAAAAAGGAAGCTGAGTTTATTTCCATGTACGTGGCCAAATTGAAGAGATTGTGTATCACTGGTTCAGTAACGGGATTAATGATACAATGAGAGATCATTTAGTTTGTGGAATCTTACAAGAAAGTATTCAAAAACAACTCCTAATTTATATTTAAAAGAGCAATTGAAATAGCTGTATCAAAGGACACAGCAGACAGAGACGCAATTGAATTGCAGTCAGGAATGAAAAAGAGTGAGAACAAATTGCAACAACAAATGGAAACTGGCCTAGACAAACAAATTTTGTTACTGCTGTGGCAGGGGCTCACATTCACCAAACCAATGCAGATTTAGGGCTGAAACTTTCAGAAAATGCAACAAAGTAGTACACATACAAAAGGTATTCTCAGTTAGACAAAATAAACAGACTGCACAGGGAAGAGAAAAAGCTAAAAATGCAAGTTGCAATTTCAAATCTGCATGCTGTTGATGAAAAAGCTGATGGTGACGAGAGTGACATAAAACAGCGTAACCTTAAGATTTACAATGTGAAAACTATCAACAAACAAGGAACATGGCTTACTGCAGAAGTGAACAACAAATTATTTAAAATGGAATAGGATACTGGCTTGGCTGTTTCAGTCATTCCACATTATGAGTTGCAATGGCATTTCAATGATACTGAACTGAACCCTGCAGATATCCAACAAAGAACCTATACTGGAGAAAATATCATTCATGTGGGTGTGACATTCATAACAGTGAAATATCCCAACCAACAAGCCACATTGGGCTTGATGTGATAAAAACAGGAGGGCCTGCATTGTGGGGATGTGATTTACAGAGACAACCACAACTTGATTGGAGACCCATCCACAATTTGCATGCCACACTCCCTGCAATGAAGACAACTGAAATCAAATTAAGAAAGGCACTGGATGATGTCATGGCAATGTTCAAGGAAAGCTCAAACATATCAAGGGTAAAATGGTGTTACTACACTATTGCCACACCCATGTTTTGCAAAGCCCATCCAGTTCCTTATACAATCTCCATGGGAGGCTGAAAGAATACTTTCCACAGCTGAGTGGAGCCCGTGGGCAACACCAGTAGTCCCAATTACCAAGGGCAATGGGTCTGTCAGGATTTGTGGTGATTTTAAGGTCACCATCAACCCAATATTGAAAATAGATCAATACCCTCTGCCCAGGATAGAGACTATCTTTTCCAACCTTTCTGGAGGGAAATGTTTGCGCTTGGAATAGTTTTAGGCCCCATATCTCAGAAAGGATGTGTTGTCATTGGAGAGACTCCAGAGGAGGTTCATGGGGATGATTCTCAGAGTGAAAGGGTTAACATATGAGGAGCATTTGGCAGCTTTGGGCCTGAACTCACTGAAATTTAGATGAGTGTGGGGAATCTCATTGAAACCTACCAAATGTTGAAAGGACTAGATAGGGTGGATGTGGAGAGGATGTTTCCTTCAGTGGGGGTATCCAAAACCTGAGGGCACAGCCTCAAAAGTGAGCGGCGACCTTTTAGAACAGAGGTAAGGGAAAATTTCTTCAGCCAGAGAGTAGTGAATCTGTGGAATGCTCTGTCACAGACCGCAGTGGAGGCCAAGTCTGCGGGTATATTTAAGGCAGAGGTTGATAGATTCCTGATTGGTCAGGGCATCAACGGATATGGTGAGAAGGCAGGTGTATGGGGTTGAGTGAGATCTGGGATCAGCCAAGATGGAATGGTGGAGCAGACTCAATGGGCTGAATGGCCTAATTCTGTTCCTGTGTCTTATGGTCTTATACCTTCTGTACTCTTATAAGTGAGCTTAGCTGAGGCCTTTCTACTTATGGAGATGGAAGAAGTACCCAAGGTATTTCTCACCATAAACACTCATAAAGAGCTTTATCACTATAATAAGATTATTTTTGGAGTAGCATATACTTGAATCTCCACAAAATACTGGCGGGATTCCGCAGGTCTAGCAGCATCCGTGGTTGGAAATTGAGAGTCTAAATTTTGGATAATGACCCTTTGTCTATCCAGATGAAGGAACTTGACTCAAAATGTTGACTGTCAATTTCCGTCTGTAACATAAATGTCCTTGTGTTTCAATGAATTAGTGTTTCTTTTATTTACTGAGGGTGTCCACTGTCATTGTGATTATGGCCGTTTACATTCCCACCCCCCGTGCTAATACTGGGGAAGCACTGCATGAGTTCTACAGTGCTTTCAGTGACCTCCGAGTCACACACCCTAATAGTTTCTTTATTTTTGCTGGCAGCTTCATCTACGCTAACTTGAAAACAGTCTGCCTAAATTCTATTAACATGTTGACTTTGCTACCAGAAGTGAGATGCTGGTTTATACCAACATCCGTGGTGCATACTGGGCTGCTCTCCGTTCCCACCTAAGATACTCTGACTATTAATATGCTACACAAATTCCTGCATACAGACCACTGATGAAACGAATCAAACCAGTTCAAAGGGATATAAGGTAATAATAATAATGTAATAATCTTCTCCTCCAGCGCTTTACCTTTTCCATCCTATCACCTCCAAGCTTCTTACTTCATCCCCTCTCCCTCACCCAAGTGACTTAACCTATCACCTTCTACAATGCACACAAAATGCTGGAGGAACTCAGCAGGTGAGGCAGCATCTATGGAAATGAATAAAGAGTTGACGTTTCCAGCCGAGTTCCTTCTACATGACTGAGAAGAAACGGAGAAGATGCCAGAATATCGGGTGGGGGGGGGGGGGGAGCTAGCTGGAAGGTGGTAGGTGAAGCCAGGTGGATGGTAAAGGACTGGAGAAGAAGGAATCTGATAGGAGAGGATAGTGGAACATAGGAGAAAGGGAAGGAGGCGAAGTAATAGGCAGGTGGGAGGAGAGTTTAGTAGAATATAGAAGAAAGGAAAGAAGGAGAGGACCCGGGGGTGGGGGGGAGTGATAGGCAGGTGAGAAGAGATAAAAGGCCCAAGTGATGAAAAGAGGAAGAGGGGAGGGGGAGGGAATTTTTTCACCAGAAGGAAAAGTCGATATTTATGCCATTAGGTTGGAGGCTACCCAAATAGAATATACTGTATATAAAGTGTTGCTCATGCATCCAGAGCATGGTCTCATTTTGGCACAAGAGGGAGCTATAGTTTATTCTGCCATCTTCCACCTTCTATCTCAGTCCTGAAAAAAGTTTCACACATCAAAGTTGCTGTTGAACGCAGCAGGCCAGGCAGCATCTGTAGGAAGAGGGGCAGTCGACGTTTCAGGCCGAGACCCTTCGTCAGGCCTGAAACGTCGACTGCACCTCTTCCTAGAGATGCAGCTTGGCCTGCTGCGTTCACCAGCAACTTTGATGTGTGTTGCTTGAATTTCCAGCATCTGCAGAATTCCTGTTGTTTGCCTGAAAGAAGTTTCTTGGCCCAAACCATCGACTGTTTATTCATTTCTATAGATGCTGCCTGACCTGCTGAGCTCCTCCAGCATTTTGTTTTAGTTGCAGGGGAAAAAGCTTGCTTGTATTTACCTTATCTATACCCCTCAAAATTTTGTATACCATCATAGGATCTATCTCCATTCTCCTATGCTCCATGGAATAACATTTCCCAATAACTCAGGCCCCAAAGACCTGGCAACATTTCTGTAAATTTTCTCTGCACTTTTTCAATCTGTAGTTTCCTGTAGTTAGGTAAGCAGAACTGCAAAGAATATTCAAAATTTTCTCAGCTATTTTTCAGTATGTGCTTTCCTATAGTGAGGTGACTAGAAAGCCATGACGACCAGAACTGCATAGGATACCCCAAATTCAGCCTCATTAGTATCTTATACAACTTCAACATAACATCCAGTAACTTCCTCAATGCCCTAATTTATAAAGGCCATTGCGCCAATGTACCTATGATGTCACATTCGTGGAGCAATGGATCTGTATTCCCAGGTCCCTTTGTTCTACAGCACACTTCAGAACCCTGCCATTCACTGTGCAAGCCTTACCCTGGTTTGTCCCTCGAAAGTGTAACACCACACAATTGTATGCATTATTCCATCTGTCATTTTCAGCCCTTTTTCTCAGCTGGTCCATTACATGCTTCAAGCTTTGACAGCCTCATATGGGTGTTTTGTTCCATAGCGTCTATGGATGTGCCATATACCTCCTGAGCAAGTGGGTTTTGATAGATTTGCCTATAAACATTCCTGCCAGATATTGATCTGGTACTGACCAAAGCTCCTTGATATTCCTCATTCCTAGTTTCACGGAGGTTGCAGGTTGAAGGTGAGATATCTTATTCTTTATGTTGGCTATATCCTCTCACCTTAAAAGAGCCAGAAAAAAAGCCAATCCCACCATGCTCTATCAAGGAATTCAGCTAATTTTTTGAAGGATCCATGGAGAGATTAGATTAGATTAGATTATAAAGACACGCAGTCCTCTTTTATTGTCATTTAGTAATGCATGCATTATATGGGGGGGGAGGGTTAAGGGAAGGGAGATGGGTAGATTTTATCTTTTCATGTATTCTTTTTGAAAACTCAATAAAAATTATATTATATAGAAAAAAAGAAATGATACAATGTTTTTCCAGAATATCACGAAAACACATGACAAACCGACTTAAAAACTAACAAAAACTACATAATTATAACATATAGTTACAACAGTGCAAAGCAATACCGTAATTTGATAAGAACAGACCATGGCACGGTAAAAGTCTCAAAGTCTCTCAAAAGTCCCATCACCTCACGCAGACAGTGAACCTCCAGCGCCGCCAACTTGCCGGTGCAGCATCCTGGAAGCATCCAACCACAGTCCAACTCCGAGTCCATCTGAAAACTCCGAGCCTCCAACCACTTCTCCGATACCGAGCACATCTCTGCCGAGCATTCCGACCCCGGCCCCGGCAACAAGCAATAGGCAAGGCCGAGGATTTGGGGCCTTTGTCTCTGGAGATTCTCGATCGCATAGTAGCAGCGGCAGCAAAGCAGGCATTTCAGAAGTTACTCCAGGTGTTCCTCCGTACTCTCATGGCTGTCTCCATCAAATCCAGATTGTGCACGGCCCCCCTAGTTACACATACAATATCATTCGGAATGGCCGCGTGCACTGCGTCGCGCCACCATCTTCTCCTCCCTCCCTGTGGAGAGAGGGAGATCAAGATGTCACCTATTCCCTCCTTTTATGTCTAGAGTTGGGTAAGATAATTGACTGTGTCAGGCTGGAAGTCAGGAGGCTGTGAGATGGCAGCCGCTCTCCTCAAGGCTAATGGAGGATGTTTTCAAAATTCCAAGACACATGATTAGTAGTGTGGACAGTAGTTTATATGTCTCCTTCAGTTTTCTGTGTTGTCTTTCTTGTTGCTGATTGGCAGGTGGGCAATATATTACTTTTTGGGCAAGGGAGGGGTTGGAGGTTTTGGGTCTGATGTTCTTGTTGGTGTTTTTTTGTGTGGGCAAACTGTAAGTTTTTTGTGTCCGAGAGAGGAGGTCGGGGGTTTGATGTTATTCTCACTGTTTTTTGTGGGAAGTGTTTGGGGGTTAAGGGGTTAGATGATTTAGCTGTCGTGTCCAAGTGGGCAACCTGTTAGCTTTTGTGCGAGGGTGGGGTTGGCGGTTTAGAGGTTTGCAAATTTTGTTTCTTTTTTTTTTGTGTGGGAGGGGTTGATGTTTTTTCTTTCAACAACTCCATGGTTTTTCTGTACTTCATGGCTATCTGGAGAAGGTGAATCTCAGAGTTGTATTCTGCATACATACCTCAATAATAAAATGAACCTTTGAACCTTTTGAGGGAGAATAGATGATGCCGCTGCAGTGTGGCGGTTAGTGCAATGCTATTACAGCCAGGGGTATTTCAGAGTGCAAAGTTCAATTCCGGCATCAGTAGGGAGTCTGTACATCCTCCCCACGGAATGCATGGGTTTTCTGCCACAGTCCAAGGATGTATTGGGTAGGTTAAATGGTCATTGTAAATTGTGCTGTGATTAGTTTAGGGGTTTGTCAGGGGATGCTGGGGCGCAGTGTGGCTCTAAGGGACAGAAGGGCCTATTGCACGCTGTATCGCTAAATAAAAGGGTAATGAAATATGGTTACCAACTTTAAATGAGTTGGGTGGAGTCTTGAATAGCAGGTTGGATCAATGTGCAAGGAGGTAAGCACCCTTATAAACTGATGGTGGCATTGTTTGGAATGTTTCAACTAACAGCTGGAAGATGGATGGGATAAGGGTTGAATTGAATCAAACTGCTGAGGTAATTTTTTTGTAATGAGATGATCAGGTTGATATATTAAAAATCAAAAGTGTTTTGTTTACACTTAGAGAAAGACATTTTACTAACTACTGAAATGGTTGATAATTACAATGCGCATTTGCAAAGTAAGATTCAGAACATTACATCGTATTATGAATTTGCCACTCACTGTCTTAAAGGAATAAAACACATATGTTTTCAAAATGTAGATATATTTTAATCTTCCAACTAATACAAA
Source organism: Mobula birostris (assembly GCF_030028105.1). Taxonomy (NCBI): domain Eukaryota; kingdom Metazoa; phylum Chordata; class Chondrichthyes; order Myliobatiformes; family Myliobatidae; genus Mobula; species Mobula birostris. The sequence goes on from NC_092396.1 coordinate 23,412,950, forward strand.
CTATAAGATAACAATAGGGGAAAAAAACCTTAAATATTCAGCATTGTTGAAGTGAAACTGTGTTAACATCTTAGGTTCAATCAGAAACAAGGGAAATTCTGTGGATGCTGGAAATGCAAGCAACCCACCCAAAATTCTGGAGGAACTCAGAAGGCCATGCAGCATCTGTGGAAAAGAATACAGTCGACGGTTCGGGCCGAAACCCTTCATCAGGACTGGGAAAAAAAATCCTGCTGAAGGGTCTCGGCCTGAATCATCAACTGCACTCTTTTCCACAGATGCTGCCTGGCCTGCTGAGTTCCTCCAGCATTTTGTGTGCGTCGCTAACATTTTAGGTTGATGACCTTTTAGGAGGAATTCAGAAGATTTAAAACATGCACAGAAGCAACGATCAAAGTTAAAGGTGCGGGAACGTGAAAGGGAAATGGAAAATCAAAAACCTGTGTTTGAGTAGTGATAACATGACACAAAAAAGTGGGGACATGTTAAAGAAACCAGAACTTTGTTCAAAAAAAGGATAGTTAGATTGCCATTATATTACTATTTCGGCACAACTACTTATTTTACGTGTTATGAAACGTAATGGGAAATGTTCCTGAGGTAAACACGAGGAAATCTGCAGATACTGTAATTTCAAGCAACACACATCAAAGTTGCTGGTGAACGCAGCAGGCCAGGCAGCATCTCTAGGAAGAGGTACAGTCGACGTTTCAGGCCAAGACCCTTCAGCCTGCTGCGTTCACCGGCAACTTTTATGAATGTTCCTGAGGTGACATGTTTCAAGCTGTTGGCTGTAATTTACTGACTTTGCTCATTTCGAGCGATCACGGTTTGCACTTTTCTGTCGGATGGGGCCTTTTCCCCGCATGTGCTAGGCCAGGCACAGGACATTACCTTGAAGCAGGGCGGAGGTGTTTTCAGTTTCTGCATCAGGGTATGCCCCGGGAGGAGAAGTTACTACACAATGTACTGTACTGCCGTTTGTTGGTGTGTGTTGACAGGCACTAGGCCTGGAGCTGTTTATTGGGCTGTTGCCATGGTGACAGCGCCGGGTTGCGCTCACAAATTGCGCTCTCGCCGTCGGTCACCTACTCGGAAGCCGAGCGGTTGACGCAGCAACATCGCGGCCGGTCCCCAGCGAAGGGAGCGGGGGCTGAAGTGTCGCCCTGTTCGCTTCTAAGCTTCCAGCATGTCGATGCGAAAGCTGCTGGCCCGCGGCTGGCAGCTAGGCCGGTTGGCCTTGCGTCAGGTCGCCCCCGCGGTCAGAGTCGGGCCGAGTGCCCCGGTCCTGCGGCCTCGGGTCAAGCAGCCGCTTCAGTACGTGCTGCCAGCCCGTTACCGTTTTTTCCGCCACTCGGTTGGCAGCCTGGCCGCCCAGCTGCAGCGCCAGGCGTTTCGACGGCACCGCGGGACCTTGCTGGCCTTCGGCCTGGGCCTGGGCTTCATCGAACAGCAGGCGGAGGAGATAAGGACATGCACTACTGTGTGCAACCAGTTGCAGGTAAAGGGATCTCAGACCAAATTCCCTCATTAAGGGAAAATATGTCGTTTTAGTACCCAGGTTCGCGTGTCTGAAGGAAACTTGCAAATGTCATACGGAAAAAAAAGATTTTGCGCATAGACCGTCTTATTTTAATTTGATGTTTAATCCTATGGTTTTAATTAACCAAATACATGATAGCTCTCAACAGCAATTTTGCGGCGAATAGCAATTTTATATGCCACCGCTGTCTGATCTCTTGACTGGTCGCTGGTTCTATTCGCTGTAAATTGAAGCGAGTTACACATTGACATTGTAAATTTGCGTTCAACATTTTTTTTCCACAATGAGATTCTACATTTGCAGTGCAAGAGAACTTGGCTGACAATAACACAGATTTATCACAGCTTTAAAATTTACTTGCATGTATAAGTAAGGATGCATGTCTCTGGGAGCTGAACGTCCAAGGATACATGGTGTATCGGAAGGATAGGAAGGTAGGCAGAGCGGGAGGCGTGGCTTTATTGTTAAGAAATGATATTAAATCGTTAGAAAGAGGTGATATAGGATCGGAAGGTGCAGAATCTTTATGGGTTGAGCTAAGAAATAGCAGGGGTAAAAGGACCCTGATGGCAGTTATTTATAGGCAGTGTTATGATAATTGTGGGGGATTTTAACATGCGAGTAGATTGGGAAAATCAGGTCAGCACTGGATCTCAAGAGAGAATTTGTAGAATGTCTGCGAGATGGCTTTTTAGAACAGCTTGTTGTTGAGCCCACTAGGGGATCCGCTGTACTGGATTGGGTATTGTGTAATGAACCCGAGGTGATTAGAGAGGTTGAGGTGAAGGAACCCTTAGGAGGCAGTGATCATAACATGATTGAGTTCACTGTGAAATTAGAAAAAGAGAAGCCGAAATCTGATGTGTCGGTATTTCTGTGGAGTAAAGGAAATTACAGTGGCGTGAGAGAGGAACTGGCCAAAGTTGACTGGAAAGGGACACTGGCAGGAAAGACAGCAGAGCAGTAGTGGCTGGAGTTTATGCGAGAAATGAGGAATGTGCAAGACAGGTATATTCCAAAAAAGAAGAAATTTTCGAGTGGAAAAAGGATGCAACCGTGGTTGACAAGAGAAGTCAAAGCCAAAGTTAAAGCAAAGGAGAGGGCATAAAAGGAAGCAAAAATTAGTGGGAAGACAGAGGATTGGGAAGTTTTTAAAACCTTACAAAAGGAGACCAAGAAGGTCATTAAGAGAGAAAAGATTAACTATGAAAGGAAGCTAGCAAATAATATCAAAGAGGATACTAAAAGCTTTTTCAAGTATATAAAGAGTAAAAGACAGGTTAGAGTAGATATAGGACCGATAGAAAATGATGCTGGAGAAATTGAAATGGGAGATAAGGAGATGGCAGAGGAACTGAACGAGTATTTTGCATCAGTCTTCACTGAGGAAGACATCAGCAGTATACCGGACACTCAAGGGTGGCAGGGAAGAGAAGTGTGCGCAGTCACAATTACGACAGAGAAAGTACTCAGGAAGCTGTATAGACTAAAGGTAGATAAATCTCCTGGACCAGATGGAATGCACCCTCATGTTCTGAAGGAAGTAGCTGTGGAGATTGCGGAGGCATTAGAGATGATCTTTCAAAAGTCGATAGATCCTGGCATGGTTCCGGAAGACTGGAAGATTGCAAATGTCACTCCGCTATTTAAGAAGGGAGCAAGGAAGCAAAAAGGAAATTATAGACCTGTTAGCTTGATGTCGGTGGTTGGGAAGTTGTTGGAGTCGATTGTCAAGGATGAGGTTACAGAGTACCTGGAGGCATATGACAAGATAGGCAGAACTCCGCATGGATTCCTTAAAGGAAAATCCTGCCTGACAAACCTATTACAATTTTTTGAGGAAATTACCAGTAGGCTAGACAAGGGAGATGCAGTGGATGTTGTATATTTGGATTTTCAGAAGGCCTTTGACAAGGTGCCACACATGAGGCTACTTAACAAGATAAGAGCCCATGGAATTATGGGAAAGTTACATACGTGGATAGAGCGTTGGCTGATTGGCAGGAAACAGAGAGTGGGAATAAAGGGATCCTATTCTGGTTGGCTGCC